>NC_133368.1:3563300-3898017 GCF_049309525.1 Garra rufa | reverse complement strand
ACATTTATGCCCATAGCCAACATTTCATATCTGCTGCTAAAAATGCTTAAATAAATAAATATTGTTGCTATTGGTGCATTTCTCGTACTTTATTCAAAAAGCATACTTGCAATATTCCCCTAGACTTTAGCCTTACAAAGTATAACTCTTCTGTCTTCTAGAACAGTCTCCTTGCTAGGAATCTGTCTATGATGCTTTCATAGAATGAGCAGTAGTTTTTGGTATAGTGCAACAGTATCTACTGCATGTGCCAGATTAGGACGAAAGGAAAGACATTTAGTATTTCAGTCACAAGCATACTTGGTACCCACCACAATGCAGTGAAGTCTGGGCTGTAAGGCAGCCACAGCGTAGTCATACATATTTGACGTGATGCTTGACACCTTCCAGACCAGCTCAGATGAACATCTTCATTAAGAATCATAACAGGCCCGGTGGACCCTTTCCCTGGTCCTGAAGCGGCTGCCGCACGGCCGTCTCCAGATTTTGCTGCAAGGCCTCTGATTGATGTTTTTATAAGTAAGACCTTGCTCTGCCCTCCCCCCTCCGGGTCTGCCCTGCACTTCCTACCATCAATCACGCGTCATTTCCTTTCCAACGCCATCTCTGACAGAAATACAGTAAACATGATCCATGTGTATATGTGTGTGTGTGTATTTAAGTAATTATTAAGTGTCTGGCACCTCTAATAAATCACTGACATCAGTTTCCGAGGCTTGAACTTTTTTTCACTTTTTCCAAATATAATAACAGCTCACAAAATGTAAGAACCTCATTTATCGTACTTCAGGTTCAACTGTTCTTTGTCACAGAGCAGCATACTATAGATCTTTCCAACTACTGACTTACAATAGATGGCAGATGGTTACATATGGCCCCTCAAGGGTTAATCTTTTAATGTTATCACATAGATCTCTTGGAGACAGTAGCATACAGAAATATAAATGCAGAGCTGTAGCCTAGATGACAAAAGACCAAATGCACACATAATATATGTCAAAAAAGTTCACACTGGGTGCATAAAGTGCAAAAGTGATTCATTTATAAACTAAGCTTTCTTGACAGCATCTGTTGCAGTAATGCACATTTAGATTTTCACTATCTATATCATTTTATCTGTATCTGTTGTTATTGGATATTTAACTGTTTACACCTATTTTAAGATCATCTAGCACTAACTGACACAGCAATTGATCATAGCAACTCTTTAAGGAAGACCCTTTTTACATGATGTAACATAAGTTTCAGGAGTCCCCAGACGGTGTCTGTTACGTTTCAGCCTAAAATGCCACACAGATAATTATATTATTTCCAAAATGCCTATTATGACTGGAAGCAGAAATGCCCATAAAAGGTAACATTTAATTCAAACTTTTTGGAAAAGAGAAATTTCTATTACTGCTGCAAACTGACCACAGAATATGAATATCAAAATCTTTAAAAGTAAGCATGGTAGTCCTTAAGCACAATAACACACACAGCAAAATATTGTCTAATTATCGTTAACGATAAAATCGCAGAAAATATCAAGATATTTTTTGTCAATATCACACACCCCTACTTCTTATATAGGGTTTTCCTGAGCACACACAACCAAAGACAGAAAGCGACTGTCACATGGCATGTGAGTATTAACCATTTCTCTTTCATGTCTTATTGCGCTTAAACTGTCAAAAACACAAAAGATTATGTTAAAAACACACAAGTTACAAAAACAGTCGGTTATGTCTGTGAAGGTTAACAGCTGGGAACAAAAAATGGAAGTTTCTATTAGATCTGTGTGGCAGCAGCGTAATATAGACCTTTTGCTGAACACGGAAGTAAGTCCGACTCTTAACTGAAAGAATGCTTTGCATTTCCGGTGTGCATTGTTTCTAGTCAAATTAGGGTATATTCCGAGCTAATAATCTAATGTTAAACCTATTAAAATGTTTTTAAAAAGCACATGGCTCCATAGCGCCATCACTTGAAAATGTCGCAATGACCGTCATTTGTCAGTGCCTCACTTTAATGAGTGTGTAGATGACACGAAGCAGCGGACGTTAGCTACATTAAAAACAGATGGACGCTATTTGAATGGGTTCCTATGGAAACTGGAACAGAAAAGCATTCAATCTGACGTTAGAATTCGTAATGGCGGCGCTCATCGTTTACTCAGGAAAAAGGTCTATACAGTTAGGGCTGGGCGATTCTTTTGATTTTTTCGATTAATTCGAATTTACGTTTTAAGACGATTTAATTTTTTATTAAATCGAGGTATCGCGATTTTTTAATATTAGATACATTGTAATTGCACCAATGGCAGAATAATTAAGAGGCGACCACATGATGGCGCGCCTAACTAACCGCTGTATTCAGAACGGAAAACAAATAGCGTTCTGGTAAAATAACGCGAGTCACTAAGTGGACATGATTAGCTTGCTAGCAAGTTAGCCTGTTATATTACATACAATTTCACTTATCACATAAACAGAGTAGAGAGGTGATTGAAGACAATGGCGAATTATTTGCATATCGAGTGCGACCAGCATATTTGTGTTTGCGCTGAGTGGAGCGTCAAAGGTTTCTATGTGTTTTGCACGTTGACTAATGTATCTCAAGTGTAGAGAGAGTGTAAATAAGAGACTGAATGGGCAGTAGCTTCGTTTATTATAATAGAGCTTTGTGAGATTGCGAACTAAGATGAGTGACAGCTTTTAATCATTTTTAAGGGAGTTTGTAAACGAGATATTGATTTATTACAACAGTTAAATAAACAAGAAGTTATTATTAAGTGACTTACATTGTCTGACTATAACACTATTGCCTGATTTTGCTCTATTTTGACGTCAAAAGTAATCTGAAACAAGTCACAGCTGAGCCGCTGCGCATCTCCACTCAAACACAGCGGTGTTTCGTTCATGAATGAGCGTGCGTTTTTAAACGAATCTAGTGAAATGATTCAATTCCCCGTTCATAAAGAGTCACTTGCTTTATTCTTGAATGAACCATCCGTTCAAACGAATCAAATGAATATGATTCAGTAATTAAATCAGTGTCTTACCACCACCTGCTGGCAGATCGTTTCAGTTATTTAAATCATTTAATATTTCTGTGTTCAAAATTGTATATTTTTGTATACGATATAAGTGCAAGAGAAAAGCATCCTCCCATCTCATATGTATTTGTCTTACAAACATTTACTGTGTTTGGTATGATAAGAATGGGGTCTGGTGGAAAGCGATCACTGATGCAGTTGCAATGTATACTGCAAAATATATGGTGCCCATATATATTGTGGAAAAGCTGGGGTTTCTTTACATGCTAAAAGTAGTAGAGGGAAAAAATCGATTTAAATCGTAAATCGGATTTTTTGTGAAAAAAATCGGGGATTTTATTTTTAGGCCATATCGCCCAGCCCTATATACAGTAAATAAATCAACAAATCCACTGCTCTCGTCTCCTCTGAGGCTGGGACTCTAAATAATGTTCTATGCAGCCAATGACAGAACAGTTAACATGCTTTGCTCAAACTTTTGCCTTTGTGTTAGAACTGGTACACCACTGTCGCTTGTGAATACAAAACAGTGGCATTGTGAGTGGAAACGTGCAAATTAAGAGGCGTTAATATTATAATAAGATCCCCTTTCTACATCATGGGAGGAGCAAAATCTAAGCGGCTAATTTTTTTCACATGCTTGCAGAGAAAGACTTACCAAAACAAGTTGGTTACTGAGTTGTCCTTTTTAAAGTTTTCTGTGTTGGTAGATGCACCGGAGACTCGATTATAGCACTTAAACACAGACAAAGTCAGATTTTCATGATATCCCTTTAGGAGTTCATGTTAGTTGCTGTACATATGATGACAGCAGAGCTGTGTGCATTGTGCATTAACATGATTCAAGCTCATTTTCTTGAAAAAGTACACCATCTTCATTATTGTTTCTCTGAAGTGAGAACTGAACTCTGCTTCATCAAATCCACACACACAAATGCTCTTTAAAATACCAATCTTTAAAAATCTAATCAGAGGTTTTCAAGGACTGCCTCTATTATTACTTTCAAACAGTATATTTATAGTATAATATAACAATAATAGTATAAAGAGTATAATACGTTTATTTTTCTATAGCAGATTTATTTTAAAGGGTACATTGTTGTGTACCCTGTTGTAATCAATATTATTGACTAGCAGTGCCTATAATGTAGCATACAAATCTATTTATTCGTGATTATCATCCATAACATACACTACCTTTTAAAAGATTTTTTTTTTTAAAGAAATTATTTTATTCAGCAAGGCCATATCAAACTTTTGAAAAGTCAAAGTAAACATAATGTTACAAAAGATTTTGGTTTTAAATAAATTCTGTTCTTTCAAACTGTCTGTCCTGAAAAGAAAATGTTTTCAACATTAATTATAATATAAAATGTTTCCTGACAGCAAATCAGCATATTAGAATGATTTCTGAATAAACATGTGACACTGAAGACTGGATTAATAGCTGCTAAAAATTCAGCGTCGCCATTTATTAACAGGAGAAACAATCCTTTTTCAAATATATTCAAATAGAAAACAGTTTTTAATACATAATTTCACATATTTACTGTAATTTGATTAAATAAATGCAGCCTTTGTCAGCATGAGACTTTTCAAAAACTTTAATACTGTTCAATTATTCTGCTTTTATTAATTATTGGTTTACTCATAGAATTTCAAAATTAGTGGATTCCAAACAACATCTTAATTAAACAAATTAAACAATTATTTGACTAACCATTCAGCTGGCCTCTGATGGAGACTATCAAACGGCCCCTAAAGTATGTGTTTAGAGGAAGAGGACAAAAATGATGAGTTGCATGGCCGCACCGCCGCACTGAATGTAATGAGAAACTGGACATCAGTTGGGTAGCAATGAGCGATGATTGTAAATAAGGCAGTAATTACAGACAGGAAGTGACAGGCAGGGGGTGCCGCCCACTCCCCCACTCTCCAAGTAAGCACATGTCAAGGTGACAGAGGGGTCTAGCAAGCTTGCAGCCTTTTATAGGAAGCCAACACAAACACAGAGATCCTCCCCATTGGAGGAAGGACTGCAGCAGTGATGGATGGACCTGTACTAAACTACTTTTTTTGTGTCAGAAAGGAGGAGGAGGAAGAGTAAAAGGTAAAATAATGCATTTGTGGCAAATTGCTCTCATAGAGGTCTTGTCTCAAATGCTTAGTGCACTAAAGAGAGCGTCCTTGTGTCACTGCGCTGACGTCTTAATGTGATGTTTTATTAACAAGTTTCGGGAGGAGCTCGCACAGATAATTAACACGGCCAATTCACCCTTAGCAATCACTCTCCCTAACCAATCAGCACAGGAAAAATCCCTATAAATAACACAACAATCCTACCTTCACCATCTCTTGTCTTGTCAACGCCCCTCCTCCACCCCGTCTCCTCACCTTCAGCCCATAGGGGGAGCGCTTATAGGGTTCGGGCCAGTGCAGTGCTGAGGGAACTCGTGAACTAGAGTTAGGGGAGTTTGACATTTCAGTGCAATCATACAGATGATGAGATAGCACTTAATCTTATTGAGCACAGGTAAGCCAGCGAAATCCAGTCAGTATGTGACACAGCAAAGGGATCTCTCTCTTTTTTTCTCCTGTGCTGAGCAGTCATTTCAATCAATGCCATTAGGATCCTGGGGTACATATTAGTCGCTTCAGACAGTTATGTTCATTTATGACATGCATTATATATATATTTTTTTATTTTTTATTTTTTTATTTTTATTTTTTTTTTGAAGATGAATGCTTTTTTTAAACAAACTGTAACATTTCATAATCTCTGTGGCTTTATTCACAAGTTCTGTTGCGTTTCTCAAAAGCTTGACTGAAGTTTATTCATTTTACACTACCAGTCAAAAGTTTTTAAACAGTAAGATTTTTAGTGTTTTTTAAAGAAGTCTCTTTTGCTCAGAAAGCCTGCATTTATTTGATCCAAAGTACAGCAAAAACTGTAAAATTTTGAAATATTTTTTACAATTTTAAAATAACTGTTTTCTATTTAAATATATTTTAAAATATAATTTATTATATTTTAATTTTAAATTTAAATTAAATTTAATTCAGTCACATGATCCTTCAGAAATGTCGGCGCTGATAGCCTTGTGGGCAGCGCGTCGACATACAGCTCCGTTGCGCTCCCGGTGTCCCGTGTTCGAATCCCGGCTCGAGGACCTTTCCTGATCCCGCCCCCTATCTCTCTCCCACTACGTTTCCTGTCAGTTCTAATCCGTCCTATCATAATAAAAGCAAAAACGCCAAAAATAAATCTTAAAAAAAAAAGAAATCATTCTAATATGCTGATTTTCTGTTCAAGAAAATTTTTATTATTATTATCAATATTTAAAACAGTTTAGTACATTTTCAGGATTCTTTAATGAATAGAAAGATCCAAAAATCTACATTTATCTGAAATAAGAAGCTTTTGTAACATTATACACTATAATATTCAAAAACTGACAAAAAAGTCAGTATAATCAAGTTTTCAACATAACACTAATACTAATAAATGTTTTGAAAAGCAGCAAATCAGAATATTAGAATGATTTCTAAAGGATCATGTGACTGCACTAATGATGCTGAAGATTCAGCTTTGAAATCACAGGAATAAATTACATTTTAAAAATATTCAAATATTTCAAAATGTTACTGTTTTTGCTATACTTGGGGGAAAAAAATACATGCAGGCTTGCTGAGCAGAAGATACTTCTTCAAAAAACATTCAAAATCTTACTGTTCAAAAACTTTTGACTGATATGTAAATAATTAAAACCAAATTACTTTTATTTTTTCAGTGATGGCAGCTTGTTTTGATTCACAGTGATGTTCTACAGATGTTCATGATTAAACTTTAATAAAGTACTCTCTAAAATTCTGTAAACTGTTGAGTGTAGTCATTTTTTACTCTTGGCATTAACCCCTTAGCGTTCCAACACCTGTGGAACATTTTGCATTGAGTTAAGTTTGACAGGAATGCTAAAAGGTTAACATGCATTTTGGTCGCTGGTCCACAGATGTGAGTGATCCGATCACTCAAACCATATTTCAGAAGAAGTCAAACACATGTGACCACAATCTAACACTTATACATCCTAATGCATACTGATGCATCCCAGGCAACAGTGAAGGATGACCAGTTCAACTGTCAATCAAATACTTTTTGTTGGTTATGTGCCACTTTAAAAAGACAAAAAAAAGTCTTAATGAGAGAGTAAATAAATAAGAAAACTGCATGCATATCCATTCACAGTAACTACTTCAGTATGTCTGATATCAACATACAGTGACAGATCATGTGAAGCACTTTAAATTAATCACCATTATTAAAATAACAACTAAAATACCACCGAAAATGTCACGTTTGTTGTTTTAAGTGCACTGTTATTTAAAAGTTTGGGGTCAGACATTTTTGAAAGAAATTAAATGTTTTCTTTCAGCAAGGATGGATTAGGTTGATTAAAAGTGACAGTTAAAACATTTATAATATAAAAGTATTTTTATTTTAAATAAATACTGTTCTTTTGAACTTTCTAATCATCAAAGTACACTGATAAAAAAAATCATGGTTTCAAAAATATTGAGCAGCATCTTATCGATAATAAGCAATGTTTCCAATTCACCATATTAGATTGATTTCTGAAGCATCATGTGACACTGGAGACTAGTAGACAAGTAATGGCTGCTGAAAATGTTTAAGAACATTTTAAAATATATATTTCACAATATTACTGTTTTATTGATCAAGTACAGTGCCTTGTGAAAATATTTATACCCTTTTTGTTTTAATGACAAAACAAAAACAGAACTTCATAAATTTATATATATATATATAAAAAAAGTAAAACCTTAAATAAGTACACTGCATAAGTATTACCCTTAACTCGGTACTCAGCGGAAGCAACTTTTACAGCCTCAAGTTTTTTTGGTTATGATGCGACAAGCTGTGCACATTTGCATTTGGCAATTATCTGCCATTCTTCGCCTCACCTCTTCACCTCTCAAGCTCTGTCAGCTTGGATGGGGGCAGATGCACATTTTCAGGTTTCACCAGAAATGATTGGGTTGAAGCACAGGCTCTGGCTGGACCACTCAAGGACATTCACAGAGTTGTCTTTTAGCCACTCTTGCTGTGTGTTAAGGTTGACCTTCTGCCCAGTCTAAGGTGCTGATTGCTCTGGACTTGGTTTTCATTAAGGCGCTAAAATCTCAACATTTTGGTGCATTGAGCTTTTCTTATACTCTGATGAATCCTTCAGTCCCTGCCACTGAAAAACAGCCCCACAGCATAAAGCTGCTACCAGCACACTTTACTTTTTGGATGGTACTCTGCAGGTGATGAGCAGTGCCTGCTTTCCTTTAAACATGATGCTTGGAATTGAGGTTCATCAGACCACAGAATCTTGTTTCTCAAAGTATGAGGGTCTTTTAGGTGCTTTATTTGCAAATTCCAAGTGTGTTTACATGTGTCTTCACTGAGGAGAAGATTGAGTTTGGCCACATTTCCCTAAAGACCGGTGAAGTGTTACAGTGATGTTTGTCCTTCAGTAGATTTCTCCTATCTCTACATATGATTATGGAGCTCAGCTAGAGTGATCATCAGGTTCTTGGTCACCACTCTAGCAAAAGGCCCTTTTTTAATTATTTGCTCAGTTTGGCCAGGAAGTCGGCTCCTGGTTGTTTTAAACTTCTTCCATTATGGATAATGGAGACTACATGTTTCTGTGAACCTTCAATACAGCAGAATTTTTTCTGAACTCTTCCCCAGATGTGTGGCTCCTGATTCTGAGCTCTACAGGCAGTGACCTCAGCTTGGTTTTTGCTCTGATATGCATTTTCAGCTGTTAGACCTTTTATTAAGTAGTGTGTGCCATTCCAAATCATACACATTCAATTGAATTTCCCACAGGTTAACTCCACTCAAAGTGTAGTAACATCTGCAAGCTATATGAATGCTCCTGAGCTAAATTTCAACTGTCCCAAATAAGGGTATGAATACTAATGCAATGGAATCATTTTAATAAATTTGCAAAGATGTTTAAAACATGTTTTTGCTTTGCCATTAAAGCATATGAAGTGTAGATTGATGTGGGGAAAAAAGTAATTTAAAGCAGTTTAACATAAGGCAGCAACATAGCAAAACATGAAAAAGGGGTATGTATACTTTCGCAAAGCACTGTAAATGCAGTCTTGGTGAGCATAAGAAACTTCTTTCAAAAACCTAAAATAAATAAATAAATAACTCTTACAACCCCAAAACCTTTGAACTGCGTGGGAGAAATTATGCAATTTATTAATTTATTTCATTATTGTCCATTTTATTAACAACCGCAACAAGGCAGTAAGTGATACATTTAGTGCTAAAATCAGAGACCCTATAATTTCAAGAAACCACAGGAGGTGCTTTTAAGCTCCATGTTAATAACAGGTATAAACAGCTATGCATCAGCTGACAACTTGTGATCAGATCACTCAAGATGAATGCTAATAGCAGGTTTAAACAGCGCCTAAGATATCAATCAGTCTGTATCAGAAAGCACTCTCTAGAAAATCAATATGCACTGAATATGAAGCCAAAAATGCAGAACACAAACAAAGGAAAAATGCTGAGTCCTAATGGAACACAAATAGTTTCCCCAAAAGCCCCAGGGACAGTGAAACACATCAACTCAAAGTGAAGACACAGTCTAGCCCAGCCGTTTCTAATGCAAATGACTGCTTTCATGTTATGCATTAGGATGATTGCAAAATAATGCCAATATAATTGTGTATTTAAACTGCAGTTAAGATAAGGTGCGCTGTCTGTCAGTGTCTACAGAAATACAGCAATCACTAAGTCGTCAACATTCGCTCCTCATCTGAAAATAATAATGGAGGGAATAATGTCAAACACGCAGAAAACACACAGAATGCCATTTATTTAACCAGAAATTGTGCTGGCAATATGTGTTCAAACGTGGGACAGAAGAAAGGTACCCGTACGGACACAAAAACACATCTGCAAGATCCCGAACACATGCACACAATAAATGGACACAAGTAAATAGCTTGGACCTCTGAGCATTCTGACCATGAACTGCACATTCAATTATCTGTTCTGCAGTGACGGAGATACAAGAGGAAGTCATGTTTTTCAATGGAAGTTCAATTTAATTCCACCTAATGTATCCTACAACCACACAGCAAAGCACAAACACAAACAAACTACATTCCCTCGAACATCAAATCAAGAAATAAAAAGCCAAACGAAAAATGGTAAGATAAAATAAGCACCCATTTCATACAGCCTCAGCAATAACAAACCGCAAACAAGCATAATGAAGTTTCATACTCAGTTTGAAGCACTCTGACTATTCGAAACAAGGCAGGAAAATTTGCCAGTCCATCTGTTTGGCCGAGAGGGCTGAGGGGAGCCTGAGCCCCTGCGGTTTCCGTGGGAGTCTGAAACAACCTCCGACTACAGAGTGCTCGCACAGACCCGCATTCGTACCAGTCTCTCAGGGCCAGATGATGCTTCAGACCCGTTTGAGATCCATATCTCCCACATCTAGCATCTAAGCCATGAAGATCAGCGGCCTGGATCAGTGCCTGGAACAACTCTGGCACATACCAGGAAAACAAATTTGTTGTGGTGGAGATGAGATTAGATGTGGCAAGACAGAGCAAAGAGTGAATACGGATGAGCAGGAGGTGTGATATTTTTAGTTGTAAGCTTGCGAGATTTAATCGCAGATATTCGCATGCTTAAGTGACACTGCATGTCCAAGATACGCTTTTATGAGAATCAATAAAAAATGGCCATGCCGACAAGGAATAATTGAATAAAAGAAGTAATTATCATCATTCACAGTGTTTCTCCACGTGATATGTGGATCACACCACAATGCTATACAAAAGTCAGTGTTCAACTTAAAGTAATGTAGAACATTATAGAAGATTTTGTGAAAAATGTCTAAATGACAATGAAATTCATACAGGTTAGATGATAAAATTAAAAATTTTTGGGTGAACTATCCCTTTAAGAGCACTCAAAACACAAGAGAAAGCCATGAGAGTCTTTCAGAACAGAGGCGTTAAGCAGTTCTTCAGCTGTGGAAAAGTCGGTAAGATTAGTTTGCAAGCTCTGCATTGATGTGACAGTGAAGAAAAGCATAAATAAGTATGCACTGTCTATCAAAGAAGGATAAGTGAGTTGCAAACGATCACTTTGTACTGTTGTGTCATGTGTGATGCAGTTACTTTCGTTGATAAACCGGTCCCAACAGTGCAAAGACGGAAAATGGTCAGCTTGACATTCGAATCTCTTATCTGGTCTGTAAATAGTTATTTTTAAATTAACATTCAAGTAGTGCATGTTTTCAGACTGTTTATTCAATAAATGTTTTTCTGTCAGTGCATGGTAATCATAGTTTGGGGCAAATTACCATAATTACCGCATATATTTTGTTATTAGGCCTCAATCAATTAATAGGATATCAACTTCAAGCTTAGTCTTTTTTTATAACAGTTATGGATATTGCCATGTTACTAGATTTGTAGTAACAATAACTGTAGTAACTATTGTATTTTTAACAAAAATTATGATTACTATGCTACAATTTTGCAAAGGTTACAGAAAAGTTCAAAGCATAAGTGATGTTTTGTATCAGTTCATTCTCAATTTTATTGTTATCAGTTCATATCAAATCAGTTAATCGTTTAAGTTAAATTAAGAAGCCCATGATGAAGTGTTTAATGGCAGGTTCTACTGTGACAACTTACTCCATAGATCCCAACTCAACACAAAGTAAAAAATAATAAATTAAAATGAAAATAAATAAATAAATAAAATTCAGTAGTTTAAGTTCAGTAGTTGAATTACCAACACTAAAAATGTAATAAAAAATAAAAAGAAATATAAATACTGACAAAAAAAATATACAGGTGCTGGTCATATAATTAGAATATCTTCAAAAAGTTGATTTATTTCACTAATTCCATTCAAGAAGTGAAACTTGTATAATGTATACATTCATTCCACACAGACTGATATATTTCAAGTGTTTATTTCTTTTAATTTTGATGATTACAACTGACAACTAATGAAAACCCCAATTCAGTATCTCAGAAAATTAGAATATTGTGAAAAGGTTCAGTTTTGAAGACACCTGGTGCCACACTCTAATCAGCTAATTAACTCAAAACACCTGCAAAGGCCTTTAAATGGTCTCTCAGTCTAGTTCTGTAGGCTACACAATCATGGGGAAGACTGCTGATTTGACAGTTGTCCAAAAGACGACCATTGACACCTTGCACAAGGAGGGCAAGACACAAAAGGTCATTGCAAAAGAGGCTGGCTGTTCACAGAGCTCTGTCTCCAAGCACATTAATAGAGAGGCGAAAGGAAGAAAAAGATGTGATAGAAAAAAGTGTACAAGCAATAGGGATAACCGCACCCTGGAGAGAATTGTGAAACAAAACCCATTCAAAAATGTGGGGGAGATTCACAAATAGTGGACTGCAGCTGGAGTCAGTGCTTCAAGAACCACTACACACAGACGTATGCAAGACATGGGTTTCAGCTGTCGCATTCCTTGTGTCAAGCCACTCTTGAACAACAGACAGCGTCAGAAGCGTCTTGCCTGGGCTAAAGACAAAAAGGACTGGACTGCTGCTGAGTGGTCCAAAGTTATGTTCTCTGATGAAAGTAAATTTTGCATTTCCTTTGGAAATCAGGGTCCCAGAGTCTGGAGGAAGAGAGGAGAGGCACAGAATCCACGTTGCTTGAGGTCCAGTGTAAAGTTTCCACAGTCAGTGATGGTTTGGGGTGCCATGTCATCTGCTGGTGTTGGTCCACTGTGTTTTCTGAGGTCCAAGGTCAATGCAGCTGTATACCAGGACGTTTTAGAGCACTTAATGTTTCCTGCTGCTGACCAACTTTATGGAGATGCAGATTTCATTTTCCAACAGGACTTGGCACCTGCACACAGTGCCAAAGCTACCAGTACCTGGTTTAAGGACCATGGTATGCCTGATCTTAATTGGCCAGCAAACTTGCCTGACCTTAACCCTATAGAAAATCTATGGGGTATTGTGAAGAGGAAGATGCGATATGCCAGACCCAACAATGCAGAAGAGCTGAAGGCCATCATCAGAGCAACCTGGGCTCTCATAACACCTGAGCAGTGCCACAGACTGATCGACTCCATGCCACGCCGCATTGCTGCAGTAATTCAAGCAAAAGGAGCCCCAACTAAGTATTGAGTGCTGTACATGCTCATACTTTTCAGTTGGCCAAGATTTCTAAAAATCCTTTCTTTGTATTGGTCTTAAGTAATATTCAAATTTTCTGAGATACTGAATTGGGGTTTTCATTAGTTGTCAGTTATAATCATCAAAATTAAAAGAAATAAACACTTGAAATATATCAGTCTGTGTGGAATGAATGTATACATTATACAAGTTTCACTTAAAATAAATCAACTTTCTATATAGAATGTATAGAATGGGAATATATAGAATTTTATTTTTTTCCTGGAAAATAATGTGAAGCCAGGACCATTTTCACCCTTTACTGTGAAATATTAAAGGGGTAATTTACCCAAAAATGAAATTTCTCACGTTGTTGCAAACATGTAAGACCTTAGTTCATTTTCAGAACACAAATTACGATATTTTTGATAAAATCTGAGAGCTTTCTGACCCTCCATAGACATCAATGCAACTGAAATGTTCCTAGGCCCGGAAACGTAGCAAGGACATTGTTCATGTGACATCAGTGGTTCAACCGTAATTTTACTAAGGTACGAGAATACTTTTTGTGTGCAAAGGAAACATAACAACTTTATTCAACAATCCTTCTTCCCAAGTTACCATCTGCCGCCATTATCGAGAGTACCACGACGCATGCGTTGTTCGGGCCTGGAAACATTTCAGTTACATTGCTGTATATGAAGGGCCAGAAAGCTCTCAGTTTTCATCAAAAATAATTAATTTGTGTTCTGAAGATGAGCAGAGGTCTTACTCTTATGGGTTTGGAACGACATGAGGACGAGTAATTAATGACAGAATTTTCATTTTTGGGTATTCCTTTAAACTGCTCTAAACAAGATCTGCATAGCAATGTTATTTACTTTATATATCCTGCACTGGCCTCTGTTTATATATTGTATGGTTGTCCACTAATGGCCTGAATTCATTGGATATGACGTTTGCCTGCCCTCTGTCTCCCTCTTCTGATGCCCTTCTCTTTGACCTCTCTGAAGGGCCACTTGTCCACAAGTCATCAATTGTCCCACTGTCTTGCAGTCAGTCCAGCTCTATGCTGACATTGAAATGCTCACACAAACACACAAACCTTTTTACAAAACCAACAGTGGTTAGGGCTGTGTTCAGTATAGCATTACAACTATGTATGGAATTTAATTTTCTGTTTGTTTTCTTGCACGTAGACTAAGACGAGGGTAAGGTTCTGAAAAGCTACGATACAGAGCAGCACTCGTGAGAGGATTTAATCCTCCGGTATGACGCCACACCTCAGTGTCTGCCACATAACAAACTGATGACAGCGGCTCACAGGCATACACCACCACATCAACGCTGTGACCTGACAAGGGAAGAGCAGGTGTTATTCAGCAGAGACTACAGGCCTCTTTGTGTCTTTAAGGGTCATGGTTCAGGTGCGCCGACACAGGTCACGTGCACGCCCGGGCTGTTGCTCTAGGGATGACAACTCGAGCATGAAGCCGTATGTGGCAGCCACCCTCAGCAAAGCTCTGAGCCACACAACCCCAAACACTCCATACACCTACGCACCTATCTCAAACATACATTGTACATAAAAGACAACAGATTTCTTTAAAGTACAAGCTGCCATCTGATTGGTTGCCTTTAGCCATTTATGTGAGTCAAAGTTGGAAACAAAGCTGTGTTTACATGCTACTAGGGCTGTTATTAACGACTATTTTAGTAATCAAGTAAACGGATGATTATTCTCATGATAAATTGAGTAATTGAATAATTATAATAACTTTTTCTGTGGCAATTAAAACAGACCTAAGTGAACAATAGCTTTGAAAATGACTTAAAATACATATATAATAGCAATGAGCCAAAAATAATTTGTTAAAATAATGTATCAAAAGCAAGCAATTATATGGTTTTATTGAAAAAAAAAAAAAAAACTTTAAAATGAATAAGGTATTATAAACAATAGAATTAATGTACATTATGCATCATAATAAATGACTGCAGAGGGCACTATTGGCCTGACGATTATTTTACACTTTACTGCGTGGAAAAGTCCTGGTTTAATATTGACTAAACCACATGTAATTCAAATGTCTACTTAATCTTTAATATTTGGCCATTTCTTTAATACAGAAATGCTACAGCCACTATAACTTCTTGAGTATGTGGACATCAGTTGTGTAAACTTAGAGTGAAGATTTAAGCTTTCATTCTGAAATCGCAATGAACAGTTAGCATATTGAAAAAGATATTGACGTATTCTCCTGTGTTCGTGTAACTGTTTGTGTGGAGCAGCGTTTACTGTGAACGGAGCTGTTCTGAGAAGCACATATGTAACCTACCCGCATGTAAATAATTAAAGTGCATATATTAAACCTGCATCACATATATTTATTTAATTAAATCATAGTATTTGTGAATTCACAATAGCATTATGCTTTATTATTCTTTTTAAATTGGTTTAATATGTAATTGGAAATCTGTCTAATACTGCATTTCATTGATTCTTGTCCGTGAAATGCAACACATGCTACTATATAATACGATCAGAGTTGGTATTGAAGGGTGGATAAAACCATAACCATTTTATGCCCACAATTTTGTATGAATTAAAAATACAACAAGAAATCAATTTCTTAATTTAAAATTCAGAAATGAAGATGGACATAAATGCATTTTTTTTTCGAAGTAACACATAAATGGACGGATTTAAAACTCTTATTTTTAAATTGATGTTGAAAAATGTAGTTACATAATAAATGAAATAGATTATACAAATATTTAATTTAAATTAGGGGTCGACCAATATGTGTCTTTTTATATGTGTTTGCTGATGCCAATACCGATTTTTACAGATCAAGTAGACTGATAACCAATATTTTGAACCAATATGAAATGGTGTAAAAATTTTAATTAAAGTAAAAAAGAAGAAGAACAAGGGCTCAGACAAAAACTTTCTTTAAATGCTTTAAAATGATTTTATCAGCATGACATATACCGATAACCATAAAAATACTTAATATCGGTTGATAATCGATCAAACCCTAATTAAAAATGCTATATCAAATCGTTATATATGAATAATATATTTAATATATTTTATTTTAATTTTACTTTACATATTTTATATCTTACTTACACATAATTTTATTTTACTTTACATATTAAAACTATTTATATAATAAACTAAATTAAGTATAAGAAATATTGGTAACACTTTATTTTGATGGTCCCTTTTGAACATCTGTTGACAATAAATAACATTGCACCCACATGTCAACTAACTCCCATTAGATTATTAGTAGACTGTCTTCATAATATCTGCTAACTCTTTATTGTGATGGTCTCCCAACAGACATTCTACTGACTACAGTATAAGTAACTTTGGAAGTGCATGTCAACTTAATCTAACCCTAACCCTAACCCTCTACTAATACTCTGGTGACAGTTAGTAGATATGTAGGTGCAACATTATTTATAGTCAACTGAATGTGTTGTATTATTTCAATACACTGATTCTAAATGCTATATGTGACCCTGGACCACAAAGGGTCTTAAGTCGCTGGGGTATATTTGTAGCAATAGCCAAAAATACATTGCATGGGTCAAAATTTTTGATTTTTCTTTTATGCCAAAAATCATTCAGAAATTAAGTAAAGATCATGTTCCATGAAGATTTTTTGTAAAATTCCTACTGTAAACATATCAAAATGTAATTTTTGATTTGTAATATGCATTGTTAAGAACCTAATTTGGACAACTTTAAAGGTGATTTTCTCAGTCTTTTTGATTTTTTTGCATCCTCAGATTTCTGATTTCAAATAGATGTATCTCAGTCAAATATTGTCCTATCCTAACAAACCATACATCAATAGAAAGCTCATTTATTTACTTTCATATGATGTATAAATCTCAGTTTTGTCAAATTTAACCTTATGACTGGTTTTGTGGTCCAGGGTCACATATACTCTGAGTATCAACCTTTTTCTAGAATCCATCATGGTGGTGCTCATCGTGGTTACTCAGGAAAAAAGATGAATAAACCTGAATATTCAACCTTTCTCTTAGGATCCAAATAAAGATTTACCTGCCATTAAACATCACCTCAAGATGATTAGTCACTTCCAGATTAAACGAAAGACAGACCCTTCCTGATTAAATGACCAATTCTTGGCATAACAGACAAGACTTTATGCTGAATGCCAAACCTCTTGCTATGCAAGACAAAGCTGTACCAAATGAACCACTGCTTATCCATAAACATAAGCCCTACATTCTCTCCAATTGACTGATGAAAAAAAACACTCCCCATGTCCTCATTTTCACTCTCACCCTGACCCTTTCACCCTCTCTCCCCACAGCCCTGCTCTGAATGCGCTAATTTTTTGCTTGCATGCAGAGAAGGTAGAATCCCCCGCACCCTGTTTGCATGTTATGAGCTCAGCGATGGGAGCGTTGCAGGTTGTAGTGTAGTCAGCATGGGCTGCATAATTCAGTCTAGCTGTTGCATCTGGGCGGGAGCTGGGCCGCAGTGCATCTCCGTAGCGGCGTTAATGATGACAGCCAGGCCGATAATGGTGCGGGCTGCCAGACAGGATCCATACAGATAACCCAGGCACGACACTGATGGAGTCTCTCAGCGTCATTACCGTCCATCAGGTGGAATTACAGGGCAAAAACCAGCAGCAATATATGTCATTAGCAGAGTCATGGTTCAACACACAGCCCTGCTAAAACAAGGGTTGAGACTAGAGCCATCAAACACAGCCTCAGCACCCCCCCCACACACACACACACAGAGAGAAGCTGCTTTTATGATATGTTTGATTCATCTACAGAATATGGCTTTATGTTGATATCAGCCTACCAACATCTTACCTAAGATTTTGTACATTTCATGCACTTAGTTTTAATGTTCAGACAATTCATTAATATGCAAGCGTCTGAATTTTTCATGACTTTAAATTCTTTGAAAGGCGAGAAAGAACCATTCGCAAGCAGACTGTAGACAATTAAGATAATTGCGAAAGCATGAAATATTAATTTCTTAAGCGAACCTGGAGGAAAAGAACACACGCTCACCCACACGCACTTTATGAGCTATATTAGTCAGGACTTCTCATATACACACACACATTAGTTTTCATACGAAGAAAGTTATATTTTACCACACCTTAACCCTAAACCGTATCCACATTTTTCTGATTTATAAGCATTGTGGACCACTTCAAAAGGCTGATTCTAACAAGCTGGTTTGATACAAAGTACAATGCACTTATTGTGTTCATATTGTAGTGCAAAATACATGCAGGTATTTCCTAAAATATAAGTACAATGTAAAACATGCATGTACACAATAAGTGCATTGTATCGAATGATTAATTTAAAATGTAAGTACATAGTAGTTAAGCCCACCTAATACAAAGTGGGACCAATTCTTCTGCTCTGTCACTGCTTAAATTTACTCTTGAATCTCAGCATTGCGGTACTGAGACTACTGTTGGCTGTTATTTGATAAACCGCCTGAGCAACATCATAAATTGCTACGGATAAAAGCATCTGCTAAATGACTAAATGTAAGTATCATCAGACAAATCACTTAAGAAAAATGGCTTGGGTTTAAAACTCAAACAGTGTTTACACAGCACTTTTCCCGCCATGTAAACACCCAAACAAATGTCTACAACTGATCAGTAGTTCTTGTTTGGAAAAAGTATTTCTATGTTAGTAGATCTATTTGTCTGCTACCTTTTAATACACATATTTTACAGTAGAAAATATTTAATTACTTTATAGTTCATAAAATTATGCTGCAATTAAATGCAATTATTTTGCCCTACTTTAAATTAATACAGACTACCAGTGAATGATAAATAGTAATAACCTAAGGTAAATAAACTAATACTGCTCACTTCTGCTTCTTGCTTTGATTTTGGAAGCAACAGAAAACACACAGTATACAGTATAAACACCTCTGAGGGACAAGTTCCACCTGCACACTTGAAATAGGTTCTTTTTTGACATCCATGGTTCTATACAAAACCTTTAACATCAATGAAACCTTTTCATTGTACAAAGGTTTCATTGAGGAAAAAGGTTTTTTAGATCTTCTTCATACAAGTACTTTTAAAGGAATAGTTAGAATATTCAGAATATTCATACAGCATCTAAATGTACTAATACTTAAGTATTTTTAGCATTTAAACGTACAATACTGACGACATTTAAAAATGACTCCTTATGAATACTGAAATTGCAAAGTGAATTTGATTATTATAGTTGTTTTTATTTGTCACATCAATGGCCTTATGTTTTCAATTGCTTTATTAAATTGTTTACTCGTTTGCTTAATATGAAATGATAACATTGGTTATACAATCTGTTCTGTGACTTCTGCCAGCTCGTTTCCAAGAATAGGCCTACATAATAAAAAAAACTACTCTTTAAATCCTTAAAATGAATAAACCGTTAACCGTTACATATAATATTTGCTTTGTTTGCCATAAGACACAAAAGGTGTTTTCTCCAACATGCAAAAACCATAAAATACACATACACAATACACAATGGTCATTTTCCTGCATATTTCAGTCAGTTACGTTTTATATCCTTTTATATTCATTATAAAATGGGTAGGTCTGGGGATGGGTTAAGGGGCTAAAACTCTAAATCGCTTACTGATAAAAGGCAATGATACAAATATCTTGATGTAAAAGATATGTCAATATTTTACATTTTTTTAGCTAAAAAATGCGTAGCGATTTGTACGTTTTCAGCGTTGAAATACATCTAAATTGTACGTTTCAGCATACACAACAATGTATGTTTTCTGCTTGTAAATGTTGCGAAATTAACAGCCATGTATAAACAATGAGACCAGGCTGTAATTACTCACCCTCATGTCACTCCAGACCTTTGTTCATCTTTAAAACACAAATTAAATTATTTTTGATGAAATCCAAGAGCTTTCTGACCCTCTAGACAGCAATGCAACTGAAACATTCCCTGGCCCAGAAGGATAGTAAGGACATCGAAAATAGTCCATGTGATATCAGTGGTTCAACTGTAATTTTATGAAGCTACGAGTATACTTTTTGTGCAAAAAGAAAACAAAAATAACGACTTTATTCAACAATTTCTTTTTTGTCTTCGACATGCGTTCACAAGAGTACTATGAAGCATGTGTGTGGTGCTGCTAATGCAAAAGCCAGCATTCTGACGTAGAACGCCCATCTCTCTTATTTAATTGTCTGTATTATTTTCAGGTTAAAATAAGTAAAGCTGGGCTAAAAATTCAATACAATACATATTATCCTCTCTGTTGAAATCTTCAGACCTGTTTACAAAGACAGCATCATCTTCTGCTTGTAAACAAGGCACAGCACATTCAGGTTCTACGTCTGAATGCCAGCTCCTGCGTCAGGTTTGGAACAACATAAGAGTGAGTAATCATTGACAGAATTTTCATTTTTGGGTGAACTATCTCTTTAACAACTGTTCATTGAAAGGTTCTTTGGAGAACCAAAAATAGTTATTCAGCAGCATTGCAGGAAAAACTTGTATAATGCCCCCTGTATAATTGAATTCATAAAGTGAACTTTGATTTTTACAAATAAAAACTCACTACATACAGTCATAACTAGAAATATTAAGTAGTCCCTAATAGCACCCATACCAAAATCTACACTTATTCAGAGTCCATTCAGAAATATCGAAGCAATTTGTAATGGCATTAAGTTTCTTTAAAAGCAAGACAGAATAATTTGCGAGCAGGTTAAACAATTCTTTATAATAATTGTTGAAACGCATAAAATATTCCCTTCTTAAGTGGTCCTGGTGCAACAAAAAAGCTAAAATTTTCTTTTTTGCGTACATATGTATCACATACACTAATACTACATTACTTGCATTATTTATTTCTGTACGACATTTTCAACTCTTAAGTTACATGGAGAGGTAAGGGGAATGAAAACGATACTTTGGAAGATTGTACAGGCCTTACAGAGATCATTCCTCAAATTTACACTACAGTACTGAAGCAGACTATATGTACATTATCTGCTTCACAACAGGGTCATAAATCCAGGAAGAAAGAGCAAGCGGGAGAAAGAGACGGAGAGAGGAAGAGCAAGAGAAACGGCCCCACTTCCTCAGGGTTTATCATTATGAGCATAACGGCAGGATGAAAAGGTTTGTTTAAGGTCCTGTGGTGGACAGGTGATGACAGGCTTTGAGGCAAAAAGACCAAGCACCTATTAATAGAAGCATGTGCGCGTTATCTTCGGGAGCGAAAAGATGCTTCAGCAAACTTAATAAATGTCTTCCAAATCAATTTTGTTCAGATGTAAACGAAACAGACTGCGAGACAGATGATAAGTCTGCCATTACCGAGGCGCCTTTCTAGTGTGTTTACTCTTGTGTGCTGAGCCAGTGTATTTAAACCACACTGATGATAACATGATATTCATTTATTAAATGGACGGCGCATCACGGACCAGCTAATTAATTTCTATGCATACTGTGCTGATAATTTTTAACCGCATTTATTTAATATGCCATGAAGACTAGTTGGCACACAGGGCAGTATCTCAATAACCATAAGGTCCAGATGTTTTTTTTTTCTACCAGTGGTTTCGGATATTGGTTTTAAACTGCCTTAAATTATTATATAAATTTAAATATAATATTTTATGTTCATTCTATCCACCAGATTCTAACATTGTCATATTTTTGTATTTGGGCTTTGGGTAAACACAATAAAACCACACTGTCATACACAATGGTAAAGGTCAGCTGATGAAGGCAGATTTCAACTGAAAGATTGAACTTTAATCTAAGTATATGTTGTTGTTGTTATTGTAATATTATTTTATGCTCAAAACAACTGTTTTATATATTTTTGCTCGCATTTTTGCATCTTTTACATGCTGTTCCATTAATTTTGTGCATCATAACATTTACGGTTTTAAATTCAACCTCCAGTAGTGGCAAGGTCCCATTTTGAAAACTTACCCTAGTACATGCACTGATATTTTTGGGGGAAAAAGTCAGTTTTGTCAGTTTTTATCTCACATCTACTCATGTGATATTGCGTTTATACAACAATTCGACGGCATGAGTGTGTAAATGCATGAACAAAATAACACCACAGAGTGTCTTTAAAAGCCATCTTTTGTGCAGAACTACTTCTTTCCGCCACAAATTCAAATCTAAAGTTGACAGTTTAACAGCTGAGCCCAAGCCTCCGTTACTAATTTGAAAATGTCACTTGAGAACTAGCAACGAAGGAACGTTGAGTTGCTTCATTGAAAGCTTATTGTATTACTGTATTAAAGTGCAATGTATTATGTATTATGAGAGAGAGTTGGATTGGAAGAGTGCGATTACCTGCATCTGATCCAGAATGCATCCTTCAGATCGGTCTCATATTTAAAATAAACATTAGTTGGAATATCTGCTGAGGAAAGCGTTATCTTTGTCGTAACATTAATATCCTTTCATCTGTTAAGGATGATTTTGCTGCTCAGTGCATTTGTTCGCTGTTTGTGCGTAAAGCTGTTGTTGAAACTACAAATAACTTCCGTTTAAGTTATAGTGTTAACTTTGCAGTACAAAAGTCTTTAAGACTCATAAAAACAGTCTAATGGCGGAACAATGTAACTAAAATCACCTTCACGAACACAAACACCATTTCTCAATACTAAACAATTTGAAATACTACTATTATTTAATATAAAATATCATTTAATAAATGATAATTATTTAATGAACAACAACAACAACAGTCATCATAAAAGTTGCTAGGCAATTCAGTCAAACGTACACTCAATATACAGCATACGATTTACATAAACATGATGAGATTTTGACAAAACTATTTGCTCTGGAACAAATAATAGTTTAATGAGACCAAAGACCACCCGTTAGATTTACCCAAAGCGAATTATATTATGTTTAACCACTACAAGAGACATCAGAGCCAGCAGTAAATTCCAGAAGATCTGACCCAGGTAAGACTACTCTCGGGCGGATTCATGAGAGCTGAACAGTCGTTGACGCCCTGGAGCTCATATGTCCAAAAACGTTGACACTAATTTTAAAATGGATGTTATCTTTATTAACAAACTGCATATTTAAACTATAAACTAGTACATTCTCACAGTACAAATCCTCTTAAAACTACATTCCGTGACACAAAAACAATATTATTTTTAAAAATTACACTGGATTTGGGCATCCGCCATGACACTGATTCGACAACCAGAAAGAACTGTATGTATATATATAAAAAACGTTTTTTAATAGTTTTAGTTTTAACAATAACAGCACTGGCTTCTAAGGACAATCAGTGGGATCACATACAAATCATATCACTCAGAAATGATGCGAGCCAAACTCATAAACCTGAAGTTCATAAACCTGTCCATACGGGCAGTGCTTGTTTTATGACTAATCCAGAAAAATGAGAAAATGTAATCTATAACACATGAATCTAGCCTATTAATCAAATGACAAAACTCCAAAATGCGAATTTCCAAACTGGAATTGTAACGACTCCACAAAAAGCAAAAACAATGAGAGTCACAGTGTCATATTTCAGGTTCATATGAAAATATTTAGCATTAATGCGACCTAACCTCTGTGAGCCCTTCAGAAGCTTGCCGAGCTCATTGTGCAGTGCTGAGATGCCATTTTCTGGTCCAATGACACCACAGTGACTCTCATATTGAACATACCCAGTGGCTCGGGTTCATGACTGGCATCTCAGACACGCATTAAAAGCTTTCCCTTTAGTATTGAGATGTTAAGTTTGTGATGTGAGGCAAGTCCCGCTTCTCCAGCAGCTACTGAGATGAGCTCCAAGAGCATTCTTGGAGCTTTGCAAGTCAGCCTCTATTAAAAATGACAAGATCAGACGCACACACACACACACACACACACACACACACACACACACACACACACACTCTCGGATTGTGGATGGGTGGTGTCACGCCACCTCTCTCCTCAGACAAGTTCCGGAATACATCATCATGCCAAAACACAGCTCATTAAACACTATTAGCCAGTCATTTCAGCAAATTAAATCCCCTCTCGACACTTCTTGCTTAACAAACAGCTCTGGGGTCAAAACCAAAGAGGGGGAGACTCAGGCAAATGAAAGCAGGCCTCTTATAATAATGGCACATCTGGGACAAACAGACATAATGTGATGTTGTTGTTAATGATCAGAGGTCGAGATTTGATTGTAATTACTTAAAGAGGCTCCTAATAGTGATAAAGTGCCTGTAATCGGCTCAAGGCGCTTGTGAAAATATGTCTTAAACAATGATCGTCCTAGAAACATTACTGATGAAGAAAATCAGATCAACACATTAATTGAGATGTGGGCATGAGGTATGTTTCCTGGTACAAATCTGTCAATCACACGATCGAGCAGTTATACTTTCCAGGGCAATGCTGTATGAGATCACTCATCCAGGTTACTGAAATAGATGCTTCATTTCTTACATATGACTCTATGTACTTTCTCTTGCTTCACACAAACACAGCTGCAGTCATTCTGAATATCAGTTATTGATCTTAAGGGGAAAAAAAACTCTATTGCTGCAATTTTTGTCCGATAATGCAGCTAGGTCAATTGTTTTGTACACTGTAATGAACTATTTTTTCTTCTTACCAGAAGCTTTGAAGGTACCATAGTTTCCTCCTTATATATAAATCTGGTGTTTGCAAAAGACCACTGAAAAATAAGCTAATCCTAACATAACACATACTACGACGTTATAGTCGTGATCATTAATAGTCACGGCCCCAACATTTGCATAGCTGAATCATTAGAAGTTCTGCAGCTAGGCTATTGTTGAAAAAACAACAAAGCCACTAAAGGGACACGGTTCGCTTCTTGCTAGCAGTAGCCTGTTACATTGCAGTACATAAAATTTCACTTACCACATAAACAGAGTAAGGAGAGATGACTGCACGGACAATGACGAATGATTTACAGATCCTGATCATCACTAACAAGCATCTAAACTTGTGTGGTAAGTACTGCTGCGGTAGTATAAAGTCACACAGAGCACTTGCAATTGCAAATCTCAAAAGTGAAAGTAAAGTGATCATGCATTCAAAACGGCAGTTTCAATGACCCCGCATATTAATAGCTGCTTGGGCTCCGTGATTAAATTTTCCTCCATGTGTGCAAGCTACTGAAATGAGCAGCTCTGTAAAACAGCCAATCAGAGCAGAGCTCATCATTATTATTTATGAACTTTCCAAATAAGGTAATAACAGACAATTTCATTCTAGGGACAAATCCTAGGGTTGTAAATGGACCTGTAAAACCGTTTCTGGAGAATTTTTGCCCTTTCCTATGCCATATACCTTCTATGTAGCTATCAGAGAACAATTTAAAATATTGTATCAATGCATTCTATGGCACCTTTAAGACACATAAAATACAGTACCATTCAAAAGTTTGGGATTCGTAAGATTTTTATGTTTATGAAAGAAGTCTCCACCAGCGCCACATGTAAATGGATAATTCATTTAAAAATGAAAATTACCTCATAATTGACCATGATTTACTCACCCTCAAGCCATCCTAGGTGTATATGACTTTCTTCTTTCAGACGAATGCAGAGTTTTATTAAAAACGTCCTGGCTCTTCCAAGCTTTATAATGGCAGTGAATGGGTGTTGAGATTTTGAAGGCTAAAAAAAGTGCATCCATGCATCATAAAAAGTACTTCACACATCTCCAGGGGGTTAATAAAGGCCTTCTGAAGTGAATCAATGCGTTTGTGTAAAAACAATAGCTTCCGCTAACTGTCGTACACACATTCATGAGAGAGTGGCATTCAACCGCATGTCATGCTAGTCTTACGAGAACCAAGTTTTGTTTACAGCAAAGGAAAACGAGTCTCTTGGCTTATATTGAAATGCTCTGACATTTTAGTCCTCGTTTTGTACTTCTAATTCATGACTGGTGTTTTGTTTTGCTCTCTCCTCTACGCTTCCATTTTCGTCACTGCGTTAACATACATCCTATGTAATTCACTGAAACGCTACTGTCGTGTGAAAGCGCATACGGCAGTTAGCAAAGCTAGAGATTACGGTTTATATTTTAAGTTTTGATTAAGTTTTGAATATGGATATTTTTATTACAAAAAAACGCATTGATTCACTTCAGAAGGCCTTTATTAACCCCCCAGAGCCGTGTGGAGTACTTTTTAGAATGGATGCACATTATTTTGCTTCAAAACCTTGACCCCCATTCACTTCCATTATAAAGCTTGGAAAGAGCCAGGACATTTTTGTAATATAACTCTGACTATATTCATCTGAATATACAATTCTTAGCAAATAATCAGAATAATGAAAACTAAACAGGAGTGAGGAGGTTTGCTTGTGTCATGTAAACATCCTATTGCGATTATGTTCTTAAAGGAGAAGTCCGGTGTGTTATTGACCTAAAGTGTATGGAATCATGATACCGAGTGTGAACGTACCTTGCATATCTCATCTCGTCTTGCCCACTGCAGTTCGAAATCTGGCGCTAGTTAGCCAATGCTCACAACAGGTTGTCAATGAGAGTCAACAGGGCATCGGAGTAGCCATGTAAATAAATCACTGTTTTACACCATTTACGAGGCACAAAGTTGCTCCACACTTCATTGGTAGACTTCCAAGGGCCCTGACATTTAAAACGAGACACTGAGAACTTTGAAAAAGCACCGGTAGTTTATTTACAAGAAGATTTATACAGACAGTACCTGGAAGAAAAAATCCGGTCGCCGCCATCTTGAATTTAGTCACGATAAGTCGAGTGACGAGCAGGAAGGAACTTATCAGGTTATCAACTTATCAGGTTGTAGTTTCCTTCCTGCTCGTCACTCGACTTATCGTGATTAAATTCAAGATGGCGGCGACCGGTAATTTTACTAAGGGGAATGTCTGTATAAATCTTCTTGTAAATAAACTACCAGTGCTTTTTCAAAGTTCTCAGTGTCTCGTTTTAAATGTCAGGGCCCTTGGAAGTCTACCAATGAAGTGTGGAGCAACTTTGTGCCTCGTAAATGGTGTAAAACAGTGATTTATTTACATGACTAGTCCGATGCCCTATTCACCCTCATTGACAACCTGTTGTTAGCATCGGCTAACTAGCGCCAGATTTCGGACTGCAGTGGACAAGCCGAGATGAGCTATGAAGGGTAAGTTCACACTCGGTATCATGATTCAATACACTTTAGGTCAATATCACACCGGACTTCTCCTTTAACAAAGCTCCGGGGAATTAAGATCAATGTACAATTGTTCCTTTTCAATTGTCCAATCAACCATAGAATATTGCAATTTACATAAAACAGCAGCCGCAGAGGGGATTTTTTTGAGTGGCGTAAAGGCCAGCGCATATCTGAGAGTATTAGGGAGAAAATGAAACGAGAGACGGAGAGAGAGAGAGAGAGAGAGAGAGAGAGAGAGAGAGAGAGAGAGAAGGGGAGAGAGAAGGAGAGAACGTTATGTGCCCAGAAAGAAGTAATTGCACATCAGAAGCTGACAAAATGGTGTTTTGATACAGCAAAATTGGCAGCTGAAACTTTCTCTGCATACGGCTTGTACATACAGATAATCTGAGGATTCAGAGCCACAGTGCTGCATACACTTCCAGCGCTGGCAGTTAGAGGAAATGCTTTCTCAAGTGATTGCCAATGTCATTGACATCTAATGTCAGGAAGGAGCACAGAAGGCTGACCCAGCTGTTTCACCAGTCAAGGAACAGACACTTTCCACAATTAATCCTAAGCACAAATACAATCTCATGTGCATTTGCAAAAGCTTTCCAAATTAGTCTGCAGAACAGAATGTGCATTTACATAAATTTATTACTAAATGATACATTCAGAGATTACTGTTAGTTGGGAAAACACATGGGAAAATACATCTACAGTGTGAGCCAAATGAGTTCACATTGAAAATATGTAATCCTGGAAATAAAAGATAAACAAAACAAAGAAACATTATGATGTTCAATGAGTAATTTTGAAGAGTAAGAAAGATTCTGCATTATTTACAACTAATCATATGTGACATTCAGCATGTGAACTTTGTATAAAAGGTCAGATTTTCTTGCTTTCATTCAAGCACAAGATGCTCTATGGAACTGTCAGGACAAATATGGAAATGTATTCATGCATGATTCATATTCGGACTAATATTAAAAAACGTCAATATATTCTAAGTGAATACTTGTAACTGTACAGGACATGGCTCTTGCTTGTCCTGCTGAGTTTATCTTAAAATTTAACTAAATACACCTGAAAAAGCTTATTAGTGTGTTCAGAATTACTTGCGAATTGCGATTGATACAGAAGTCTGCTAGTCTGGCCACTGACAGTGAATAGGAACATGACAATATATTGGAATAGGAACAAAAGAGTGAATAGGAACAGGATATTGCAAATGTGTTTTGGGAAACTGGTAATAAAAAAAGCAGATGATGAGGTTTTCAATTTATGTTAATTATCCAATTAAATTGTTATGCTAATAATGTCATTTTGTAGGGGACAAAAAATTACACAGTAAGAGTATTTTAACTAGCGGTCTCAGGCTTTTGAACCCCGTCTACATTACAGCACTATTCACCATTTCTAATTCGACCTCAATTATAAAGAACTAATTATTGATGATCATTTTAACATTCATATACTGAAACGTGTTCATTTCTTATTCTGTTCCTCAAAAAATGAGCACCAAACCACAGTGACAATTTAATAGCTTGTCATCAGCAGAGCCGCTCAGAAGGAAAATATAGATATATATAAAAAAAATTGAAGAATGACGGTTATATATCATGCAGAATTTTTAATTGGATTGGTTTAAAAGCACACTTTTTTCAACATTTTAGCATATTTCCAATTGTTTAAGTACAACATATCTTTTTGACTACACAAAATAAGTGTTTCATCTATATAAATGTTTCCTTCATAGTAACTGCCTTTCATAAAGCTCTTACTATCAAACCTTTCATCTGCATGACTTCTCATTCAGTTGAATACATCTGTCTATTATTTAATCAAACTCATCTTAAAGGGGTCATCAGATGCCCATTTTTACAAGTTAATATGATGCTTTAGGGTCCAAATGAAAAGTTTGTAATATACTTTGATTAAAAATTCTCTATGGTAGTGTAAAAAAACACTCATTTTACCTGGTAAAAATGCCACTGTTCTCAGCAAGCGATATCAGTACCTGGCCCTTTAAATAATATGAACCTCTGCTCACCCCGCCCCTCAGTTCTGTGGGGCGTGTCATTACAGAGCACACGGGGTGTTGCCTAGACAACAGTTGGGGGTATAGTTGTATAGTTTGGGGAAAAATGGCACTTGGGGGGCTTTGAAGACACTGTACAACCCCATCCCTTTAAAATTTAATTTAAAAACCGGAGTTGGAACCGAAAAAGAAGATGAAACCCGCAAAGAAGTTCAGCAATTACAGCTTATACTGGACGTATCTGAATGGTTAGTAAACTTAATGTCACTTTATCTTTATATGTACTGGCAGGGTAGAGTACTGAGAGAGATACAAATGCGATGT
Organism: Garra rufa; assembly: GCF_049309525.1. NCBI lineage: Eukaryota > Metazoa > Chordata > Actinopteri > Cypriniformes > Cyprinidae > Garra > Garra rufa. Next base: position 3,868,164 of record NC_133368.1, on the reverse strand, counting down.
GTTTACTGAGGTATAGAGATGAACGCGATGTGTTTACGGGATGCACTTTTTTCCAGGGGTTTCAGTACAGTGTAATCGATACTGCGTCACCAGGCAGGCGTGGCCTATTTGAGAATTTGCATAGGTCACCGATCATGCTCAGTTTGGGAAAATTTGCTTCAGATACCTCCACTATTGCAGGGGTTTCGTGCACTTCATATTTATATTCATATACAGTGTCTTGAAATACCTGTCCACTATACCATTGTAAACCATGATTAATTTTCGTAAATAGACGCTACACGTTTTACATTTCTATAACGGCTGTTTATTTGTTTTCGAAAATCGTTTAAATGTAAGATTTTAAAACATAAAAATAACCTGTATGACTGTGTTGTCCTTCATTATCCATCAGTGCTGATCCTAGGTTTTGAAATGCCCGCGCAAAAAAACTGACTTACTGTGCATGATCCTCTCTTAATATTTTTTTTTTAGAAAGGGGCGTTTTCCTGACGTCCCCAGAAACGCCCATTTTACGTTGTGGTAATGAAACCCCTGGAATTTAGTGAGTGTTATGTGTTTACTGTGGTATAGAGACGAACGCGATGTGTTTACTGAGGTATAGAGATGAACGCGATGTGTTTACTGAGGTATAGCTGATTGAACAAGAGCAAAAAAGTGATCGGTTAACATAACTTACCCCGTCCTTATATTGAAATACATAAATGTGAGTGTTATAGTCTTTATTCATATGCAGTTGCGGGCTGTAAACTACGGTGGCCGAGAAGTGCAAAACACAACAACAAATCGCAACACAAAAAACAAATCTGAAAACCAAATAACAAATCCAGAATCAAAATGACAAATTAGATGCAATATCAAATCTAAAAACAAAACGGCAAATGATAAAACACAATAACAACTCCGGACACAAAATAGCAAGTCGGAAACCACAACGACAAACAAGAAAACAAAACGACAGATCAGTCAAACCGGAAAAGGTAGGTATTTTGTGTGACTGGCGTAGTCGCTGCTGATTGGACGGAACTCCTGTCAATCAAGACAATAATCAATACAAGAAGTTAGATTTGTATACGGCTCTGGATTTGTGTATGTTTACGTAGGAGGAAAATGGAGTGTGTTCGGTAGTGATGTGACGTTTGAAATCGAAGCTTCTAAGCTTGTATCAAAAAAACGAAACATCTCACAGTGAAGCACTGTACCGGAGCTTGATTCGTTTTGCCATAACCACGTGACCTGTGACGTCCAAAGCTTCGTTTTTGCACACAACCACGTGACTGCTTCATATTCTCCCTGGTGAAAAAAACAGCTAAAACCAGCCTAGGCTGGTTGGCTGGTTTTAGCTGGTCAACCAGCCTGGTTTTAGCTGGTCATAGCCGGAAGGCAGGCTGGATTTAGAGGGGTTTTGTCCACTTTTCCAGCCTGGCCAGGCTGGTCAGGCTGGTCTTAGCTGGTCAGGCTGGGAAACCACCACCTAAAAGCTTGTGGGGCAGTCGTGGCATAACGGTGAGAGAGTCGGACTTGTAACCCAAGGGTTGCGGGTTCGAATCTCAGGTCCGACAGGTGAGACTGAGGTGAGACCCTTGAGCAAGGCACCCAACCTCCAACTGCTCCCCGGGCGCCACAATATGGCAGCCCACTGCTCGAGGTGTGCGCGCTTGGATGGGTAAAATGCAGAGTACAAATTCCCTTCCCCTTTCCCTTTCCCCTTTTTGGGGCAGCCGTGGCCTAATGGTTAGAGAGTTGTACTTGTAACCCAAAGGTTGCAGGTTCGAGTCTCAGGTCCGGCAGGGATTGTAGGTGGGGGGAGTGAATAACCAGCATTCTCTTCACCCTCAATACCACGACTGAGGTGAGTCCCTTGAGCAAGGCACCGAACCCCCAACTGCTCCCCGGGCGCCTCAGCAATGGCTGCCCACTGCTCCGGGTGTGTGTTCACGGTGTGTGTGTGTGTGTTCACTACTGTGTGTGTGCACTTGGATGGGTTAAATGCAGAGCACAAATTCCCAGTATGGGTCACTATACTTGGCCTCACTTCACTTCACCTCCTTTCCTTTCCTTTCCTAAAACCAGCCTGACCAGCCTGGGAGAACAGCTAAAACCAGCCACTTCCAGCTTAAACCAGCCAATTTTTAGCCATTAGCTGTTTTTTTCAGCAGGGCTGATTCAAATAACACAAACCCCTTGCGCAGGTTTCAAGTGTCATTCACTTTTTGTTAAGAATAAATCATAATACGAATAAATATGTACGTGTAGTTTTGTGTTTTGCACTTCTCACCACCGTAGTAAACACTTTTGCAGGTATTGCGTTGAGGTTACATCTTAATCATTAACAGACACCGTTTTAAACTATCTAGCATTACAAAGCTAAGCTTTATACTGACCCTCGTTTATAAAGCAGTATGATGAGAAATGATTCCCATTTAGATAGATTGGCGGTCACATTCCCTCAGTGCTGTCAGTTTACTTTACACTCGGGGCGGGTCTATGCTAAAACACTACTGTCTATCAACTATCGCAGGAGCGGCCTCTGTCGGTGTTACACCACAACGACAGGCATCTGAGAACGGCTCGATATGAGAAGGGGCAAATTATTTTACTTAATTAAAAGAAAACTACTGGGTGGATCTTTGCCATTATAGGGTGGTTGTGTACAGTCGTGGCCAAAAGTTTTGAGAATGACACAAATATTAGTTTTCACAAAGTTTGCTGCTAAACTGCTTTTAGATCTTTGTTTCAGTTGTTTCTGTGATGTACTGAAATATAATTACAAGCACTTCATACGTTTCAAAGGCTTTTATTGACAATTACATGACATTTATGCAAAGAGTCAGTATTTGCAGTGTTGGCCCTTCTTTTTCAGGACCTCTGCAATTGGACTGGGCATGCTCTCAATCAACTTCTGGGCCAAATCCTGACTGATAGCAACCCATTCTTTCATAATCACTTCTTGGAGTTTGTCAGAATTAGTGGGTTTTTGTTTGTCCACCCGCCTCTTGAGGATTGACCACAAGTTCTCAATGGGATTAAGATCTGGGGAGTTTCCAGGCCATGGACCCAAAATTTCAACGGTTTGGTCCCCGAGTCACTTAGTTATCACTTTTGCCTTATGGCACGGTGCTCCATCGTGCTGGAAAATGCATTGTTCTTCACCAAACTGTTGTTGGATTGTTGGAAGAAGTTGCTGTTGGAGGGTGTTTTGGAACCATTCTTTATTCATGGCTGTGTTTTTGGGCAAAATTGTGAGTGAGCCCACTCCCTTGGATGAGAAGCAACCCCACACATGAATGGTCTCAGGATGCTTTACTGTTGGCATGACACAGGACTGATGGTAGCGCTCACCTTTTCTTCTCCGGACAAGCCTTTTTCCAGATGCCCCAAACAATCGGAAAGAGGCTTCATCGGAGAATATGACTTTGCCCCAGTCCTCAGCAGTCCATTCGCCATACTTTTTGCAGAAGATCAATCTATCCCTGATGTTTTTTTGGGAGAGAAGTGGCTTCTTTGCTGCCCTTCTTGACACCAGGCCATCTTCCAAAAGTCTTGGCCTCACTGTGTGTTCAGATGCGCTCACACCTGCCTGCTGCCATTCCTGAGCAAGCTCTGCACTGGTGGCACTCCGATCCCGCAGCTCAATCCTCTTTAGGAGACCATCCTGGCGCTTGCTGGACTTTCTTGGATGCCCTGAAGCCTTCTTAACAAGAATTGAACCTCTTTCCTTGAAGTTCTTGATGATCCTATAAATTGTTGATTTAGGTGCAATCTTAGTAGCCACAATATCCTTGCCTGTGAAGCCATTTTTATGCAACGCAATGATGGCTGCACGCGTTTCTTTGCAGGTCACCATGGTTAACAATGGAAGAACAATGATTTCAAGCATCACCCTCCTTTTAACATGTCAAGTCTGCCATTCTAACCCAATCAGCCTGACATAATGATCTCCAGCCTTGTGCTCGTCAACATTCTCACCTGAGTTAACAAGACGATTACTGAAATGATCTCAGCAGGTCCTTTAATGACAGCAATGAAATGCAGTGGAAAGTTTTTTTCGGGATTAAGTTAATTTTCATGGCAAAGAAGGACTATGCAATTCATCTGATCACTCTTCATAACATTCTGGAGTAGATATACAAATAATTGCTATAATAAAAACTTAAGCAGCGACTTTTCCAATTTCCAATATTTATGTAATTCTCAAAACTTTTGGCCACGACACACACTCCCAACACACATCTCAGTTCAAACTGCTTGTAAAAGTGCATGTGGCACCGGATGACCCCTTTAATGGTTAATCAGTAAATCATTTGGTGCATCTATATAGATTCAACAGTTTTTATACAACTTGATTGCAATTTAGGCATAACCATATGTAATTAATTATTTTTACACTAAAAGTGATTTATCTAAGATGAAAGCGTGTGGTTCAGGTACACTAAACCCTATATTATGGGGACAAATTGTCCGCACAAAGATGGCAATATCTGAAATCATTGAAAAAATAGGCCCTATGAGAAAAACAATATTTTTCGTAAGGGTAGGAGTATTGTTAGTGTAGAGGTATAAAGTATAAAACCCATTACTCTTTTGAAATGCCACCATAATGATAGGAAAACCTGTCTGTCTGTCTGTGTGTGTGTGTGTGTGTGTGTGTGTGTGTGTGTGTGTGTGTGTGTGTGTGTGTGTGTGTGTGTGTGTGTGTGTGTATCTACTAACTGTAACTATATTTTGGGGACAAAGTGGTACCCAGAACTTGAGCAAATCACTAAAAAAAAACTTTCGTTTGAGGACAAACTAAGTAAAACTGTGTTTTGCTATTTCTGAACATACAGCAGGACACAAGGGATATGAACTGATCAGAGATTGATCGGAGATGTATCAGAAAAAGGGAGTCAGGTGGCATCAAATACATCATTTTACATCATGCCATGTGATATTGTATATAGAAGCACTACCATAGTAAAGACTGCACATTACTATAACTCACCCTTCATCTGAAAAGTTCAGCTAGAGTATAGATTCAGTCATATGGCACAGTGAGGACATTTACTGCATTGGCAGTAAACTCTTTTCTAGCACAAAATGTCATACCTTCATCACACCTTTTGATAAACACTGGATAAATACTAAATAGTACAAACATGGATTTTATGTGAGATATGCAATGTAGGTAATGTAAGTGCATTTTCTAACATAACAGTTATTGCCTGAATAACTGTAATTATTTTAGCATCACAGGTGATTTAAAACATGAATCTTGCATTGCTTGCTCTTGAAAGAACTAATTGTTAAAAGTACTAAATTCAAAGATGATCTTACTGTTGGGTTTTGGTGATTAAACCAAATGTTCTCAATACATATCACAATGATCTTGTGTTCTGAAACAAAGATTATGTGGAATGAAAATATGTGCAACTACAGTAAAATCATGAGTTTAAGTTTTGAAAGAATGACTAGTTACGTTACACGAGTGATCAATTTAAAGTTTTGTACTAAGAGTTTTGATTGCAATTTGAAATGTACACCTTACTTAGTTGTAGTAAATAGTACCAAACCAGATTAAACGAACTGTACACCCCACAATGAAAATCATTTAATCACCCCATGTCCTGACAAACCTGTATGACTTTCCTTTCTCTATGAACCACAAGCAGTACATTTTTAAAAATTATCCAAGCCACTCTTTTCAATATAATGAAAGTGAATAAGGACTGGGGCTGTCAAGCAACAAGATCAAGGAAGTTATCATAAGTCTCAAAATAGTAGCCATATACAAACAGACCAACATTGAAGTAATTATTCACTGAAAAATTACGATTTGATAAACTGGTTGTATTTTTTTAGCTTGAGGGCACTAATTCTTATGTATTTCAATGACATGAAAAAAGAAGCACTTTATCAAAACTTTTTTTTTTTTTTTTAACTGAAGAATGAGAATAGACTTGCAATATCAAAAAGGCCAGAATTGTAATTTTTGGATGAACTACAGTATTCCTTTAATTTAAACAAAGTGTTCACTCAAAAATCAAATCATAGCTTCTGGCTAAAATACGAGCTGTCTATCTATAATATTGCTGATTTTAATTAAAAAGTCATCTTGTCTGAATTTTTTTCAGACTTTTTCACTGGAGGAAGCGTTATTATAGATTATGGACTGTATTTTGGCCAGAAGTGGCGGTTTAAAGTTGAAATGCTTCACATATGAATTTGTTCCTTACAAACACGCAGCTTTTCAATTCACAAGATGTTAATTAATGAATTGGAGTTGTGTGGATTCTTTGTTAATTATTGTGATGTTTTTATCAGCTATTTGGACTCTCATTCTGACAGCACCCATTGACTGCAATGGAACCACTGGTGAGCGAATGATGCATTGCTAAATATTTCCAAATCTGATGAAGAAACAAACTCATCTACATTTTGGATGGCATAAGAGTAGATATAGTTTCAGCTAATCCTCGTTTTTTGGGTGAACTATGGCTTTAAATCCTGAACTGTGGGCGAAAAAACAAGCACCGAACAACAGAACATGAGTAACAAACAAAACACAGGTTACGGTAAGACAGATCACTCTAGCCCAGCTCAATCTCTTTGATAAGGCGAATCTCACTGGTTTAATTTCCAATGACGGAGAAATATTTTTAGCTTGACACAAAGAGGAACAAATGTCCTGAAAATAAAACAAAACGGGCGCCACGTCAGGGGATTCTAAAGTGATCTCACATCAATAGCTCAGGAGCTGTCACAGAGGGGCATTTGTTCTGGAACTGGGAGGATGAAATGATGACATTCAGGGGCCCGTTTCGTGAGATGATGTCTGGAGCCACCCGCCTGACACCTCCATAAATCAGAATGACTTTGCAGAGTCACACTAATGGAGACAAAACAGAAGATTAATACGTCTCAAGGTTTTGATAAAGGTTAATTTGGTAAAAGTATGCATCCGTTTGAAGCAATTACCAGCCACGAATGGTCGGTACCTGCAGAATTAGGGTTGCCATGGATACCTGTGGAGCAAGTAATAGGAATGTTTCCCTGCATGACAACATCTCGAATTTATTCATCTTTCTTTTATTTACCAGTTCGAAATACACAAAAAATAGAGGCTTTTAAAGCTAGATAGCAGACCTGGCCTGTGCGTTACGCTTATGAATGCAGTATCAGTTATCTCTTCAACAATCTGAATAGCTGTGACCACGTAACCTCTCTATATATCCGCTATACATCCAGGAGACGCAAAGGCATAATGACAGGATGCTGCACTGGAATTGATATCCTGCACATTGACAGGGGATCCACTTCTGATTTCTGCAGGGATATGTTTGCAAACATAACAGGTCAGGTCAGTGCAATTAACTGCAATCTTGAATGGTTTTTAAAAAGCGGTGCTAAGGGAAAATTAATTTTACGCTGCTGAAAAAAATAGACCACTTTAAACCAGATTGACTCATTTTAATGGTAGTCTGTTACTGGCTTAGTTATTATTGCTAACAGACCAGCCTGACCAGTGTAAGCATATGGGTAAATGAATAATCAAACTATTTACTCAAAATGTATAATTTTTCTATGAAGATTCTGATCACCTTAACATTCTGTCACTAAGCAAATTGTTCTTTTGAGTCAGATCATCAAATAAGAAACTAGTCCGTTTTTGTCAATAATTACTCACCATCTGACCCTTCATAGACAGCAACACAAGTTACACATTCAAGGCCTAGGAAAGTAGTAAGGACATTGTTAAAATGGTCCTTGTGGCATCAGTGGTTCAACCTTAAAGGGTTAGTTCACCCAAAAATGAAAATTAGCCCATGATTTACTCACCCTCAAGGTGTATATGACTTTCTTTCAAATCTAATCGGAGTTGCATTAAAAATGATTCTGGTTGTTTTTAGCTAAACCTGTTTTCTTACTTTAACAAAGAAAAAACAGTCTCCTCTTAGCTTATATCAAAATTTTACTTTACAAATCCTTTTTTTGCAGTGTTGATTTTGACAGCAAATTTTGATTTAGTTTTTGTCATAATCTTTTGACTGAAATTTAGTCATATTTTAGTCATCTGAATTGTTTTAGTTTCAGTCTAGTTTTAGTTGACTAAATAGGCTAAATCTACAGCAGATTAAGTTGGCTAAAATCGAATGGGTTTAGTTACAGTGTAATGCATTTATTAAGCATTTCTCTAAAATGACCAAACTCATTGTATAGATTTGATATTATAAGATTTTATCATGATAGACACTGATTTAACTGCCGTGACATGCAACATGCCTTTAGCCTAAAATTAAATGAAACCACTTCTAATAAAGAAACAAGAACAAGGGCTTCTTTTCAATGAAATGCCAGTGGTTATGTAGGCTAGGGGTGGGCGGTACACCGGTATCATAGTTAACACCGGTGTGGCATTGCGCCACGACATGGATTTTCTAATACCGTCAATACCGTAATAAATCTATTATGTGCCTTGAACGGCTGCATTTACATCAACAATAGCTCATTCTAAATAATAAGGCACTAAAGTTTAATTTGCCTGCGACTGGTTGTCAATTGCATGCGCACATACAGTCAGTGCGTTCACACCAAACGTCAAGCGAGCATGCGCATCCCGTCACTCACTCTAGTTTATCCGCGGGAGGTTTCCCCATCACTCGCGCGAATAACAACACGGCGCGATTGACATGGCGGAGATAAATACGATCGCTGCTTTGTTCCTGTTGTGCAAGTTCTAAATGCACCGAAAAGCCAAACGCCGAAGTGTCTAGGCTCACAGCAAAGTAATGTATCAGAGACATATCTCATACCTCATTCCTTCTATAAACAAAGTGTAGATAGTATAAGTAAGAGATTGATCGCAGTACAGAGAGTGTCGTTGATTATAATAGAGCTTTGTGATATCGCAAACTAAGATGAGGAACAGCTTTTAATATTTTTATGGGAGTTTTTAAATGAGATATTAATTTAATACAGCTGTTAAATAAACGAGACGTTATTATTAAGTGACTTAGATTGTCTGAGAATAACACTATGCCCGATTTTGGTCTGTTTCGTAGTCAAAATTTATTCTGGAACAAGACACACTGCTGTGTTTAAATGAAGATGCGCCGTTCTCCAATCAAACACAGCGGTGTTTCCTTTATAAGTGAACATGCGTTTTTAAACTAATCTAGTGAAATGATTCAATTTCCCATTCATAATGAGAGTCACTTGAATGAACCATGTGTTCTAACGAATCAAATGAACAATACGATTCAGTAAATAATTTCAGTGTCTTGCCGCCACCTGCTGACAGATCCTTTCAGTTATTGAAATCTTAAATACTTGTGGATTCCAAATTTTATTTTAAAAACACTAATCTCAACATGAATTTATAGATTTAATTGCACTCATGGCACCTCTGAGCCTCATTTTCATGGACGACACTATAAAAATTAAGACAGAAATCTTGCTGATCATTATTACTTGCTGAACTATTACTAGCACTACCTCATAGGGGTTTCAGTTCAATTAACAAATTGACTTGACTGGAGAAGCCACATCTCAGTGGCTCTTATTCATCAGCATTGAAGGGCCTGAGTTGGACCGTTTCAATGGCCAGAAGGTAGTTGAAGTGTTGCACTCACACACAGCAATGGCTTTGAGAGTATCGCTCTAGAACAGAGACAATATTTGTGATCTTCTTAACAAGACCAGGAACATAATACCGTGATATTATACCGGCACCGTTCAAAAGATGAAAAATACCGTGATATAAATTTTAGGTCATATCGCCCACCCCTAATGTAGGCTAATTATGCCTTCTTTATAACAACTTGTTTACCAAATTCTTCATTCTTTCAAGCAGACATATTTATATAAATACATTTTGATTAATCTTTATTAAGGCTACTAAAGTGATTCAGTTAAGAGCATTAAGTGATTTTCTGTGTTTCTTTTGTTGCTTGATTAAAATCAACGCCACAGTAAATAGCAACTAAATTAGGCTGCTGTCCCTTTAAAACCAGATACATGGATGTAATGTACTGATACACATCTGATATACTCCCAACTGTTTACATTCACATAACAGATAACCGAGTTCATGTGGATACTCGTCAAAACAGTCAATTCAACATCATTTTGTGTGTATTTCTCCATTCATGAAACGTGAAAGAGTCCTCATGTGCTGTGTGAGAGGTGCTGCTTTAGTGTCTGTGCTCAGAAAACAGTCCCGAATTGAGTTCTCTTTTGTGTTGTCAAATTTATCCGTATGTCTGCTCTTCTCTTACTTATTTTTAAACGTTTTATGAGGCGTGCAGCAAACGTATACAAGCTTATGTCCCACCAAATGTACGCATCTAACATCCTAACTATGCAGCAGATTCATTTTGAAAAAATCTCTTCCTAAATCGTTCCTCGCTAACATTTTCATTTTGTTTTTATTCGTTGACAAAAATGACAACAGATTTTTTATCTTAGTTTTTATCATTCAAAACTTGTTTTGTTTTCTCATTTTCGTCTGTGAAAAATGTTGCTGACAAAAATAATTTGTCAACGAAATTAACACTGTCCTTTTGTACTTCTAATTCGGAAAAAGGTATTTATTTACCCCCTGGAGCCATGTGGAGTGCTTTTATGATGGATGGATGCATTTTATTGGACTTCTTTTGGACTGTTGAACAGAGACACCCGCCCACTGCCACTATAAAGCTTGGAAGAGCCAGGATAATTTGTAATGCAACTCCGATTGGATTTGTCTGAAGAAAGAAAGTCATATGCACCTAGCATGCCTCAAGGGTGAGTAAATCATGGGCTAAAATTTTCATTTTTGGGTGAACTAACCCTTTAATTTTTAAATAAGCTACGAGAATATTTTTTGTGGGCAAAGACAGCAAATATAATGACTTCATTCCACAATTTCTTCTCTTCTGTGGCAATTTTCGGTGTACGTTTATGAGGGTAGTGAACTCTTGGATTTCAAAAAAAAAAAAAAAAAAAGTGTTTAAATTTAAATATCTTAATTTGTGTTCCAAAGATGAATGAAGATCTCACAGGTTTGTTACAACATGAGAGTGAGTAATTAATGACAGAATTTTCATTTTTAGGTGAATTACTCCTTTAAAGGTGTGGTCATATTGTCACATTCACAATTTTCACAAGTTTTTCGGCAGATTTTTGAGGCCAATATCCAGTCATTTCAGCAGGAACCTGTGTGATCATGAGTTTTAAAAAAAAAAATCAAAATAAATTCCCCATGCAGATTTTACTTGTGTTCAAACTGGTGACACAAATTTCCTACAATGGACCATTTATTTGTCCACAAATGTTGCTAATGTGAGCAAACTTTAACAGCCCATAGAGGAAAATATTTTGTGTAAACAATGAATTAAATGTCACTACATTATAAAGCTATCGTACAGTTTCAAAGGACTTGAAATATAATAACACAAGTTATATGGATACATTTAATATGTGGTCACATTAAATTTTGCAGGAAAAAAAAAGCCCATTGTCAATAGTGTAGCGATGTAAGAAGCACCACGGAAGTCACTGTCAAACCAAGCAGCCAAGCAGCAAGTAAAAGTGGAAAATTTGTGAGACTGACTTGGACGTGAGTAAAAAAAAAAAAACGCATGGGACCTTTTTCGTCTTCACACGAAACTCCTGGAAAGACTGGATTTCACCTATGAAATTATAAAGAAGAATTAAACAAAAGCACGCACATCAGTCTCAAATGGGTGCTCGACTAAAAAGCAACAAGTACAAAATAAAGTGTAAAGTCGGCAACACCAAAGCTCCAAAAATATCAAAAATATTTATTTTTAAAACAACTTTCGCATTGACGTTTCGAGCACGCAGGCTCTTCATCAGTCTGATATTTTTGGAGCTTTGGTGCTGCCGACTTTATACTTTATTTTGTACCTATGAAATTATAACAAGAAATATAAAAAAGATACCAGAAATATAAAAAAGAAAGAGGAAACAGAGCCAGATGAATAAGTCGAACTGATTATTTGAGGGAATATCACTTCAGCCGTCTACATACTTTTTTTTAAAGAGTTATTAACAAAGACCAAGAGATGACCTTTGCCTTTTGGCAGAGATTTTGAGTTTACAACTGTGTCCTGAAAATAAAGTATTAACGAAAGTAGTTTGAATATTGTTTAATATGCTATCTGAACATATCTGCAGACACAAAAAAGCCTCATGTGGCAAACAGACTTGCCAGATGTACCGCAGCATGACAATAAATAATCTAGAGACCAATTACTTGTGTATGAGGCCATGGGTCAGACAAAACAAATGTATCCCCACAGGACAAGGAACATGAGACGTGTCCACATCAACATGTTTCGCCTCATCTGTTCCTCCTGGGCAAAAAACAAGAGGACACAAAATAAGCTGTTTGTTCACTAATGTAATAATATTGGTACTTTATTTGTCTTTGGGAAGTTGCTATCAAATGCTAATTTCTTCACTGTGAGACGTCTGGACAGCCGATGTTCGCTGAGTGGGAGTTCTTGAAACTAAGCAACAGAGAGATGACAATTTACACACAAACATTTACTACTACATTCTCCAAATTTTCACACTTTTGAGATGTGTAGACTGATCCTTTTTTCAGTAGGAACACTACAAACAAGAAACTGCTTTCAAAAGTCTGGTTTCATTTTTTGCTTGTTACCAACTTGCTATGAAGTTAACTATAATTCTATAGACTGTATAATAAACTGGTTATTCAAATCTGCACATTTTTCATATATTTCTTCATTTAAATATAAAAGGAACTTAATTAGTTTTATTAAGACTATTTTAATATTAAGATGCGTTTTTCAGTTCTTGGAAATGGTCACCATAATAAAACGCAGTCCCAAACACTTCAATTAGTGACTAACCAGAACTATAATCGTGTGAAATGTAGAAGAGTTAAAAAGTCGTAAAGTATAAATATGTCGTAAAGACGAATTTACGAGAATAAAGTCAAAATTACAAGAGTGAAGTCGAAACATTACAAGAATAAAGTCTAAATGTTTTAAGAATAAAAGCGAAATTGAGAATAAAGTCTAAATGTTTCGAGACATTATGACAGCATTTTAGTGCAACGTGAAAAAAAAAAAAAATAATAATAATAATAATAATACACATACACACATACATATATACATATATATATATATATATATATATACACACACACACACACACATATATATATATATATATATATATATATTATATTTAGAGAGATTAAAGTCATAGTCGAATTAAAGTGGAAATTATGAGAATAAAGTCAAAATTATGACTGAAGTCAAAACATTACAAGGATGAAGTCGAAATGTTTTAAGAATAAAATCAAAATTTTTACTCATTTTGACTTCATTCTCGAAATATTTCCACTTCATTCTCGAAATATTTCGACTTCATTCTCAAAATATTTCGACTTCATTCTCAAAATATTTCGACTTCATTCTCAAAATATTTCGACTTCATTCTCATAATTTCCACTTCATTCTCGTAATTTCCACTTCATTCTCGTAATTTCCACTTCATTCTCGAAATATTTCGACTTCATTCTCGTTATTTCCACTTCATTCTCGTAATTTCGACTTCATTCTCGTAATTTCGACTTCATTCTCGAAATATTTCCACTTCATTCTCGAAATATTTCGACTTCATTCTCGTTATTTCGACTTCATTCTCGAAATATTTCCACTTCATTCTCGTTATTTCCACTTCATTCTCGTAATTTCGACTTCATTCTCGTAATTTCGACTTCATTCTCGTTATTTCCACTTCATTCTCGAAATATTTCCACTTCATTCTCGTTATTTCCACTTCATTCTCGTAATTTCGACTTCATTCTCGTTATTTCCACTTCATTCTCGAAATATTTCGACTTCATTCTCGAAATATTTCGACTTCATTCTCGAAATATTTCGACTTTATTCTCGTAATTTCCACTTCATTCTCGTAATTTCCACTTCATTCTCGTAATTTCGACTGTATTCTCGTAATTTCCACTTCATTCTCGTTATTTCGACTTTATTCTCGTAATTTCGACTTTATTCTCGTAATTTCCACTTCATTCTCGTAATTTCCACTTCATTCTCGTTATTTCGACTTTATTCTCGTTATTTCGACTTCATTCTCGAAATATTTCGACTTTATTCTCGTTATTTTGACTTTATTCTCGTTATTTCGACTTTATTCTCGTTATTTCGACTTTATTCTCGTTATTTCGACTTTATTCTCGTTATTTCGACTTTATTCTCGTAATTTCGACTTCATTCTCGAAATATTTCGACTTTATTCTCGTAATTTCGACTTCATTCTCGAAATATTTCGACTTTATTCTCGTAATTTCCACTTCATTCTCGAAATATTTCGACTGTATTCTCGTAATTTCCACTTCATTCTCGTAATTTCCACTTCATTCTCGTAATTTCCACTTCATTCTCGTAATTTCCACTTCATTCTCGAAATATTTCGACTTCATTCTCGAAATATTTCGACTTTATTCTCGAAATATTTCGACTTTATTCTCGTTATTTCGACTTTATTCTCGTAATTTCGACTTTATTCTCGTAATTTCCACTTCATTCTCGTAATTTCCACTTCATTCTCGTAATTTCCACTTCATTCTCGTAATTTCCACTTCATTCTCGAAATATTTCGACTTTATTCTCGAAATATTTCGACTTTATTCTCGAAATATTTCGACTTTATTCTCGAAATATTTCGACTTTATTCTCGAAATATTTCGACTTTATTCTCGAAATATTTCGACTTTATTCTCGTTATTTCGACTTTATTCTCGTAATTTCCACTTCATTCTCGTAATTTCCACTTCATTCTCGAAATATTTCGACTTTATTCTCGAAATATTTCGACTTTATTCTCGAAATATTTCGACTTTATTCTCGAAATATTTCGACTTTATTCTCGAAATATTTCGACTTTATTCTCGAAATATTTCGACTTTATTCTCGAAATATTTCGACTTTATTCTCGAAATATTTCGACTTTATTCTCGTTATTTCGACTTTATTCTCGTTATTTCGACTTCATTCTCGAAATATTTCCACTTCATTCTCGTTATTTCCACTTCATTCTCGTAATTTCGACTTCATTCTCGAAATATTTCCACTTCATTCTCGTTATTTCCACTTCATTCTCGTTATTTCGACTTCATTCTCGTAATTTCGACTTCATTCTCGTTATTTCCACTTCATTCTCGAAATATTTCGACTTCATTCTCGAAATATTTCGACTTCATTCTCGAAATATTTCGACTTCATTCTCGAAATATTTCGACTTCATTCTCGAAATATTTCGACTTCATTCTCGAAATATTTCGACTTCATTCTCGAAATATTTCGACTTCATTCTCGTAATTTCCACTTCATTCTCGTAATTTCCACTTCATTCTCGTAATTTCGACTGTATTCTCGTAATTTCCACTTCATTCTCGTAATTTCCACTTCATTCTCGTTATTTCGACTTTATTCTCGTAATTTCGACTTTATTCTCGTAATTTCCACTTCATTCTCGTAATTTCCACTTCATTCTCGTTATTTCGACTTTATTCTCGTTATTTCGACTTCATTCTCGAAATATTTCGACTTTATTCTCGTTATTTCGACTTTATTCTCGTTATTTCGACTTTATTCTCGTTATTTCGACTTTATTCTCGTTATTTCGACTTTATTCTCGTAATTTCGACTTCATTCTCGAAATATTTCGACTTTATTCTCGTAATTTCCACTTCATTCTCGAAATATTTCGACTGTATTCTCGAAATATTTCCACTTCATTCTCGTAATTTCCACTTCATTCTCGTAATTTCCACTTCATTCTCGTAATTTCCACTTCATTCTCGAAATATTTCGACTTCATTCTCGAAATATTTTGACTTCATTCTCGAAATATTTCGACTTTATTCTCGTTATTTCGACTTTATTCTCGTAATTTCCACTTCATTCTCGTAATTTCCACTTCATTCTCGTAATTTCCACTTCATTCTCGTAATTTCCACTTCATTCTCGTAATTTCCACTTCATTCTCGTAATTTCCACTTCATTCTCGAAATATTTCGACTTTATTCTCGAAATATTTCGACTTTATTCTCGAAATATTTCGACTTTATTCTCGAAATATTTCGACTTTATTCTCGAAATATTTCGACTTTATTCTCGAAATATTTCGACTTTATTCTCGAAATATTTCGACTTTATTCTCGAAATATTTCGACTTTATTCTCGAAATATTTCGACTTTATTCTCGAAATATTTCGACTTTATTCTCGAAATATTTCGACTTTATTCTCGAAATATTTCGACTTTATTCTCGAAATATTTCGACTTTATTCTCGAAATATTTCGACTTTATTCTCGAAATATTTCGACTTTATTCTCGTTATTTCGACTTTATTCTCGTAATTTCCACTTCATTCTCGTAATTTCCACTTCATTCTCGTAATTTCCACTTCATTCTCGTAATTTCCACTTTATTCTCGTAATTTCTACTTATTTCTTAACGTGGAACTAAAGCACCGTTGTACCCCACAGATTCAAGACAAAAAGACAAAAAATGCCCCTTAACAATTAAACAACGTATTACAGCTGTCACGATTAAAATGAAATGTAAAAAATAAATGAGAAGTATCAATTTGTGTTAGTACTTGTTTTACACGCTACTTTGTGCACAGTTGAGCCTTATACCCAATCAAATGCATTTGTGTTGAATTTAGGAATGCACTGGCCAGTCAGAGGCGCTTAAAATAGTCTGCACAGAAAACATTGGAGATGCGATTAGTGTGCACACTCGCAAATTCCCTCATCATTAACAAAACGGTACAGATATAATGTAAATAAAAGACTAATGTTGTAGCTTCAGTGATTATAATAGGGAGCTTTTGCCAGACTAGACTATTGTAATGTACTGACATGTGCACATGTGACATGTGTACTGACATGTACTGACAAATAGGTTTTTTATATTGGTTTCTATATCGATGTTATTAATCGTTATTACAGTATAAATCTACAATAATGATTTTGTCATAATATTGAAGCCCTATGACCTCCTGTTTACATGTATAATTTAAATTTTAAACACTGTAATTGACAACAGTTAAAAAAATTCATTTAAGTAATTGGGTAAATAAAAATTGCCCTTACAAAGGTATAAAATGGAATTAAATCAACTCCAGGTGGAAAATTTTGCCCCTTAATGGTAAAGTTCATTTCTGACCTTGATGAGCAATAACTTATATATGTCCTCATGGTATGAAGCATGTTAACACATGTCAACATGTGAACTAAAGCAATTAGTATTCAGCACTAAGGATTCCTGGAACATCATGAGAGGTTTGCACGCAAGATTATACAAGAACTCTTTCCCTCAGCTCTCTGGAAGAGCAGTACATTATTTGTTACTTTACTTTATTTAACTGACACTTCAAAGCCACTTAAAGTGCACACTATGTGAAGACCCCAACAGCGTTCTGAGGTTAAGTGCCTTGTTCAAAAAAATAAAGTCATCATAGAAGATCTTGTAAACTTTCTGCTGACAGGTCACCACTAGCCAGGTTTGAAATGATGGGCTTTGACTCGCTAGTGCAGATCTTGAACCACTGCATCACCACCATGACGGATTTGATTTTAACCATGCGATTCAATTCAGTGTTTTTCAACATATGCTCTATTCACAGACTTACATTTCATCAGACTACTCTCCAAGCTGCTTGTTGACTTTAAATTTGTATCCGTAAATGGATAAAAATAAATAAATCTCATGCAACACTTACACAGCTCTGAGAAACTTGTCAAGGTGAGTTTTAATTCGCCTTAGTCCTCACAAGGAAATCTGTCCTCTAAAATAGAATGAAATGTTCCTGTATAATACTATAGGTGTACAAGAGGTTGTTACAGGTTCTGACAAATACTCATGTCACTTTAACTGATTTGCATTGAATGCACTATACAGAGAGAGAAAGCAAATCACTAAACGTCCACAACATTTTCTTTTTCCATCACTGAAAAAAATAGATAAAAATTCTAAGAGATGTCTGTGTACATTTTATGTTGATCAATAGCAATTGTTCTTCAAAGAATAATGAAATAATCAAACCAAATCATCCATACCTCCAGACACATACATCATTTTTAACAAATCAGGCACTAAAACAACCCAGACAGCATTTGAAAATAAACGGCACTATTATTCTTAGCGAGTTCCCCTAGTGTGTTTAACGTCTTCTTTGTTTGAGTATCATGTATCCCAGTGATTGAAAGTTAGCATATTATATATTTATTTAGTCTGTGCAGCTGTCCTTGTCCTAACCTCCCTCATGGGAATGTCCTGATGTTTGTGACATTTTAATAACAAGGCTATTTTAAGATGTGTTTACATGGATTGCTCCCAATCTGTTTCACTTTGTTCTTCTGTAGGGTTTGATGCATTTGTTTCAACATCTCTATTTGCACAGCAGTACAACACTCGTCATGTAACGTCTGTCTATAATTACATACTGCCAGACTTTTTCTTACCTAGATCTTAGTCGGCTGTCAATTAGATATCAGAGATCTCATTTGAATAAACTCATCACAAATACATCACAAATGCAGAATCGATCTTCTTTCAGCTAAAATATTAATCACTGTACTTGGTAAAATACAACAGAGCTTAATTAAGTTCATGACACAGACCCCCCAGATCTCAAATACAGCTCACTAAATGAAGTGGTTGTGTCTCTCTCTATAGGTCACCAATTATTAAGTATTAACACTTGTGAATGGCATGTACTACACTTTCAGTTTCAAGTGATGCATGCATTCTTCTGACTGAGGTCATTAAACAAAACATTGTGATTAATGTTGCTTTGGTAATGTCTTTTAAAAGGTAAGCTTACCACACATTCACATGAAGAAATTATTCACAATCTACTGAAAAACAAAACAAAAAATGCAGGTCACTGCTTTTTTACTTTTTTAAAAGAAATGTTAGCAAGATTGCATTAAATTGATAAATAGTAACAAACATTTATAATTTCTTTAAAACTTTAAAAACAATTGTGCTGCTTTAATACTTTTGTGGAAACAGTAATACATCAAGTTTAATGTAGATAATAATAATACGAAATGTTTCTTGAGCACCAAATTAACATTTTAGATTGATTTCTGAAGGATCAGGTGACACTGAAGACTCAAGTAATGATGCTGAAAATTCAGCAGGAATAAATTACATTTTAAATAGAGCCGTCAAATCAATTAATCACGATTAATCGCATCCAAAATAAAAGTTTACATATGGTGTGTGTGTGCGTGTATTTATACACAAATACAGTGCCTTGCGAAAGTATTCATACCCCTTCATTTTTTTCACATTCTGTTATGTTGCTGCCTTAGGTTATACTGCTTTAAATAACTTTTTTTTCTGCATCAATCCACACTCCATACACCATAATGGCAAAGCATAAAACAGGTTTGTAACATTTTTGCAAATGTATTAAATAAAAAAAAACTTAAATGATTTCATTGCATAAGTATCCGTTACCTTTCTGGAGGAGCTCAGGAGCATTCATATTGCTTGTAGATGTTGCTACACTTTGAGTGAAGTTAACCTGTGGCAAATTCATCTGAATTGTTACACATGTCTTAATAAAAGGTCTAACAGCTTAAAAAAAAAAAAAAGGAAGAAGTTTGAAACAACACAGACTCTTCCTAGAGCTGGCCTCCTGGTCAAACTGAGCAATTCATGAGAAAAGCCTTGGCTAGAGTGGTGACCAAGATCCTGATTATCACTCTAGTTGAGCTCCATGATCATATGCAGAGATAGGAGAGACCTACAGAAGAGCAAACATCACTGCAACGCTCCACCAATCTAGGGTTTATGGTGGTGTGGCAAGACTCCTCTCCTCAGTGAAGACACATGAAAACGCATTCAGAATTTGCAAAACAGCACTTAAAGGACTCTCAGACTGTGAGAAACAGGATTCTCTGGTCTGGTGAACCTCAATTCCAAGCATCATGTTTTTTTAGGAAACCAGGCACTGCTCATCACCTTAAGAGTACTATCTCAACAGTAAAGTGTGCTGGTAGCAGCCTCATGCTGTGGGGCTGTTTTTCAGCAGCAGGGATTGAGGAACTCATCAGAGTAGAAGAAAAGCTCAGTGCACCAAAATATTGAGATAACCTCAATAGTCCAGAGCATTCAGAACCTCAGACTGAGCAGAAGGTTCATCTTCCAACAGGACAATGAGCCTAAGCACACAGCAAGCGGTTTACAGACGACTCTGTGAATGTCCTTGAGTGGCCCAGACACAGCCTTGGCCTGCCTTGAACCCAATCAAATATTTCTGGAGAAACCTGAAAATGTGCATCTGCCCCCATCCAACCTGACAGTAGGGTTGTTTAAAAGTAAAAATCAAAAACTGTGGAACCAATTAAATAAATAAGAAACAAATATTTTAAAAACACTTCCTAGATAAACGTCAAAAGTCAAGGTTGGATATTTTTTTAAATCCAAAATATTGCCAAACAAGCGCTTTTGCATTTCATTTCGAAACTAAATCATCCGCTAACGTCTTGTCTTTCTCACCTCTCTCTTTTTGCCAGTCAGCTCGACTCAATCTCCTCACCTGATAAATAAAATCTAATGTGACTGTTGTTCAGCACACTGTATTGAGCAGCCATGTTCAGTTTTTGTAATTTCTGTTCTCTAACTGAACTAAATGATTTTATTACTATAAAAAAATCCAAACAACGGCGATGGGCAGTACCGCAGTGTGCAAGTGATAAAACCGGTGTTGCGGCTTCACACTGGTATCACCGTCAGAGCTTGAGAGGGGAAGAGGTGAGGAGAAGAATGACAGATAATTAGCAAATGCTGATGAGCAAAACTTGTTGCATCTTACCCAAAATCAATTGAGGCTGTAAAGGTGCTTCAGCTATATACTGAGTTAAGGGTATGAATACTTATGAAATGTACTTATTTCAGTTTTTCTATTTTTAATAAGTTTACAATTCTGTTTTTGTTTTGCTATTATGGTGTAAGGAGTGTAGATTGATGTGGAAAAAGTACATTTAAAGCAGTTTAACATAAGGCAAGTACATAAAATGTAAAAAAAAAAAATGAAGGGGTAGGAATACTTTTGCAAAGCACTGTATATGTAGACAAACTTTTATTTTTGGTGTGATTAATCGATTTGACAACAATCATTTAAAAATGTGTTAAATTAATTTTAAATTGTAACGATATTTCACAGTATTATTTTTATTTTAACTTAATTTATAATAAAAATAATAATAATTATATTAAAAATAAAAACTACCAACCCCAAACTTTTTAATGCTAATATATTTAAATATTGAAACTATTTAAACATTTAAATAACTAGACTGCTCCTTTTGATTAAAAAGTTTGGACCCAACATTTATATACGCAGACACACAACTATGAGACATGTGTTAAGACAATCAGTTAATTCATTGTGATGATGTTAATAATTCCCCTAACTGGATACCAATATGTTACTGGAATGCTCAATTCTACAATTCAATGCAAACAATTAAAAAATAGTTTGAAACTTTGTCAGACACTTTACTCATCTCAAATTTCAGCCCTTGTTCTCTGGCTTTTCAACTGTCTGTTTTACTAGCCTACAAGACAGGTGGTCCAAAACCTTTAGTGCACTTGAAAAAAGAAAGCAACTTCAAACAGAATCTGTTTCAAGCTTTGAAGTCTAGTTATGGTTAAAAGAGCAACCAAAAAAAAGACAAGACATTTTCGTAGTGGTTATATTCTAATTTCACAGTACTTGTGCAGAGGCCTTAGAAGATGTCAGATGAACTACCTACGAAGAAGAAAAAAAACTCATCTTAATCTATTCTCGTCATAACCTATATAAGTTTGACTCTTCAGTAGAGGGAAGTTTATATGCATATAAGGGGGTTCCTAGACACCTCTCGCAGACAACACTGGCCCGCGGCTACAGGGAGCTGAATGGATTAAAGTTCAAAGGCAAGAGCCAGGGATTACTCACAGATTCAAAGTCTTCAAGGGTGCAGTGCAGCCCCTGAAAACGACAAGATTTCACCATGTCCCAGAGGCGGTGAGCGGCTCGATCATACAGCTCCTGCCAGTCAAACCTGCACAGGTTGCACTCCGGCTTTGTGATGTTAAGTCGTGGCACGTATGCGCCGCCCGTTCGGCTGGTGCACTTAGTGAGGACGGTGTCCGCAGGAAGGCCCCAAATCCCTCCAATGTGCTGCACATCACAGTCCGTGAGAGCGGACAGCCGGACCGGGTTCATGTTGCACAGTGTAACAGCGGGAAATTGAATCTCGTTTCTCTCCTCATCTAGTTGGGTGACATGGTGGTATTGGAAATAAAAAGCAATAGTGCTGAAGAAATAGTGTAGGAGGAAGCCTAGTGATCCCAAGATGGCCAGCAGCCAGAGCGAGTATCTGACGGAGCCCATGTTTGGCTGAAGGAGGTTTCGGATTCCATGAAGAGAGGTTTGTTCTGCTAATGCTCTCAGATACGAATGGCGAGTTCTGCCGGCTTTTGTGGCGTGTGATTGATGGAGAGCTTCGTCCCACCACCTGTAAGACACATCTGCCATTGTCAAAACGTCTCTGTTGGAAAACATGCTAGAAGCACTGGTCATGAGCCTTTTATAGATCTCAGAGGTGGACTTAATAGGCTAATCTACCAATATAATCTAGTCTGAAAACTTTTAAGTGAGGCCATCATCTGCATTACATACTTTTATCACGATGCGATTTCATCTACAACTTCCTCATTAAGACTTCTCGCAAGCAAGCAAAAAGGGAAACGAGTCTGAACTCTTAAAAGTTAATTTACTGAAAGTTCATCATCACAGTGATTGTGACTGAACACAGCGACTGCAGTAAGATACTGAATTCCATTACCAGTCATTAAAAAAAAAAAAAGATATCTTGAGATATCTAGGCTTTCTCTTACCCAAATGCTCTCTGTTCTAGTGAAATTATAAAATAAAGCAACACAATTTACCACTATTACGATACTCTATAAAGACATACAAATAGATGTAAGACAAATAGATTTTTGGTGAAAAAAAAAATGCTGGCTGTGCAAAATTTTAACGTGCAATGTTTCATTCCATTAAATTCTCATTAGCTCATGATCAGGCAATGGAAGTCTAAATCAGGGTAAATCAGCTTGTTCAACTAGTTAATATAAAGGGACAGATTAAAAACAACATTTAACACTTAAATTAGGGCTGGGCGATTTGGCCTAAAATCAAAATCTCGATTAATTGAACATTTTAACCCGATTACGATTAATGAATGATTATATTTAAATAATATACATTTTTTTGCCCTCATAGTTCACTGACAAGTTTTGCACAGTAAATATGCTCACATATTACAAGTGAGAGATTTTTGAATGAAGGGTGCACACACTATCTACTATCTATGATTATTTATTGAACATTAGTGTTGAACAACTGAAATTAAAGCACATATTGCTTAAAACGAAAAGTCACATTTTTTTCTTAAATTAGTGAGAATAAATAACTTGCAATTAAATTATTTATAAAATAATGATAAATACGGTATTAAAAGTAGAAAATAAGCAGTATCTCTTCTAAATACAATTACTCTTGTATATTCTGTAAATACTTTTTACTGTATAAATACTGCTTAAGCTCTCCATCGACATGTCGGCGGAATAACGTAACGTAACGGCGCGGGGTCACCTGACTCCACACGCAGTAATGTTTTTAAAGGGAAAGTAATTGAAATAATTGACCAGGAAAAATTTGATCGATTATAGGTTCTGAATGTCGATTTCGATTACTTTTCGATTAATCGCCCAGCCCTAACTTAAATAGTATAAGGCTTTTTACAACAACATAAAAAGCCTCACTATTTAAGTGTTAAAAACTGCTCATTACTATTTTTATGACTCAGTTATACATAAATGAGTATTCTATAGTTTTAGTTGTAATATTGTAAACGTAGATTGTGCATTCACTCAAAAATCCTGAAAAATGTAACATAAAAACCTGGTTTAAATTGGTTACTTTATGATATACGGTGATATACACACACACTACCAGTCAAAAGGTTTTGATGTTTTTTAAAGAAGCCTGCATTTATTTGATCCAAAGTACAGCAAAAACAGTATAAATTTGAAATATTTTTACTATTTAAAATAACTGTTTTCTATTTAAATATATTTTTAAATGTAATTTATCCCTGTGATTTAAAAGCTGTTTTTTAGCATCATTACACCAGTGACATGATCCTTCAGAAATCATTCTAATATTCTGATTTGCTGCTCAAAAAACATTCATTATTATTATTACGTTGAAATTTTTTCAGGTTTCTTTCGTAACATTATAAGTGTCTTTATCATCATTTTTGATCAATTTAAAGCATCCTTGCTAAATAAACGTATTAAGAAATTATACTGACTCCAAGCTGTTGAATGGTATATTGTATATTGTTACAAAAGTTTTCCTATTTCAGATCAATTCTGATCTTTGGATCTTTCTATTCATCATCGAATCCTGAAAAAAATGATTTGAACAGCAAATCAGCATATTAGAATGCTTTCTGAAGGATTATGACACCCTGAAGACTACAGTAATGATGCTGAAAATGTAGCTTTGATCATAGGAGTAAATTACATTTAAAATATATTGAAATAGAAAGCAATTATTTTAAATAGTAAAAATATTTCACAATATTACTACTTTTGCTGAGTTAAAGCAAAAGAGACTTCTTTAAAAAACATGAAAAATCTTACTGTTTAAAACTTTTGACTGGTAGTGTATATATTTATTTATTCATCCATTCCTCCAACAGTTCTTTCTGATCCTCAAATCTAATTGGCTGAGAGAAGTCTAGTGATATCGGAACTCCAACAGTTTCACCATTTGTATCCCTCTGTTTGCGTATTTCTCTCAGCGAGTGTCATTGAGGACACCCAAATCTACTATAATTTTAGAAATAATACTGTTTTTGTCTCTCAGAATGTAGTTTTCAAAAGTGTAGCATGACTGCAGCTTAAACAAATTCAAATTGCGTGCAACTCAGAAACCGTAGCTTTCAAAGTAGCTTCCCCAAAACTACAAACTGTCTAGACTAATGCCTCTTTGTTTGCACAGATACAGATAACTAGAAGAGAGGCTTACGGATCGATAGGGTGATTGACAGGCTGAGCTCATTTAATGAGAGAACTACATTGTTTGCAATGCGGGATTTGTTGAGCGGCACCATTGCCAAGATGCAGAATGCGTAGGCAAGATGATGAGAGCGGCCATCTGAATCGGTTTAAATTCATACTTGTATACATGCACCAATATACATCTTCAGAGCTTCACCCTGTGGCACCATCATGCTCAGATGACAATGATTCTTCTTGAAGTATGAAACTGGGTGCCCTCTGGCCACCTCCCACACAGGAAGATGCCGAGTATGTCACTCCCACTGGCACAGATTTAAGGACAGCCAGAGCACTCCAGGTCTCTCTCTACCTGACACTTCGACACATACACAATGGGGTCCAAAAGTCTATGCCTTTCTTTATCAGTCGTAAAGAAATTATGCTTTTTGAGGCAAACATTTCAGGATTTTTCTCCATATAGTGGACTTCAATGGTGCCCCTCCAGAATGCAGTTTAAATGCAGCTTCAAAAGACTCCCAGCCAAGGAAGAAGGGTCTAGAAAGTCAAGATTTTCTAAGTGGACTGTTAGTTCTTGTTTAATAATACAAACATGCATTACCTCAAATTTATATTTAATGGATGTGAATCTAAACAGTGAGTCACAGACAGCCTATTACGTTTCATCAGTCAACAGCCTGAGAGAGAAAACTTTCTTTCAAATGTAACTGTGGAGAGATTTACACTTACATACTGTATATACTCTTCAAAGACAAAAAGTGTATACAGCATTTATGTGTCAAATAGAAAAAGCATTTACCTAAAGATAACATAAGCACCAAGGCCAGACAAGTGTCAGCAGTGATCAAACAGATTCCTATGATTTTATTGGTTAATAGTATTTCTCTGGGTCACATCACTACAAAATAAATGTCACTTTAAAGGTTGAGAAAAGTTATTCCATTTTAATGATTATGAAAAACATGTTCAATAAAGCAAATAACAAGTACTGATGAATTGTGCACAAGGCCAGAGACATTATTCTCATGAAAAGGAAGTGTGGTATTTATTTATATACACACATATATATATATATATATATATATATATATATATATATATATATATATATATATATATATATAAATAAAATAAAAAAAACTTGCAGATAATATAGTATTTAAAAAGACCTCTTAAGCGTATTGGGTCAAAAAGGCATTCTAAAGTCTAAAGTTAAACTAATTGGATTTTATATAAATTCAATCTACAACACATAATCATGTACTCACCATCTTGTCATCCAAGATGTTCATGTCTTTCTTTCCTCAGTTTTAAAAAAATATGTTTTTTGAGTTAAACATTTCAGGATTTCTCTCCATATAATGGACTTCTATGGTGCCCCGAGTTTGAACTTCCAAAATGCAGTTTTAATGCAGCTTCAAAGTGCTCTAAACGATCCCAGCCAAGGAAAAAGGGTCTTATCTAGCGAAACAATCGGTTATTTTCTTTAAAAATGTACAACTTATACACTTTTTAACCTCAAATGATTGTCTTGTCTAGCTCTGTGTAAACTCTGTGTATTTCGGTTCATGACAGTTAGGGTAGGTCGAAAAACTCCCATCTTATTTCCTCCTCCAACTTCAAAATCGTCCTACATCGCTGTTTTACCTTTTTTTGTAAAGGGCGTTTGACCTTCTATGCATGTTCTCTTTGTAAACACTGGGTCGGTACTGCAGCGACGTAAGACGATTTTTAAAGTTGGAGGAGAAAATGACATGGGAGTTTTTCGACCTACCCTAACGGTCATGAAGCGGAATACACAGAGTTCACGCAGAGCTAGACAAGACAAGCATCTGAGGTAAAAAAAAGTACAGAAATTGTAATAACTGATCGTTTTGCTAAATAAGACCATTCTTAAAAGCCCTTTGAAGCTGCATTCAAACTGCATTTTGAAAGGGGAACCATAGAAGTCCAATATATGGAGAGAAATCCTGAAATGTTTTCTTCAAAAAACACAATTTCTTTACAACTGAAGAAAGAAAGAGATGAACATCTTGGTAGAGGCGAGTACATTATCTGTCATTTTTTGTTCTGGAAGTGAACTACTCCTTTAAGTTTCCACAAACATTACATTCAGTTCACAATTAAGTATATTCTTTTATATTTTTTTTCTGTACTCATTTCTCTTTTTAAAAGCATGCTAAAAGTGTAGTTCTTTTTCACAGGCGTTATTAGGAAAGTAGTCTCAGCCTCTTACATCATGCCCGTGGACCGCTGGCTGAACATCTGATGCATATCGCACACATAGTTGAAAACACTTCAGGAGTTTCAAAGTCATCACTGGATTGGTTGAATTCTGCAGGATTTCCAGGAGATGTGTGTCGCAGTTTTTAACATTCCGCCTGGAAACAAAGATGTCATTACGTCAAACCCCCTGATGAAAGAAAGCCGTTGTGTTTACAACTCTGATGATAAGTGCTTATAAGGATCAACTAAATGCTGAATTTTCAAAAGTATGTGAAATATTTAAAGTTTGCAGCATAGGATCTTTAAAACATGTCCAAGAGTTTTTCACAATGGTCTGTTATCGTGGGGACATTTCCACACCACTAAACATGATGAAACATGATTGGTTGCTTTACCTGCCTCTTGGGCAGGCCTTGGCCATACCTGAATGCAACCTGTGAATAGGCTTTTAGAGGCAAGAGAATTTGGTAGAGAATCTTAGATATTGAGATGCATTTAACCGAAGTGTTATTTTAAAAAAGCATAAAGATCAAGCTGCAGTGAGCTGTCGAGTAAAGGAGGTGCGTCTTCACAATGTGACCCGTAGAGGGTTCATCTTTTAAAATCTTCACAGAAGGAAGTTTTCTTTTACCCTCGTCCGAAACAAATCAATCAGACCACAGCAGGCACAATCTGCTTCCATTTTCACCACTGTGATTGTTTTAGAATGCTGCAGCTTTCTTACTCTCAGGTGCTAAATCCTTTGACGGTTGTGGACGCACTTCTCTCCTCTATGATTTGAGGTGAAGTAAACATCTAATGGGAGCCGTGCTGAAGCCAGAATAGCACACATAGTGGAATTGATCCCAATCTTCTCCGCAAGATTGACAACACTGACTAGACTCGGTGGACAAGCCGAGGCAGCAATTTTTTCCTTGTCTGTCTTTTTATAATACTTTGGCACTGCCAAACATGGCAACTTCTGGTCGAGGCAGATCAGAGGTTAAAGACTTTGTTGACCTGGTCTGGTCAGTAAAAAGCTACACATTTTTTGTTGTTGTTAACATTAATGTATGTATTCCACCTGATAAAAGATAATGTTAGCATATAATGTCCTTACTGCCTTGAACGTAGAAGTTGTGTTGCTGGGTCAGAAAGCTCAAAGTTTTTGTGTTCTGAAGATGAACAAAGGTCTTATGGGTTTGGAAAGACATGAGGGTGAGCACTTCTCGAATTTTCATTTTTGGGTGAACTATGCCTTTAATCCAACATTTATTTATTTAGTAATATATTAGTATGAAACATTTTTTTTTTTTATAAATAGTCTAAAAGTGACCCGCAAATGAACTGCATGGAAGACTAAAACAAAATGCAAATAAAAGAAAGAAGAACGAAAAGATGATACAAAACATAAAAGCGCGTGTTTACCCTAAAACTGCTCTACATTTGTTTGCATTACGGTAACTGCATCAGCGACACGAGTAGCAGGTCATGGACCTCAGAAATGGCTTTGAGATATGATTGTGTAAAAGTGCCAGCTTTCATCATGCAGCCTGAAAGAAAATCAAAGCTGATTCTAATTGCTGCTCCACCAATCCACTTTCATTCTTAGACAAACTCCAGCTTCATCGCAGTGGATTCTGCAGTGTGGCCAATCCATTGAGATGAATTTCCACTTTCTACCTCGCATACAATCAAATCAAATCCAAAAATATACATATAATGGAAAGGAAGGAATGAGGCCAGCATGGTACTAATATTTGAAAGATCAGAACAAGAGCCATGAGTAACAGTGCGCAGAAAGAATAATGTAGGACGTATGTTTGAATCAGTGCAGGAATTCAAGGACATTTAATTAGAGCTTTTACCCAGCGCGGTAAAGAGCCGGGATACGGAGTCATTTATACCTGTGTCAGATTCATAAGAAGCCCTTGTCACGCTGTTGACAGCCCATGACATTATGCCAGTTACGAATAAAAGCTGTCGTGAAAGAATGAATCTTAATTGCTAGCTATAATCTGCTGTCTCGGTTTATGCCAAATTGCTACATTGTTTTCATAATAAACCAGGAGACCAGGCTGCATGTTCATTGGAGAACGATAATGATTTTTTAATCTGAGACAATTTGCCAATGTTCCCTTTACACTATACTGTAGTAATTACAATTACCCATAGCAGGGATAAGCAGAACTATCATCATATTTAACTCTTTATCTCTCCAGATAAGCTCACAAATCATGCTCCTGGGGTAATTAGCTGCCTGGATTAATGAAACTCCACTAATTAATAGGCCTTTGTCAGTCTTCAGTGACAAAATGATGTTTTACCTTTGACAGCACCACACTGCTGCAATCCCTGCCGTCTGATAGGCCACAACACAAAGGACGGAGAGAAAATAACGCAATCAGTTAAGTACAGCACTGCAGCACTTGCAGACTAATAACCTTAAAGCAGGCAGAGGCAAAATACAGTTTTTGCTGTGTTCACACTAAAGCTTTAGATCCAGATTAGAGAGTTTTTGAGTTAGTTTGGTAAGAAAACAGCAGGGTCTGGGAATACCATTCATGTAATCTGCAATTGGTACAAAGCAACCTGGCCTAATTTGCGTAAATAAAGCAGGAAGGTAGTGAAAACATTGTTAAAATGCATTGTGGTAGGGATATAACGGTATCAATATTGCGGTACTGTGGTATCGTAATAGCAAAACTCGATATGTTATTGTGACGATATGAAACGATAGGTCTTTTGTGAATTTTCTAAATATATTTAAACTTCTTATTCTAACATAAAAGGCATTAAAAGTTGTGTTTCAGGCAATTATGCTTTGGCACAGTATCTGTCAGACAAACTAAAAGCACAATATGGCTTAATCCCTTCATCAAGTCTGTTTTCGCTTTCGCTTTGTTTAAGCGATCAACTCGTGACCCGTTGTTTTCTGCGCCTCAGACTCAGTTCACAGTGAATGCAGTGAACTTGTTTATTGCATGTGCGTTTGGCGCATGTTTGAAAACACAATGGCGAATTATGCATTATTTTCACAGCAGCTGATAACAGCATTTCGCTAGATTTGTAGTGCGATGTGTTTTTGTGAGCCAGTTTTCACTGAAGCTGGAAGTTTCAGTCTAAATAAAAGCTTTACTGCCGTTTCCGTCAAACTAAAAGCTTAAAAGTACAGTATGACAATTAGCTGACAACTAGCGTTTTAAATGGGTAGCGTTACTGTAGTCCAAATTCAAAATATCTCTTTCAAGTGTGGAAATTAGGAAAGTAGTATTATAATTTCCCTACTGTAATGTAATTTTCATTTATTTTACAGTGCAGTTGTTTTATATGGCTATTACTGTCATAGGAATAACAGTAATATAAAAATAGTTGTTGTTGTTGTTGTTGTTATTATATTCTAATTTGCTTCCTAAAACACCAGTGTGAATGTAATTTAGACTGAGACGGTATACCACAAATAAAAAGAGGGTTGAGTCCGCTTTAAAATTCAGGTACAAGTCAATTCACTGACCTTTTTCTGACTTAAGATTTCTTAGTTAAGAACATGTTTTGGAGCTCTTAATTTTGAACTCTCAAAGTACACTAGATCGAATTATTTAACTTTAAAATGTACACAATTTTCATTTTTTCCAAGTCTTCATTTGTCTTTTTTTTTGTTTTCTTTGCACACAAGAAGTATTCTCGAAGCTTCATAAAATTAAGGTTGAACCACTGATGAACTATTTTAATGATGTCCTTACTACCTTTCTGGGCTTTAAACGTGGTTATTACATTGCTGTCTATGCAGGGTCAGAAAGCTCTCGAATTTCATCAAAAATATCTTAATTTGTGTTCTGAAGATGAAAATTCGTACAGGTTCGGAATGACATTAATGGCGAACGATCGCTTGAAAGGGGTCATCGGATGCCCATTTTCCACATGTTGATATTATATTGATATTATATTAATAATGTTGATTCTTTAGGGTCTTAATGAGAAGTCTATAACATACTCTGGTTAAAATTTCTCAATGGTAGTGTAAAAAAAAACACTCTTTTTACCTTGTCAAAATCAGCCATTTTTAGAGCGAGCTATTCTGTTGCATGGTCCTTTAAATGCTAATGAGCTCTGCTTGCCCTGCCCCTCTCTGCCTTGGGATGACCAGCTGTAATGTTTACTTTAGCCGCATTTAGCCACGAAACTTGCTAACTAGCACATTATTAAGAATAAAAAACCCTTATACTCAATTCTGCTGTGGGTGAAGCTGCATCAATGATTCGCATTCGGGATTGGCTCTTTTCTTTCAAAAACTAAAGTAACATTAATCCTCTGCGACTTCAGTGGCTCAGATGTCGGAGTAAATGACGACTGCTATGTTCATTATTACATCCAACAACAGAACACCTCAATCGCTCATTTAGAGTCTTCCTTTGCACCTGAGTTGACACAATGGCGATCGGAGTCGGACTGTTTCAGCTCGGTGAGGGCGGGTCTATGGTAAGGCGCTCATGTCAATCAACTATAGTGGGAGCGGCCTCTGTCGGTGTGCCGTCACAATGACAAGAAGCTGAGAATGACATGATTTTAAAAAGGGGATATTACTTTTAAAGATGAAAAAAAAATACCACTGGGTGGATTTTTTATCATTGTAGGGTGGTTGTGTACACAAACAACCAACACACATTAATGTTCAAACAACATGTAAAAGTGAGTTTTGCATCCGATGACCCCTTTAACAACATTAAGTTTTTTATTGTGTGATAAAAACTGGCTGGAAGTACATTATCTTCACATATTCTGAAACATTTGATTGTGCCTTTGCAAGAGATGCAAAAATGCTAACTGAAGGCATCAGCAGACGCATGCAAGCTGAATTCTGTGTGTCAATTTTGAGTGAAGTGGCGCTAACACCACTTTCTGTTTTTGGCAACTTCTCCTCCTGAGTTGTTACCTGGCTACGGCAGTAAACATCTGCTGCTTGTACTCTGGGTGGCACTCGTACTGATGACGCAAATGTACCGAAATACAAACATTTAAAAAGAGACCAGCAGGGCAGAGAGAGAGAGGTAAAATCCGCTTCGCGTCGGGTCCTGATCACACTGTCGGGGCTTATTTCTGCGATAACTACCGGCTGCCTGTACATTATCCCTTACTTATTCCTGCCTGTGTACATAACAGGTAACTCACTGTGTTTACATTAATGACCCGTCAAAACGCACTGTGGTCAGTCAGCACTACAGTAGTTAGCCCAGTGTTGTTATTTTTGTAGTCCACATGCTACTTTTCGTTACCCTGGAAATCCAGAGGTCTCGCGAGAGCACAATTTGAATTGTCTCTGCAAGACACTCTGGCATCGAGCAATGATCCACATTACTGCATTACGTAAGCAGTTCTGGGAACCAATCAAATGGGTGTATCTGATGTAGGCGGGCCAGAGGCGAGCTAAGCTGATGACGACAGCACTGCGACGTCCGGAATCATTTAGTAAACAGATGAACACCAGTTGTTTGAAACGGCTTTGGCCGCTACAATGAACGAGTTAGACTTGGCTTTTCATACAAAAGAGGAACAGAAAGCCGCGCTTGAATCGTTCCTTTGTAAGAAGGACTTATTTGCTGTTTTGCCGACTGGATACATCAAGAGTTTAATCTATCAGTTAGCTCCGCTGGTAGCTAAGCGTATGGGGCTCACACGGTGTATTGTTGTGATTGGTCGTGGCATTATCCAATTGCGTGCATTGAGAGTTTCAAATGCATGCTTGGTGCCGCCCCTCCAGTTAGACACTTTTCATTACTCGATGCCAGACCCTTAATCTTAATAGATTAGGGTCTGGATTAGGGCTGGGCGATTTGGCCTAAAATCAAAATCTCGATTAATTGAACATTTTAACTCGATTACGATTAATGAACGATTATTTTATTTATTAATAAAATTATATTTAATTATATTTATATAATATTTATTTTTTTGCCCTCATAGTTCACTGACAAGTAGGGATGCACCGAAATGAAAATTCTTGGCCGAAACCGAAAAAGAGGAAACCAAGGCCGAAAACCGAAACCCCGAAAGAATTATGCCAATTATTAGTACCATTCAATTTATGGCTATGACTGTGTACTAATCTTACTAGAATCAAGGCATTGCAATTGCATAAATTAATATTAAAGTTTCAAAGAATAAATCAATTATATTAATTTAAACAATTATTATCAATCAAGTATTTTATTACTTGACATATACATATATTTTACTGCCTTTGTTTAAATTGTTTAATCGTTTACATTTTTATAACATTATCTTCTGGATCCATCACATCATAGACTGTAAAAAAATTCACATTTACAAGTCTACGCGTTTCTCTTCCAGCAGGAGGCGCTGTCAGACTGGTACACAAAGCAGCGCAACAAATGACTTTGAAACGTGCAGCGCTCAGATTTATTCAATGGATAGCCTTGTGAAGTTTTATCATTTCTTGTCTTTCAGTCCCCACATTTAACACCTGAAATCATAATTAAGACTTTCTTAACCCTTAATAACACTGCAGTTTTCAATTAAAATTAAGAGCTTTATTTCAAGAACCGATTTTCTGAAACAAACCTTGCACAATATGCGTTTCTTTTTATACGTTTCCCACCATATTCAGGGCACAAGGAAAATATTAGGGGACTAAATTAATATCAGCATATGAAGTATAATCGTCTCTCACTGTCTCTGAGAGAATGCACGTCAGATGCTGAAAATCAGTTTTCACTTTCATTTTAACATTGCGCAGTTTTCACGTTGCTTGTGTGACATCCATTGGCTCACCTCCATGGTTTAAAACATAAATATTAATAAAAATACAGTATGAAAAGACATATCTTTAAAATATTGTGACGTAACACCAACGTAAAGCTAATGTTTTTCACTCACTGAAAGCTACATCTTGTCTCGATCTCTGCTCTTATCACTGCACGCACGACTGCAGACACAACCCCTCTGGAAATTTCGGCAAAACAAGTTTTGCAAATCGCTATCCGTGGGTCTTTCCATACGTCCACACCGCAGACGTGTTGCTTCAGACAAGCACGTGCAGGCTGCGGTTTCTGTTTGTGTCAACATACTGTTTCGGCCGTGTTGTTTCGGTGATAAAAGTCTTTCGGCCGAAAACCGAAAATGCACTTTCAACGTAGAAAATAAGCACTGTCTTCTAAACAAAATTACTCTTGTATATCCTGTAAATTTTTTAAGCTCTCCATGGACATGTCGGTGGAATAACGTAATGCAACGGAGCGGGGTCACGTGACTCCACACGCGGTACTGTTTTTAAAGGGAAAGTAATCGAAATAATCGACCTGGAAACATTTGATCGATTATAGGTTCTGAAAGTCGATTTCGATTATTTTTCGATTAATCGCCCAGCCCTAGTCTGGATTTTCCAGGCTAACTTTTCGTGGCAATATCAGCAAAACATCCCAAGAATGCAAACCAGTTTACAAAGGAGACGACGACTGTTGGAATTTATTTCGCTCATTAAGCACAGTAATATCATAAAAAATGCATTTTCTTATTCACATCCTACACTTTGTTAAAATGTGTGTACAAAATGAAACTATTGAAAATTAAATGCAGTCTCCTTATTTTGTCCTTGCTGCAAAATGCTTGATATTTCACATCTTTTAACTTCAGAAATACTGCACTTAGACATGCACAGACATAAATAAATGTCAATTATGCTCGGTGGATAATAAAGATTAAAAATTGCAGAAGAAAATGGATATATCCAGATTTGATATATGATATATTTAATATATGAATTTAGAACCACTTATGAATGAAACAAATTAATGGTAAACACAATTGCACACCACTGTTTAACTATTGTTTGGGGTTTGTAACAACTTTAAATCTTTTTGAAAATTTTCCATGCATACCAAATGCATTTGTGTGATCAAAAATACAGTTACAGTAATACTGCTGAATTTTCAGCAGTCATTACTCCGATCATCAGTCACATGACCCTTCAAAAATCATTTTAGTATGCGGATTTGATGTTGAAAACAGCTGTGCTGCATTTCTAAACATTCTTTGATAAATATAAAGTTCAAAACATCATTGCATCATTATAAATGTATTTACTTTTACTTGTTTAGATCAAATTAATACATTCTTGAATAAAAGTTTTTTTTTTTGAAAAATCCACAAACATTTGAACATTAGCTTATACATCTGCTCTAGTATTTATAAACTACTTCTTTATTAGTTTACTTTGTGTCAAGTTCACAATAAATTGTTAATATATCTATGCTTGACTTTAAGTCTTCTAGATCAAATGCCACCGCGTATATTATGTGATTTATATTACACACCAGCCTTTTCTGTCACCATTTCAACCCTGTAAAGATAGTGCATGAACTGCTGATAGTACAGTACGCTGTATTAAATGTACCAAAATAAAGTCTTTTTCTGACACCTTTGCAGTCAATGCTTGGCAGAATGATGAGTCAAAACTGTGGTGCAAAGGATTTTCAGAAAGTCGTGGGAACTCTGTATAACTCTAAAACTAAAACAATGTACGCCACATGGGAAGCTGACATCATCTTCAATCAAATAATGTGGCATTGAGAGACCTGTCCTCCGTTCAGTCAAGATTTACATTCATCTGATACAGGAGTTTCTCTCCCTATTCACACTGTAGTCTGACTTGCCTGTTTTAACACGGTTTGTTTCAGGCTATCAAGGCGGCTCCTCTCTGGAGAAGCATCTCTGAGGAACAACAGGATGAGGTTGGCTAGAATAATAATAATAAAAAAAAAAAAAGCCTAATAAAATCTCCAGTGAGATGTACCCGATTCATTTCATGCTTGAAAGTCATTTGACAGTCTAAGTGAACAGTGGCAAAGGGTGGATGTTTTCAAGTGGCAAAACATAGGGAACCGCATCATTGTCAAATAACTCAAAACATACAGTTCTCTGCCAAGAATGCCATTATAGAGCCCGAGAACAGATCCAGAATTAAAACTTTACCTTTAGGAAACATTAGAGTGATTGTTAGTAATGGAATAGCTTTGCTTTAAAATCATTCATGTCTGTCTTGTCTCTTTTCATCTGCAGTAAAGCCCAGAGCTGCATATACAATTAGATAAGCTAAACTTCAAATGTTGGTCTTTTCATAATCCATCTGAAAGTAAGAAATTGCCATTTCTTGGCCAAAAAGCAACACAGACAATATTTTCTAATGATTAGTGAAACATTGGACAAAACATGACTGCAGCTGTTCTTGATATTTGTGTTTAAAATACACTACCAGTCAAAAGATGATTTTTAATGTTTCTCTTTTGCTGACCAAGCCTGCATTTATTTGATCCCAAATGATTTGCTGTTCTAGAGACATTTTTGTTATTACTATTATCAATATTGATTTATTTATCAACAGTTCAGTACATTTTTTAGGATCAGCATTTATCTGAAATAAAAAGCTTTTATAACATTATACCATTCAAAAGATTTAATAATAATAATAATAAATAATAATAATATATGTTTTTTAAGCAGCAAATCAGAATATTAGAATGGTTTCAAATCATGTGACTGGAGAAATTATGCTAAAACTTCAGCTTTGAAATCACAGGAATAAATTATATTTTAAAATATATTCAAATAGAAAACAGTTATTTTAAATAGTAAAAATATTTTAAAATTTTACTGATTTTGCATCAAATAAATACAGGCTTGGTGAGCAGAAGAGACTTCTTTAAAACAAAACAAAAAAAAATCTTACTGTCCAAAAACTTCTGACTAGTGTACCTTAATTTCTAATTAAAATTTAATTCAGAGATAATCAAAATAATAATAATAATAATAATAATAATAATACATTATTAATACAATAAAATATATTTGTAACTATTACACACAAACACACACATACAAATCAACAAAATAATTATTACTATTTCAGATGAAAAAAAACAGTGTTTCATTATTTTTATAATAAAATATACTTTATTTTAATAGGTTTCACAATGGTGTCCCTTTTCTTTGTCAACACAAAAATAAAGGTATTTACAAAAGCATTTCATATTTCATCTGCTAGGAGTTCAATAGTTTTATTTCAATAAAAAAAGGTTATTAGTA
Organism: Garra rufa; assembly: GCF_049309525.1. Taxonomy (NCBI): domain Eukaryota; kingdom Metazoa; phylum Chordata; class Actinopteri; order Cypriniformes; family Cyprinidae; genus Garra; species Garra rufa. The sequence goes on along the minus strand of NC_133368.1, from coordinate 3,830,712 downwards.
GTTTTAGCTTAAAAATAACAACACTAATGGCAATATTAAAAAGTATCCCACTTTTCCACATTAAAGGGATAGTTCACCCAAAAATGAAAATTGTTTCATTAATTACTCATGTCTCCTCATGTCTTTCCAAACCCCAAAGACCTCGCTCATCTTCAGAACACAATTATTTTTTATTTTTAATGAAATCCAAAAGCTTTCTGATCCTGCATAGACAGCAACGCAGCTACCATGTCCAAGGCCCAGAAAGGCAAGGACATCATTAAAATTAAATCAATTTTTTGAAGCTACGAGAATACTTGGCTTCAAAACTTCATAACATTATACTGAACCACTGATGTCGCGTGGACTATTTTATTAATGTTCTTACTACCTCTCTGGGCCTTGAACATGTCAGTTGCACTGCTGTCTATGCAGGGTCAGAAAGCTCTCGGATTTCATCGAAAGTATCATAATTTGTGTTCCGAGGAAGAAAAACTTTAAGGGTGAGTAATTAATGACACAATTTTAATTTTTGGGGTAACTATCCCTTTAAGAAGAATGATTACAGCAACGTTTTTTTTGCCATTGTGTCAGACCAAAAACCAAGCGCTGCTTCTAAATTTCTTTATCAAGCAAATAGCGGAAACCTGAGAACACCAGCTGAGACTCTGAGGAAACATATGAGTATTTCTACACTTTTATATTGTGTCTAGTCTAGTCTCATGTGCATGCTAGTCCATTTATAGAGACTTCACAGCAATCTGTCTCTTCAAAGAAAAGCAAACACTGTTTCTGCCTCATTGAATGCAACTAGTTGCTTTGATATTATCTGAAACTGGAATGTCACTCGAAAGGTCATCCACTGACATTTGTAATTTCTTAAACAACGACACAATAAAACGAATCTAAATGTGCAAGAAATGGAATGCAGTCTGAACCCAACTATACTGTTAAATGTTGACATTTCTCCTCTGTGCACTTTCAAAACGCACTGGTTTTATCCTCTCTAAGACTAATGAGTCAGAGAGACATTAGTCATCTCATAAACTGATAAGTGATCGCAAATGGTCAAGCGCACTTGGAAATCCAATATTTGCTTAGTTCTGCTTAAGTGCGTCAAACGGCACCAAACTTTCCAATCAGTAGATATGGAGATAAAGCATAATCGAATAAAGCCAATTAAGGTAGATGGTCGACACTTTGACCTTTTCTCCAGTGTGGGTTGGATCCCATAGCCGGTTTCTGCCTTATCAAAGCGCAGAGCAAACGTACACAGACGGTGAGGGCTTTCCACTGCAAACACAGGTTTAATCTAATTCCTCAGCCTGGTTATCGGCTTCTCTGCCGTTTTAGATGTAAACCGAGTTCGGCTTTTAAACTTGCACTTGTAAAATCACACATTCTGCTTCCCCTAGAGAGAAGCTAGTGTGTTTGTTGCACATTTAAAAGCCATCTGATTAATTATTCAAGGGTATTATTTTCAGCATTCAATCTATTTCCTGCATCAGCGGTGCTGATAATGGGTCCCGGTGGAGTTGGGGAAGTCATGCATGCATATTCCTTGTTTATTCCATGCTCACCTCATAAGAACTTCACAGATGTACTGTACCTGGCTTAGAAATCAATGCTCACATGGGTATTAGAATACATTCAGGGAACAATTTCACAAACAGATGATTAGAAGAATTCAACCAGCTACCTCAGCTATGTATATTAGCTTGAGGCTTTTTTGTTTTGACAGTTTCAGTAACAGCGCTGGATGAGGCGCATTTACTTATTATTTTTTATTAGTGTATTTATACATATCTGAGTCCCCAGAGGTTGTTATTTTTCTTTCCCCAGGAGCATAATTTCAAGTTTTGTCAGCTGCTAAGTGCACACTGCGACTATGGAAGTATTGGTCTTTTAAGTTAACTTCTAAGCAGAAAATGGGTGACTTTATCAACATAATTTACAGTTTGTTCATTTCAACATAATAGGTGTGAAATAAACTATAAAATAAATATACACATACATTGCATAAATTAAATGGATATAGACAGGATTCTTTCGCTCTTAGAGTCTACGGCAGCTCGTAGAAGTGCCTGCGGGAAAGTTATGAAATTTGGCACATGGATAGAGGACAATATTAACCACAGAAAATTTGAAGTCTTTATCTTAAACTCTCTAGCACCACCAACAGGCCAAATTTGCGCTCATATTTTTGCTATTAACTTTTGAACTGTAAGGTCTAGAAGCAAAACTTATTTTTTTCCTCTCATTACTTTCCACCTAAATTGGCTCAGATCATCTTCAGAGCCTTCTAGCAAAAAGTTTTCAAAAGCTTTTTGATATACCAAATGGTTTTCATAAAGCGTGTTAACGAATTTGACAAACTTGTGCAAAATGGGCATGAGGCTATTTGACTGCATCGCTATTATCTCTGCAGTGCTTTAGTGGATTCTGTCCAAACTTGGTATGTGTAATAACAAGCATGACCTGAAGGCACATGAAAAGTGTTGGCACAGTGCCACCTACTGGTCAAAAGATATTAAAAATTGACATTTCTGCTTAGAACTTCTTACCAGTTTAGTCTTGTTAGATTTTGAATGGCACACCGAATCAAACAATGGCTAATTTTTCTATGATGGCCATTTTGAGTTTTGTAGTAAAATTCTGTATAACCGAAGGTCTTTAACAGGGGTCTCCAACCCTTCTCCTGGAGAGCTACCATACAGCTCTAATCAAACACACCTAAACCAGCTATCCAAGCTGTTCAGGCAAAGCCAGCAGAAGACAAGCCTGCAACACTTTAGCCAAAAAAGCATAACGGCTAATGCTAACGGAAAGGAGACCGGAGGCAGTTATTTTTTATGGATGTCAATGGAGGAGAGGCTTCACTATGCTGAATAAACAGCTTTTTTTTTTAGAGAAAACAGCTCAACATTTAATCAATCGACAGCCTGTCGGCTAATCTTCAACATGTTTCATGCTAAACAACACTTTCGGATTCAATTATTTTTAAAGTTCACACCGAAAGAAATGCTGTTTTTTAAGAAAAGTCACTGACTTTTTGCGACAGGTGGGATTCAGCTTAGCTTACGGCGCTTCTCCTTCATTCCTATGGTATCCGTAAATGGCGAATGAGTGTCGCACAAGTCTGACTGAAAATAAATGATGTCAAGGCTGTAATGTGATTGGTTATTAAGGCACATGTGATCCAAGTTAACCATTACGCTTTCTCCAATAGAAAGCAATAGACCAATTCAGAGTAGAAGTCACAGTTACGTCACTTGCAGCTGAGTGCGCATAGTGGTTGCAGAAAAACACTGGTAACAACGGGTAAAATCCATGCAATAAGAGAAAAATATATTTTTTTGCTTTTTGATGTCAAAATCGAAATGCAAATCATTTTTATAGAATACTGTCATCAAAGATGCCATTTGGAGCTAAACGCAGACATTTAAACGGACATACTATGGATGAAAACTGCTATGATTACTTTACTTTTAAAGCATAAATTTGATTTAAACAATAGGTCTACATAATATTCACTTATGCTGCTCATATGGGACAAATTATATTAGCCCTACAGTTACAGCATGCAATATTATTTAAACCCATCACTATTAACATTTTTACATAACCTTTATTTATTTTACCTCACAATTCTGACTTTGCAAACAAAATGCTAATTTATATCTCCTAATTCTACCTTTATAACTGGATTTACCTCAAAAATAGTCAACTCTGAGGGAAAAAAAGGCAGAAGAGCCAAGGGGAAAAGAGAGAATGATGAGTTGCTTTTTCTTATTAGAATTGTGAAATATCATCTTGGAATTGTGAGAATAAAGTCAGAATTTTTTAAATATAAAATCAAATTTACTGTCATTTTCTGCCACCAGATTGGCTCCGCCCACAAAAAAAGTCATCCCTGTTTCGGATCTGTAAGACTACCCCACTATCTCTAACATCAATTTGTTGAACAACAGTGCTTATCGCTGGGTGACAAGCTCTTGTAATATGCAAAGAACATTTTGAAAATTACATCTAATCACTATACTCTATAATCTTTTTAAATCTGATTATTTTGTACCGTATCCATGCGATTCTCTAGCCGTAAAGGCTGCAACCATTATGCACGCGTATCCCGAATGTTTACAAACCTATAATTGGTCAGACCCTCTCATCTCCCTAAAGTAAGACAATCTCTGGTTCAGGGCTACTTAATTACAGAAAGGTGTGTTAAAGCAGGGTTGGAACTAATGCTGCATTCCAGGCAACCCATTACCAGTGTTTTTCCAACCTTCTACCCGTAAAAGTGCACCGAAAAGGCAGTCAAACCCGTGAACTCGTACTAGATCGATGTACTCCCAGTTCCGAGCTCTGACGTAACATAGCCAGCGAAACAACAATGTCAGCCCCTACAGGTGCGGTGTTTATGCAAGTGGTACACGGTGGAAAAATAGAGTTTAGGACAGTATAACGTTGCAATATAAAAATAATAAATGCGCTCAGGCAGTTTGGCGTGACTTGACTGGAACGCTACAAAGTCGTGAGTCGTGGTTTGAAGTCGTGATTTACGGGCTCAAAAACCTGCCTGGAACACAGAATTAAAGGGATGGTTCGGAGTAGAATTGACTTCATTGCTATGCACTCCGAAGCCCATGTAAATACCCCATCCGAAGTTTTTTTTACCTTAGTCAAACATTTATGGAGATATTAGAGTTTTTCGAATTGCTTGTTACAGGAGTGAATGGTACATGTGATGTATCCCGTAAATTGCACCACTAAACGTGCAAGTAATCTTACCAAACTTGTACAGTAGTGTAAATAGGTTATGTACTCACAAAACGCTGCCTCAGAACATTTGTAAGTCCGCCATGAGTGTTTTAAAAACACGTTTTACCCGAGAACTACTAGTCTCAGAAACTACAAATGGCGACACGTCGGCGTCACTTCCCTGGTTTGAAAAAAGCACGTAAAAGTCCTCCTACAAGTTGACATGCACACAGTTGTAGTAGGAGGACTTTTACGTGCTTTTTTCAAACCAGGGAAGTGACGTCGACTTGTAGTTTCTGAGACTAGTAGTTCTCGGGTAAAACGTGTTTTTAAAACACTCATGGCGGACTTACAAATGTTCTGAGGCAGCGTTTTGTGAGTACATAACCTATTTACACTACTGTACAAGTTTGGTAAGATTACTTGCACGTTTAGTGGTGCAATTTACGAGATACATCACATGTACCATTCACTCCTGTAACAAGCAATTCGAAAAACTCTAATATCTCCATAAATGTTCGACTAAGGTAAAAAAAAACTTCGGATGGGGTATTTAGATGGGCTCCAGAGTGCATAGCAATGAAGTCAATTCTACTCCGAACCATCCCTTTAAGTCTGCAGGAAGATAGTTCTCTAGGAGCAGGGCTGGAGAACCCTGATCTTTACTGAGAATTTAAAACAGCTCCTCATCTCTTCATTTTACCTCTGTTGTGCTTCGCCCCTTAATTGCTGCTTGCAGCTATATTCATTTTAATTTTATTTTTTGGTCCTGTTATGGTTTGCTCTTGACTGGTAATAGTACCATAGAGCACAGGGAAGTCCCAGCTCTGCGTTCATATTTCTTTCTAGTATGCTTTTGACTTGAAGTCACACTTGTTTAAATGAATCATGAGTGCTTTGGTGAGAGAGATGAGGTGGTCAGGGGTACCAGACTGAAAGTTTGGATTCACTGAACTGAAAAACACAGTCTACAGGCTGAACGCTCATTACTGAAATCACTTCAGAATATCTCTCACCGCATTCTGGCACAAAGAGGTCAAAGCTCAAGTCAGGATCTGAATGTATTTAGACAGTTTTCACTTGCTTGTGTTGCTTTCTCTTTTACTACACAGGTCACTTTGGAAGGAATTATGGTTTAGGACATGAAGCAGATCAGATTTGACCCTGCAAGCTCATGGGAGGACTACAACGTCTCAACAGCTTTTATGTGACAGTCTGTGCTTATACAAGACCGTAGCTCCACACATCCTTCATCTTCACTTTTATATTCACGGACAGCAAACCTCACATAAAAAGGATGAACGGATCCGGGTAAATACTTAAAGAGAGAAATGGCTCATTCAGTAAAACCGTGTTGACTAAATAGGGACTAGTATCAAACACATTCATCTCTGGTCCTCAGATTAGCATCTCATCTGCTGAGCTGTGTATATACTCAGCCAAAGGCAATAAGTTTCCTAATGAGCCAATGCAGTGTAAAGCAAACATTAATATTATGCAAGAGACAATGAATTGCTTTTTTAATGTTTATGTACAGAGCTCCTAAAATCTATTTGTTCTATTCTGTAGACTCCCAGACAAATTAACATAAAGTACATCTTCCAGAAAAAAAGAAGAAGAAAGGAGTACAAGAAAAGGTGTATTTAAAAGATTTTAGTTTCTCTGGGGTGATTAATTAATGTTTAATCATTAAATACAAACTAATCTGTAATAAAATATTCAGAAAAAATAAACTACATGTTCAGGATATCTTTTATTTTATATAATGATGTTAGATAATATATTAATCAGAAAACAATGCACGTCATTTCTATTTATAAAACAAATTAGGTTCTATTATAAATCAATGTTTTTCCAAGATTACCAAATGTGCATTTGCCATCAGAAACTGATTATTTTGTGGGTTCTAAACAATGCAAATATCCAAGCACCCTCAGAGAAAAACAGATTTTGCATTCCAAGCAGCACACACGATCACAATTACATTTTTATCAATGTCGCAGTAAGAAGGGGCTTTAATTTAGGGAGGAAACTGCATTTCTAAACTCACTGCAAACAGTGGATTACAAAGACAAAGAGTTCATATATGAAGCGCCTTTGCCCCTTTCAGTAGAAAATGTAAAACAAATGGTGTTGCGATTTAAATATTACTCTTTATTTTATATAATCCCTTAATATTAACCCTAAATTTATATAATGCAACAAGAAAAAACAATATTGGTAGTCCAATAAACAAAGACAGCTCATGCAAGATCAATATAGGGTTATCATACATGATTTCTAGTCTTACAATTTAAATATTAGATAAGAAGAGCAAGGACCCAACAAACCCAAATGTTTACAATCAGGACCAAGCAGCACCACTGCATCTATTGCTATGCAAAGGGCGACATTTAAAACCCATGGCAGCACTAAAGATAGGACTAAAATTCAAATGCAATAGTGACCGAGGCCTAGCAAGCCAGTTAAACTTTTAACAATGAGAAAGACCTGGTGTTGCAAGTCTTTTATTTCCTGCAAAATTGAATTCAGTCTCTCCAAATGCCGGCGCTCTTGATCTCCTATGCTCAAAGCAGCCATGTTAAAAATGACTGTAATAAGATTTTTGGGTGCTAAATTAAAGTGACTCCAGTAGCAGCAGAACCCATTATTTGTGTAATGGAGCATTTGCAGTGGAGACTCAGAGCATGATATCACAGAGAAGCTTATTTTCTTGCGAACAGCGTTGAGTCAAGCAAACACAACAAAGCTTTGCTCAAACACCACCCTAATCACTGGCAAACTCACACAGCCCCATATGGTGAAGGGACAACAATCCTAGATGCTCAACACAAAATGCCTGGACTGCCCTCTACTGGCTACAATGGATCAGGGCCGAGAGAAATCTTGAAGGAGCTCTCAAGACGGTTTTAGTTTAGAGTGAGATCATTTTTTTCCCAAAATGATCTTTAAATTAGGAATTAAAATAAATTCGTAAAATTACAGTATCATCATATTTTGGTAGCCCTGTTGAAAAAAAAAACAGCATATGCTGGTTAGGTAGGTTTTGAAGCATGAATGCTGGTTTGAGCTGGTTCTTAGCTGGTCATGACCAGTTTAAACCAGCTTATGACCGGCACATGACCAGGGGCGTCGTAGTTGGGTGAAAAGGGTGACTAAATTACCAGGGCCCCAAGTGGGGGGAGGGCCCCTGAGGAGTGAAATTTTATTTTCTTTTAAATATAATTTTAAGATCACAATAAATGTTGTTAACTAATGTAAATCAGTGATGCGCGGGTCAATGTATAAACAACCCTAATCCGACCGACGTTTTCAACTAACGCAACTTGGACCGCAAAAAAAAGAAAAAAAAAAAAAAAAAAAGAAAGAAACTATTGTACCCGACCCGCTTCCTGTCTAATATTTGCGACTGACACAGCGATTATATGCGGCTATATGCGGTGGAGATGCGTTCACTGTCAAACATCATTTGGCATTAATTAGGTAATTTTGTCAAAATAAATGTTCTTGATTGCAAGAAAAATACAGATTGTTCTTGTTGTGATTTATTTTGTCTTTCCTTTATACATATTTAAATAGTTTCGTTTTTGAAGTACTCTAAATTATGTCAGTGATTCTACGCGATTAAATATGATCAAGAATTATTTTATTTCGATCTACAGTGTAATAAGAGTTTAGAAAAAGATTAGCCAATAGCCATAAATTATATATATATATATATATATATATATATATATATATATATATATATATATATATAGACTACAAGCTTATTCCTTTTTTCTTAACTTTTAACTTCTTTTAAAAATTATCAAGAATATTAAATCAACTTAATAGGCTAGGTTAAACGAATTTTCTTATACAAACATAATGAATGCAATTCAAAACGAAGTTTTTATAGATAAATTCAGGAATTATGAATATGACAAAAAAATATTATTTTATATATATTAATTGTATAGCTATAATAGTTGTATCAAATGAATAAGGAAATTATAGTGCCTTGAATTTATTAAGTAATGTTTAATTTCGTTCGTTTCGCTCTCTGGAAATGTAAAGAAAAAATACAGTTTTTACTTAGAATTCGTTTTTAATCCCTGGTTTTAAACAAGCATATACATGAGATCATTTATATGTTATTGCTTGAATAAACGTTTAAAATAGTGCTAGAAATTTTATAATTAAGGAAATTAAACAGACCTAGGCATTTGAAAAGACATAGTGAAATGTGTCTAATAATTCCAAAAAGAAAGAGAAGCATTGGACATAATCAAGATATTCGAGACATTTATTAGGAATACCATTTTCTTAACAATTTAAGATGCTGCATGTGTTTATCAGTCTAATCGAAGTGTGCGTCTCTCCTGCGACTTTCCAAACAAAAATCCCACCCCCTCTCAGAAAATACATACAACTGACATTACTATATGCGTTTAAAAGTAGCCTATTAAAATGGTACAATGGCATTGATCAGTTCAACGTGTTGGGAAATCGGGCATTTTGTCCCGCGTCAGCATTTATTCAACAGTTAATAGCGCTCAACATTCAAAAGGTAAATATTATTCAGGCAATAAAGTGTAGGTCTATGTATTTCATAGAAATAGTCTAGTACTATACAAACTACAAAGGTTTAATTGTCATCTTTATTTCAGGGACGTAGTACGCGAAACCCCCCCACCCCCCCCCCCCCCTTTTTTTTAGGGGGGGGGGGGCTTAGCCGAGTCAGTGCACAGGGCCCAGAATTCCCAGCGACGCCCCTGCACATGACCACCTTAAACCAGTTCATGATCAGCGAGGGCCAGCTTAAACCAGCATCCATGCTTCAAAACCTACCTAACCAGCATATGCTAGTTTTTTTCAACTGGTGTACAATTAGGTAGACCGAAGATGATTCATAATAGCTATGCAAATTTGGAACGTTTGTTGTTTACCGTTACTTTAAATTGAAGATTCGTTTTGACTAAAACAAAATTTGTTAATAATATGACAAAACCCTGTTGAAAAAAAAAAAAAAGCATTTGCTGGTTAGGTAGGTTTTGATGTTGGTATCCCTGCTGAAAAAAACCCTAGCTAAAACCAGCCTAGGCTGGTCTTAGCTGGTTTAAGTTGGAAGTAGCTGGTTTTTCTGGTTGACCAGCTAAAACCAGCCAACCAGCCTAGGCTGGTTTTAGCTGTTTTTTGTTTTTGTTTTTTTTTGTTGTTGTTTTTTTTCATGCTGGGATAGCTTTTGGTGCTGGGATTCTGGTTTAAGATGGTCCTTTGCAGGTTTATGCTGGTCCTTAGCCAGCAACATGACCAACTAAGAACCAGCATGCCAGCAAACCTACCTAACCAGCATACGTTGTTTTTTGTTTTTTTTTTCAACAGGGAAGTTATCTAAAGTAGTAAACAAACAAACAAACACATTTTCCACTTTGCCATTTACACAAATAGGTAGTCGAGATTGCTGGCCTGTACTAAAAATTACCCTGATATTAACTGTATTAAAAGTGATCGTTAACGACCTGCAGGTGCGATTCCAAAAAGCAGCTGTAATGACAGTTTCAAAACACCTTAAGTAAATTAAAAGCTCTTACCTCTGCTTTGAAATAACTGATGTGGAACTGAAGAAGTTTTCACCTGTTATTGATGGATGGACTTCCGGGATGATTGTTAGTATCCCAAACGAAACTGAAGTTCAGTATGAGCAACTCCATGTGACCCGGGCCGCGTACACTCACGTGACGCATTTAAAGCGGTTTGTTTGAGTTTGATGCGGGATCATCAGCTGACACGACAATGGGGGATCAGTTTATACGAGAAGTGCTCAGTCTGTGCTTGCAAAGGCTTGCTATTGAAGAAGCGACCAACTCTGAGCTCGGTAAGATGTTATAGGCCCTGTTTATTTTATTATTTATTTTATAGAGCTATAAAAAAAAACTTGCCCCATGGGTCCAATATGTCTGTCATCCGAAAAGCATATTTTTTTTCTTCTTCTTCAAAACATGTAATGGTCCTTCACCATGTTGCGTGGAGTACAGATGGCTCTTTTTGCAGTGATGTATTGTATGTATGTTTTGGCATGCTGTACTCTAGAGATTTGCTTTAGCACTAGTTTGTATGTTGCTCTTTGAGTAAGGAGTTTAAATACCTACTTATCCAGAGTTTTGTCTCTTGTGTGCTTTGAAAAACATATTTTTCATGATTTTATGAGGTCTTTAGTAATGATGTATTTCAATTGATGTATACAATTAATTTTCATGTTACTGCCATTCAGAAGTTTGTTGGGGTCTGTAAGATTTCATGTGTTTTTTTGTTTGTTTTTTTTAAGAATTTATCTGGGCAAAAATACGTTAAAACAATAATATTGTGAAATATTAAGAGTAGTCATGTTGTTCCTGTCAAAGCTGAATTTTTAGCAGGCAGTCTTCAGTGTCAAAAGATCCTTCAGTAATCATTCTAATTTGCTGATTTGCTGCTCAAGAAAACATTTCTTCTTATCAATACTGATAACAGTTGTGTTGCATAATATTTTTGTGATAACCATGATGCGTGTTTTAGGATTCTTTGATTAAATCTAGAAGACTGAAACTAACAGCATTTATTTGAAAGAGAAATATTTTGTGACATTATAAAGTCTATATTGTCACTTTTGATCAAATGTGTCAGTGCTGAATATGAGTATTCATCTGAGATTGGTAGTGTCATTGATATACACACTTTTTTTTTATGTACTTTTGCTGAGGTTAAATTAATCTCCAACTTGACCTAAACCTGAATCAACATTAATATCCTGGATGGCAATTACTTCTGAAAACTGTATGCCCACTCTATGATGAAACAGATGCTTTGAACTTAAATAATATGTCTGGTTGGATGGATGTCCAGCCCTTTGTAGAGCTTTATTACATTAATTAATAATTTGAAAATACTGTTCTTTCTGCATTATTTCAATATTTTATTACTGGATATTGGAAAAAAAAAAAGGAAAGTTAAGTAAATTTCAATGTAACATGAGGTATAATTTTGGTATCTGAAAAGAGCTTTTGTAGCCAAGAATACTTTTGGTTATTTATTAAAAGTATTAGGATTACCAAATTACCCACTTTTTATTACATTTTCTGTGACAGCTTCATATCTTTGTGTTAGAATTATTTAAAAAAAAAAAAAAACAAAGAAAAAAAGATTGTCTTGATAGTCATTCTTTGATGTGCATAAATGTGACCCTGGACTATATATATATACAGTATTTTTTGCTGTTTTGAAGTCTCACCAGTTGTCTTTTATCTACAAGAGTTCATTGAGGTGGTGAGGAACTTTGAAGCTGTCCGGAAGAAATGGCTTCATGCAGAGCTGGAGCTGAAAAAACAGAAGGAGCTCCTGGTAAAGTCTGATGTGGGCCGAGCAGCTCTGGAGGTCAAACTCAAACATGCTCGAAACCAGCTGGACGTGGAGATCAAGAAACGTTACAAAGCCGAGGCAGACTACCAATGCCTGGTTAGTTAAGAAATTATCAGAGCTAGGTAGTAACTGATTTCATGTAATCTGGATTATGTAATCAAATTCCAAAAATTATTTAGATTAAATTACAAGTTATTATATATTTGTGTATTTATATAAAATTATATATTTATAACTTTTCATTAAACTCATAAACCCCCTGCAGTTCCTTCACAAATACCAGTTTGAGAAACCTTGATGCAATATAACGTTTAATGCGCTTCAATGTTGTTGTTAATAACAACAAATGGAATACATTTTCTTACTTTTTGTATATTTTATATCAATATGGTACAAGATTATCTTATTTAAATCAATGTGATAAACGAGTTTGGTCAAAGGTAATCTAAAAGTAGTCTGATTATATTACCTAAAATGTGTAATGTAATGGATTACGTTACTAACTACAATTGTTGTCATGTAATTTGGAAGCAGTAACTGATTATAATTTGTAAGTAATCTACCCAGCCCTGGGTTTTTTTTTTTTGTTTTTTTTTTGTTTTTTTTTGTTTATCTACTGTACCTTTAAGACTTTATGTAAATATTGAAGTTGAAGCCAACAAGCAAAACTTTGCCCATTTGGCCAGTGCCACATTACATGACTAACATATAGACTTGATGGAGGGTGGCATTGAGTACAGGGCCATGTGAATGTGGGTGGTCATGACTCATGTGTTAATGTGCATAGGGATTCATAAAATAGAAGTTCTCTGTGATTTATTGACCATTCTTGTGAGAGTTTATTAAGGATACTGTATCTTTCTCGCTCATTAATTCATTTGACAGGAGCGGCAGATGCAGTTGATATGTGACGTATTGGTGCATGACAGCAAGTCTAATGCTTGTCTCAATGATGAGCAGAGGTCAATACTGACCAGCATCAGTCACAAAGGAGCCAGTGTCCCACAGCCCAGAGGAAAACGGTACCTCAGCACTCAGCGTGCTTTTCGTTTAGTTCTCAGTTTGCTGGAGATTTTCCCCCTTTTGCAATGCTGTTTTCCATCTTGTGTGTTTATATCAGGTTATCAGTGATTGATGAGTCCTCCTTCCTGTCGCATTCTGACATTAGTTATGACAGAACGGATGATGATTTGGTGGAGTATCATATTTAGTATCATTTTTTATTCATGCTGTAGGATTATTGCCAGACCCGAGCAAAGTGCATGTGCATAAAAATCACAGAAGAGATCAAAACAATTGTTTCTCAAAATTATTTTGCTGGTATGATTGCTAGGACTTGGACAGCACAGCGTTTCTCAAGCCTCTCAAGTCAAGAGCTCGTGAGAGAAGAGTAAGTGCTATCAGTTGCCTAGATAATAACTGTTTGTCTTTCATATTGTATATATTATGGAAATATTATTACAATTTTAAAATGATGTTTTCTAATTTAATACATTTTAAAATGTAATTTAGTCTTGTGATGGCCAAGTTTTCAACAGACATTATTGCAGTCTTCAGTGTCACATGATGCTTTAGAAATCACTCTAATATGCTGATTTGCTGCTCAAGAAAGTTGGTTATATATTGTTACTATCAATGTTTAAAACGGTTGTAATGCTTAATATTTTTGTGTAAACTGATGCATTTTTTCAGGGTTTTTTATTTTATTTAAAAAAAATCAATCCTTGCTGAATATAAATGCATTTTTTTTTTTTCCTTTAGAAAAGTGGAAATGTATGAATAGTTCAATCTTATTATATAAATTCTGCAAGTAGATTTGTGTCACTCAAAATACGTTATAAATTATAGTATATATAATATGAATGATTAGATTAGATTATACAATTGGATAGCACACTAAATATTCCCACTTCTTTTTCCAGATTTTTCAAGGTTAAAAAGACACAGCATTGTGTCTATTGTGAAGTGCTTACACTTGTCCTTAATGTCTCTCCCATTTTCACTGCTTGTTTTTAGCGTTCGTCAATGGGCCCAAGTGTTGGTCCACCGATTCAAAAACGTGGAAGAGTAAGCGGCCGTTCAGGAGATCTACTGGGGGCTAGACCACTGGAAAAGGTTGGTAAAGTTTATTAAAGCTACTATTTATTTTTTGTCTCAGTTGTTTTAAAGCTGACCTATTATGGCACTTTTTACAAGATGTAATATAAGTCTCAGGTGTTCTCAGAATGTGTCTGTGAGGGTTTAGCTCAAAATACCCCACAACTCATTCATTATATCATTTTGAAAATGCCTATTTTAAGTGGAAGCAGAAACATGCTGTTTTCGTGTCTGGATCTTTAAATGCAAATGAGCTGCTGTCCCTGCCCACTTTTTCGGAAAAGGTCGGTGCCTTTACAGCTCGTACCTCAGATACTCTGCCAAAAAACATCTGTTTGGTTTTGAGTATCATGTCTATCGCACCGTTTTAAACCATATTAGTTTAAACTTCCGATAAATGGTTTTCTGAGCGCACACATCCTAAGCATGCGCATAGAAAGCAGCTGTTACATGGTATGTGAGTACTAAACTAAGTTGTCTTTCTTGTCTTATTGCGCTTAAAAGGTCAAATACACACAAGTTTGTGGTAAAAACATTAGTCAGTTATGTCTGTGAGGTAAACAGCTGGAAAAGCTATCTAGTGGCTCGTTTTTTCACATGCTTTGAAAGAAAGGCCTACCAAAACAAAATGACTGGGTTGTCCTTTTTCATGTTTTCTGGGTTGGTAGATGCACCGGGACCCATTTATAGTTTAAAGTCAGATTTTCATGATATGACACCTTTAACCATTTCAGTAAAAACAAATACATGAAAAGTGAAACATTTTAAGGGCAAATGATCTGAATCACTATGATAATTTCAGTAAGTTTAGTGTTAAAATCTTTAGTAATCCTACATTGTCATTTACCATTTAATGAAACAGCTCCTCCTACACTCTTAAAAATAAAGGTTCTTCATGATGCAATAGAAGAACCTTTTTTTGTCTGAATGGTTCCATAAAGAACCTTAAACATCTGAAGAACATTTCTGTTTTATAGAAGGTTCTTTGTGGCAAAAGAAGGTTCTTCAGATTATAAAAAGGTAAGAAAGAGTTGGTTCTTTAAAGAACCTTTGACTGAATGGCTCTTTGTGGAACCAAAAATGGTTCTTCTATGGCACCTCTTGAAGAACCTATTAAAGCACCTTTATTTATTTAAGAGTGTAGCTAAGATATCAGTGGTGGATTGTAGCACACAGTAGCAAGCGTGAGGTATTTCTTGGAAATGTACAGACTCCTTCATTTTTTTTCTTTCTTCCTATTAGCAGGGAGATCATGTTCCCTCTTTAGGTTAGTCTGGTGTCGTTTCTCATCAGCCTGTTCGTTCATCAGTCCCTCATCCGACTGTTTGCCGTCATATTGTCCACACCCGCCGCCACGCTGCTCGGATGAGAACAGCAGTGGACCATGTCTTGTCTGTCTCCCTCCATGGGACTCATATCACTCCCACTCAGCTGGCACTGATCACTAAGAGAGAAGCAAAGCAATTTGGCACTTTGAGAAACTACATTTGTCCAGGAACGTGGACACGAGCTAGATAACCAATTGTTATGCTACTCTGAGGGTCTTCCAGTTCGGCAGAAAGAATGATTGGCTTCAAATGGATTTTTAGTGTGTGTTTGTCTGTGTATGTGCTTAGGAAATCGAGACGACGACTGTGAAGGCGTCTGTCACTACCCCAGAGACTAGAGGTCAGATTCACATGGTAATAGACATAACCCAGGAGACTCCGGAATATCAGTCCAGGCCTCTTAGAAATGAACATTTTCCGTCTGTTGATGGTAAATAAGACTCAAAGGCGCCACTTTCAATGACACATTCCAACCTTCCCAAACTAACCAGAGTCCTCCACGCAGAACAAACGTCTGTGTGGGCACACAGCGAAGTCACAGAGGCTGAAACAGTCGTTGAAATAGAGGTGAGCACCCCGGAGCCAGCCGTCCCTCAGGACCTCACGCCCACCGTGGATAAGACTTTGCAGCATGTATTTCAGCAAAAAACAGTAGGAGGCTTCAGTAGTACTTCTCAACATATTGTGAGGCTTTCACATCTGGTTTTAACAGCAGTTTCATGAGTCATGAAACAAACATTTATTTGATTTTTTTTAAATATATGTATAATATAATATAATATAATATAAAGGACTTTTTTTTACATTTCCAGGGTTCTCAGAAGCTGAGAAGTCATCATAGTTAGGTAAACTTGATTAGTGGTGGACATAATTTTCCTCAAAAGGAAAAGAAAAAAGAAAGATATCAAACAGTTTTCTGTGATTTTATACCAAGGTGATACAAGTATAATGTTATAAATGTGTCTTTAATTTAAAAAAAAATTAATGAATAATAATAAATAAATAAAAATATAGAAATACTTTTACAGTCTGGGAAAAAGATCAATGTAAAATGATGTGTTTTTTAAATATATTATATTATATTATATTAAAGAGCAGGTCATATGTTTTTTTTAAGTGTCCTAATATTTTGTTGAAGTCCCCTACAATGGGTTTAAGTGCATCTAAGGCAAGAAAACATTGTAATTTTCTCAGAATTTATACACGAGTCATTCGTCAGTGATTTCTAAATGGTTTGTTCGAATCAGCTTTGAGCATAATGTCCCTCCCTTTCATAAGCCTACTCTGGTCTGATTGGCCAGCTGGCCAAGCCTGTTGTGATTGGCACAGAGAGAAGTACTTGAACAAGTTAGTGAGCGCTACTCTGTGTTGCCAAGTCTGTGAATGTTTTTGATGTCCGCGGGTTGAAGCGACCCCAATAACGTCATATTTATGCAGATTTGCAGGGGAACCCTGAAAAAAAAGCGTGTATTTTACATCCCAGAATGCGTTTTTTTTTTTGTTTGTTTGTTTTTTAAATGGAGGATGTGTTTAACCTGGAAACCTAAAGCTGCACTAGGTATACATCGCATATTAGCACTAAAAACTAGATATTTTAAGCACTCACTTGTACATATACGTACATCATATCAATCGTACTTACAGGTTGCGGTTCGGAGACGCTTGTTAGTCCAAATAAAGAAGATTAAAAGCCAAAGAATATAATAGCCAGAATTAGAGAAGCAGTCCTTGGTAAAATGAAGAGCACACAACAAAAGTTATGAATTATATTGCTGTGGTATCATGAAAAAAAAAATATTTTGCAGGTAGGATTATGCTAATATGTTACCCAGTGATGTAGATCAGTAACAGGCAGAAGATTCAAAAAAATGTACTCATTAAACCGATTCTGAGTCGACTCTTTCTTTTGAGAGATTAACAACTTTGCAGATGGTTTAAATTGAAGAATAGCTATGGTACAAACTGCAAAAAAATATTTTTCGAAAACCCATGTGACCTGCTCTTTAACATTAAATTCATGTTTAAAATAACAAACTAATCACATAAAATGCAACAATTTATAATAGAGTTCTATGTACACTATCTACAGTTGCAATCAAAATTATTCAACCCCCTTGACCTGCAAGACATTTTGCTGCAGAGCACAACATTTTGTGAAAACAATTCAACAAAGGCATCAGTAAACTATTAAAGAAAGTTTATTAATACACATTTGAGTAATTCTGAGAATGTAAGTTGATGAATGTTGAAAAAAAATCAAATTGGCTCTAAACATTTATGTTCAAAATTATTCAACCCCTGAAAGTATATTTGCTGTAGAATCTTTTATTCTTTAAAACCACCAAGAAACACTGCCTCGGAGTGCTTAGATGCTTCTGTCACCTTTCTGCTGCAATTTTGGGCCATTCCTCCCCTGAAAAAGCTTTCAGATCACTGATAATCTTTGGTTTTTACTTTGCCACTACTTGCTTCAAATTCAACCATGTATTTTCAATGAGATATAAATCTGGAAACTGAACAGGCCACTCAAGAACATTCTATGACTGATCCCTGAACCAAGCGTAAGAAGATTTGAATGTATACTTTGGGATGATTGTCCTGCAGGAAAGTCCACTGATCATTAGCTTCAGACTTTACACAAAAGGCATCACAATGTTTGCCAAAATGGTCTGATACTTTAATAAATCAATGATATCCTTTGTATGGTCATGTTTTCCACTTCCTGCTACAGTGAAACAACCCCATAACAGGACTGGCCCACCTCCATGTTTGATGATGGAGATGGTGTTCTTCTGCTTATAAGCTTGGTCTTTTTTGCACCAGACGTACCTCTGATCCATACATCCAAAAAGTTCCAGTTTGGACACATCACTCCATAAAACATTCTTCCAGAACTCCACAGGTCTATCCAAATGAATTTTGGCATGTTCAAGGCAGCTTTTTTGTTCTTCTTGGTCAAGAATGGTATTCAGCAAGATTCCTCAACATGAAGTCTGCACTTGTCTAGTGTTCCTCTTGTACACAGCATTGAGATATTTTTCCTCCTTTCGTTGGGTAGTCTTGCAAGTCTTTGGCTGTACATTGCAAGTTTTTCTCAGTTGATCTGATCAAACATTTTATGACATTGTGCTTTTTTTGTTCAACAGCCTCAAAGGTTTTCTGGTTCAACACACTTTAATCTAAGGAATACAGCTGCCAGCTGTGTCTCTAGGGACTTGCAATGTCTTAGAAATCTTCATGTAGTTTTAGACTTTCTAATATAGCAAACTATTTCTTCTCTATTGATTTTGTGTGAGCTTTGATGACTTTACCATATTTGCTACTCATCTTCAGCACACGCATGGGCTAAGAGCATACTATGTGTAACACCCCAAGCTAATTCCATTTTTAATTAGTTTGTAAAGGCTTAAGACAATTTAAGACAATTTTGTTCCTGACCATAAAAATAACTGTCTTAAAACAGCAATGTTGAATAGGGGTTGAATAATTCTCAAAAACATTACATTATATATTGACATTATCACTTTTAATATGCCAGAAAACTGTTGTAGATGCAATATAGTCCTGGATCTTCAGAAAGAGCAAAAATCATTTGTAAAGTACTGCAGTTTCTGGGGGGATTGAATAATTTTGATTGCAACTGTAGCTCTTTCAGTATGTGTGTGTGTGTGTGTGTGTGTATATATATATATATATATATATATATATATATATATATATATATATATATATATATATATATCGGAAATAAATTCTAGGTTCTGTATGTCAGCAGTTTATATTTTCTAGGTGATTCGTCCAGAGACATGCGTGCCATGTGGGAAGAGGATTCGTTTTGGGAAGTTGGCCATAAAATGCAGAGACTGTCGAGTGGTGAGCCATCCTGAGTGTAAACAACTATGTGTAGAGAGATGCAGTCCTAATGCTCACGGTTCAGCCCAGCCCAATGAGGTATTCACCCTTTATAGTGCACATACACATCCTTACGTAAAGATGCCAAAAGTTGTTTGTTTCCCTCTTATAGGAGACTTTAGAGAGCTTTGCCCCCTCCGCACGTCCAAGGATTCCTTCTCTGATTGTTCAGTGTGTTCACGAAATTGAGAGAAGAGGACTTGAAGAGGTGTTTTTACTCAATAATACACCAACACATGGATGGTTTCTCAAGCTGAAAGTATAATCACAGTGCTTGAAATTCAGAGGTGTATAATTAAGCTTAATTTGGATTTAGGAAACAAGCCTTTTCTATCATATTGCAGTACATTACAACATCCAGTTATAGCTTATACGGTTTCTTCAAAGTGCCCTACACGATCCGAGCCAAGGATATAAGTGTCTTATCTCGCATATAATCAAACGATCAGTCATTTTCAAAGGAAAGTACAAAATTATATACTTTTTAACCAAAAAAAAATCTCAATGCTTGACCTCTCACAGTTTTAATTTATGTTTTTTTGGCTGACTGGGGTATGTAGAAAGGTATTTACAGAGTGCCCGGAGGAGAGCGCCTGGTGAAAGAACTGAGGGAGAAGTACGTGTCTGGGAAAGGACCGCTGATGCTTCACAAAGTAGAAGAGGTTCATGCTGTCTGTGGACTCCTCAAAGACTTTCTGAGGAAACTCAAGGAGCCTCTCATAACCTTTAAGCTTCATAGAACATTTATGGAAGCTTCTGGTAGGTTTTCTTAATAATGGAGATTATGGAGAAGCATTTCATTTTCATTTTAAATATACACTATACGGTTCAGAAAGAAATCTCTTATGCTCAACAAAGCTGCCGTTATTTGATCAAAGATATAGTGGAAATCGGTAATATTGTGAAATATTGTTACAGTTTACAGTAACCCCTTTTTTTGTTTGAATATATTTTAAAATGACCACTTGGCCTCAAGTCTTAGTTCAAGACCATATGTGACTCTGGACCACAAAACCAGTCATAAGGTTAAATTTGACAAAACTGAGATGTATACATCATATGAAAGCTCAATAAATAAGATTTCTATTGATGTATGGTTTGTTAGGATAGGACAATATTTGGCCGAGATACATCTATTTGAAAATCTGGAATCTGAGGATGCAAAAAAAAATCAAAATACTGAGAAAATCACCTTTAAAGTTGTCCAAATTAGGTTCTTAACAATGCATATTACTAATCAAAAATTACATTTTGATATATGTATAGTAGGAATTTTACAAAAAATCTTCATGGAACATCATCTTTACTTAATTTCCTAATGATTTTTGGCATAAAAGAAAAATCTATAATTTCCCATACAATGTATTTTTGGCTATTGCTACAAACATACCCCAGCGACTTAAGACTGGTTTTGTGGTCCAGGGTCACATTTATCAATTTGGACTCCTGATTAAGACTTGACTGTTCTGGTCTTTTGGCTCTTAACCTGGACTAAAACTCAAATAAGTTGGTCTTGACTACAACACTGAGTGAAAAGTGCTAGTGGAAAAAAACAGACTTTTATGGAGTCAGCGAGTTGGGTTTTTTGAACACTGTTTTAGGGAGTAAGGACAAGACATTCAGAACAGACAGTTTTTTCCTGCCCATCATCATTGAGTATATCAAAAGACCCATCTTGTCTTGACATTAATAGTCTCAATTTGACTTTCAAGATTTGGTATTCTTCGAGGAGTCTGACTAGATTATCCGAAATGGTGGCAATTTTGCAGAGGGTGGATTCTGTAACAAGCGTCTGGCGCTTGTATATGCCGGAGGCGTGAGGATGTATGCTTCCCTCATTCATTTAGGGCGTATGGTTATTTCCCATTACTTGTGATATAGTTGACAAGTCCCTGATGACTCGGAAACAATCAATGTCGAACGTTATCTCCCAAACCAGCGCTTGTCTTTTTCAGCATTTTAATTTCAGTCGCCGCTGCTGAATGGAGGGTAAGTGGCAGATTTAGGAGCAGTCAGGGTGCTTCTGCTATTATTATGGCGTTTTATTTTTTTTCTAGCCCTCATAGATTTAGGATGACTCCAGGGTAAAGTACCTCCCTTTTAAATTATAAATTGGATTGGATGTCATGGGGAGAACCATATTGTCTAATTTCCTTGGCCAAGAATGGCTGTAGCATATAAATGAGAGAAAGTCCTTCATAATGCACCGCTGCTACAGGTGTTTATGTACTTGTTTTGTGAACGCAGATATCCTTAAAGTCAGAGTTGATAAAGTGATAATTCACCTGAAACATTGCTCTGGCAATGCAGCGTAATTGAATCTGATACTGTGGCTGGCTCTGACAAAATAGTCATTTTATCACTCACAGAGATGACTGATGAAGACAAGAGTGTAGAAACATTAATAAAAACTATCAAAGAGTTGCCGCAGCCGAACAAAGACACCCTGGCCTTCCTGATTCTGCATTTGCAGAGGTAAATTGCTCTAATTTAGACATTTCTGCAACTCTGCCTTTGCATAGCTGTTTAAGCATACAGTTGAGGTCAAAAGTTTACATGCGCTTTGCAGAATCTGCAAAATGTTAATTATTTTACCAAAATAAGATGGATCATACATATGCATGTTATTTTTTATTTAGTACTGACCTGAATAAGATATTTCACGTGAAATATGTTTACATTTAGTCCACGAGAAATTAAGCGTTTCATTTATAATAGTCCAGAAGACAAAAAAAGTTGAATTTATCAAAAATGTACATACACTTGATTCTTAATACTGTGTTCTTACCTGAATAATCCACAGCTGTTTTCTTTTTGTTGTTTTTGTTTGTTTAGTGATGGTTGTTCATGAGTCCCTTGTTTGTTCTGAACAGTTAAACTGCTCACTGTTCTTCAAAAAAAAAAAAAAAAAAATCCTTCAGGCCCCACAAATTCTTTGGTTTTTCAGCATTTTTGTGTATTTGAGCTCTTTCCAACAATGACTGTATGATTTTGAGATCCATCTTTTCACACTGAGCACAACTGAGCGGCTCATATGCAACTATTACAGAAGGTTCAAAGACTTGAAAAACAATACAATGAAGATGAATAAAGATGTTTACATTTTTCTTATTTAGTATTATATATATATATTTTTTCATTTAGTACTGCCCTTTAGAAGCTACAGAAGATGCAAGTTTCCCAGAAGACAAAATAAGTCCTCAGTTGTCCTCAGTGTGAAAAGATGGATCTCAAAATCATAGTCTATGTTGGAAAGGGTACATATACACAAAAATGCTGAAAGACAAAAGAATTTGTGGGACCTGAAGGATTTTTCTGAAGAACAGCGGGCAGTTCAACTGTTCAGGACAAACAAGGGACTCATGAACAACTTTCATTAAATAAATCATTCAGGTAACAACACAGTATTAGGATGTATGTAAATCTTTTTTATAAGTGTATGTCATTTTTATTCAACTATTATTTTCTCTTGTGGACTATATGTAAATATCTTTTATGGGAAATATCTTATTCAAGTCAGTACTGAATAAAAAAAATAAAAATTGTGTATGATCTCTCTTATTTTGGTAAAATCATCATTTTGCAGATTCTGCAAGGTGTATGTAAACTTTTGACCTTAGTCATTTTGCAACTACATTCATGTTGTTTCTCAGAGTAATGCAGAGTCCAATGTGTCAGATGGATCAGAATAACTTATCCAGAGTGTTTGGGCCCACTGTCATTGGTCATGGGATGCTAGAACCTTCTCCCATGACTATTATGAGAGACACAAACACCCAACCCAAAGTAAGTTGCAAGAAAATCTTAATGTGATGCATTCCTTGTGTATTTAGCTTTATGTTACAAGAAATTAACCTCTTCTAATTTCTTCGCAACAGGTAGTAGCACGCTTTCTGTCCTTCCCCTCAGATTTCTGGGAAGGTCTTCTAGCTGATAAGGAGGATCCGCTCGTGACTCCTGTGGTGGATTCCAATGCTGGCAGTGCCTGTCCAAGTACTAGCAGAGGTATATGTATCCACCATGTTTTGAGTTGAAGGACAAGTTCATTTCCAGAATTAAAACCTCCAGATAATTTACTTACCCTCATATCATCCAAGATGTGGTCTGTCTTCAGTCGCAAAGAAATTAATCTTTTGAGAAAACATTTCAGGAATTCTCCATATGTGACCCTGGACCACAAAACCAGTCATAAGGTTAAATTTGACAAAAACTGAGATTTATACATCATATGAAAGCTCAATACATAAGCTTTCTATTGATGTATGGTTTGTTAGGATAGGACAATATTTGGCCGAGATACATCTATTTGAAATCAGAAATCGGAGGGTGCAAAAAAATCAAAAATGCTGAGAAAATCACCTTTAAAGTTGTCCAAATTAGGTTCTTAACAATGCATATTACTAATCAAAAATTACATTTTGATATGTTTACAGTAGGAATTTTACAAAAAATCTCCATGGAACATGAACTTTACTTAATTTCTCAATGATTTTTGGCATAAAAGAAAAATCAAAAATTTTGACCCATACAATGTATTTTTGGCTATTGCTACAAACAAACCCCAGCGACTTAAGACTGGTTTTGTGGTCCAGGGTCACACATAATGGACTTCAATGGTGGCCAATGCTTCAGAAGGAAACACGATGCATTAAGAGCCAGGGGTGTAAACTTTTGAACAGGTTGAAGATGTGTACATCTTTCCGATTTTGCATAAATATTATATTTTTCTCCATTTCGTACTGCCCTTCCCAGAATTATGTTTCCCAGAAGACAAAATAAGTCAAATTTACCCTGATCTTCAAATTCTTAATGCATTGTGTTTCCTTCTGGAGCATCAGTTAGCATTTGAACCTTCTGTAATAGTTGCATATGAGTCCCTCGGTTGTCCTCAGTGGGAAAAGATGGATTGAAAAATGACTGAAAAGGCTTAAAATACACAAATGATGAAGAACCAAAGAATTAAAGGATTTATCTGAAGAGCATTTCTATAGTCATTTTATAAATTAAACAATTACTTTTTCTTGTGGACTATATATAAACATCTTTTATGTGAAATATCTTATTCAGGTCAGTATAAAAAAATAACATGCATTTTGTATGATTTAAACAGTTTTTTATGATCTAAAGTAACTTTAACATCTTAAATGTAGTCGTATGTTTCAGTTTGTAGACTGTATTTTGTCTTGATTCATTAACTTTGTTTCTAAATTTGTAGGAACAGAGAAGATATTCAAGCCTCTGACCTCTCCTGAGTTAAGCAAATACTCTAAAACTACATCCGGTGGCTCAATAAAGGGTCGAATCAAGCATTTTGGTGGCACTTTCAATAACCCGTAAGCTGCTGCCTCTCATTGTACTGGTCTTGAGCATGTTAGTATTGCATATTTTCATAACCATTGTTTTCCTTTTCTAGAAGCAAACCAAAAAATGAACCAGGGAAAAAGAAATTCTTCACATCCCCCAAATGATTTATGTATGTGTATAAATATGTATTTTTGTGATGCACAGGGACACTTGTACTGTTATTTCCACAACACAAAATCTAGCACTTTATATACTACCTTGGAAAAATAACTTTTTCCTATGAATGTAATTCTGTCCAGAAAAAAAAAAAAAAAAAACTATGACATATGAGATTACACTCTTTGTATTTTCTGTATGTTTGTCTATTTAATGAAGCGGTAGGAGATAGAAAACATAGGTCCTGGAAAATATCTAAAGGTGATATAAACACAGGGTGAAATGTCAAAATAATTTAAAATAAAACGGATGAATTCATGTTGTCTTGTGCATTTATATATCTATAATAAGGGCAGTATCTACACTAAGGCCCTCAGAACTCGAACAGTATTATAAATTTATATAGAAGTGTTTTATTGCCAAACTGCAAAATGTGAAGTCTGTAATCGAATTATTCGTCTCGGTCTTAAAGGTTAAAATAAATAATTGATGGTCCTGTAGCTGTTTATCCATAAATACAGACACTGATTTTCTACAAGGGCAGCGGTAAATTACTTTATTACCTTTTGTGACTTAATCAAAATATAATTTACTGCAGACGTCTGACTCTTGCACTGCGTTCGGCTTTCAAACAGGGAGCAGTCACAGAAACATCAATTATTCAAAACAATTACCAACACGACTGGTATCCATTTACAAGATTTTACCATTTGACTTAGCATTTTTTGTTTTACATGACATGTTAAATGCTGGAACGAAATAGTAACAGACTGCACAAATAAACATCATTTTATTTTTGCACTTTTCTGTAAATATCTTTGACATTTCACTGACAACAGGGAGCCAACAAGCTGCAAATAAAATGAATTTCAAGTCATTTCAGAAACAGTTTGACAAAGAGAAGTCATTTGTTTTATCCAGCTTTGACGTGATAACACTGTACAATGGTAAATCCATATGCACAATACAGTAGCTGACATTTTAACACAAACACCACTGAATCTTTAGATGATTCATCCATCGTTTTCACTTCAAATACCTGTTTTAGTTGTATGCAAATGACACTAGAGTATGATTTGGTTTTTGAAGCTTCTGTTGAGGTCTTTGTGTGGCAGGACGATGGAGTTGAGTATAATCACTTCAGA
Organism: Garra rufa; assembly: GCF_049309525.1. NCBI lineage: Eukaryota > Metazoa > Chordata > Actinopteri > Cypriniformes > Cyprinidae > Garra > Garra rufa. The sequence goes on along the minus strand of NC_133368.1, from coordinate 3,804,650 downwards.
TGGAATATTTACATTACAGCCTGATGAGACAAAGAGAAAAGTCACATTAGATGAATCACTTTCATATACATAATATATTCATGATTATGTTCCATAAAATTACCTAGAATTGTAATGGAGGGTGTTAGTTTTCCATCTCTGAAGAGTGTCTCGCTGTCAATTTTGGCATATGGGTCATTAGGATTGGGGTCACTTGGGGTTCCTTCCACTCTGGCCCATTTACCAATGGTGCTGCCCCAGCCCACAATACTATTCAACACACAGCTGTGATCCTAGAACACACAGTCAGTATATATGTGACCCTGGACCACAAAACCAGTCTTAAAGGAGCCGTATGTAGGATTGTGGCCAAAACTGGTACTGCAATCACTTTCAAAATACTGTAGAACGGTGTATCCCCTCCCCATCCCCCCTGACTCGGGGTTGCCAGCTAAGCTGCAGGATCCAGCAGGAACGTAGGCTGCTACAAGGAGCTTCCAATGGCAAGTGACGAGTCCTACACAGTTATTTTTTTTCTTCTGTTAATTATGTTTATGCTTCATTAAGAGATGTTTTGCGAAGTAATTATGTATCGCAAAAATGTACTAATGGCGATTAGCGAACTACTTCGTAAAGATGTACTGTAATACCACATTTCAGTCGGAGCATAGATTGTTTTCATACCCTGCTAGTGGTGCGATATAACGCTTTTTATGAATGCATTTAGCACGGGTGACCGTTTACGGAAGCAAAGTTAGCCAAACAGATGAATCTTACCTGTCCAGGAGAAAATTAGCAACGATGGCGTCTGTCTTCAAATTCTTCTCCGTTTTCAGCCGTCTGCATCTTTCAAAGGCATCTCCTAAACCAGGGGTCTTCAACTAAAACGGCTCGAGGTCCAGTAATGAACCCTGCTCACCAGCCGAGGCCAGGACAATTATATATAAAAAAACTATTTATGTTTTTTGCGAGACCAGAGTTTCTGCAGTATATTTTAGCTTAAATTCTAGACATTTAAATACCTTTTTAAAGACCTGAACAATAAATAAATAATTAAAATGACTGTAAAAAGCATGATTTACAATTCAGATGCAGGTTTCACAAAACAAAAAAGATTTCTTCAATTATAAACTTCACATTCCAGCATTCAAGAGTCAAAAGTATCAATTTGTATATTATTTTAAACAATTATTGTCAATCAAGTATTATATTAATTAACATATACATATTTTACTGAGTTAATTGTTTAAATTTGTATAACATGATCTTGTCGATCCATCAGTTCACATTTACAACTCTACGTGTTTGCTGCCTAAAACTAGGACTGATTTTCACGTTGGTCTTTTTGACAACAGAAGATTGATACAAGCTGATTAAAAATGTCAGATCATTCTCTTCCAGCAGGAGGCGCTGTCAGAATGATACACAAAGCAGCGCCGCAGCTGACTTTGAAACGTGCAGAGCTCATATTTATTATTATATGGATAGCCTTATAAAGTTTCATCGCAATTCTTGCCTTTTAGTCTCCACATTTAAGACAACCTGAAATCATAATTAAGACTTTCTTAACCCCTAATAATACTGCAGTCATCAATGAAAATTAATTATTTTAAACACAGACTTCCAAAAACAACCCTTAGCCTACACGAAATACGTTCTTTTTATTTTTTCCCCACTGTGTTCGGCGCACAAGAGAAATATTAGGGAAGTAAATTAATATCAGCATATTAAGTATATTCGTCTATCATTGTCTCTGAGAGAATGTGCACGTCGCTGTTTTTACTTTCACTTTCACTTTAACATATTGCGTAGCTGAATAACAGTGAAAGCTACATCTGTCTGTACGCAATGCGCCGATCTCTGTTCTCATGACTGCATGTAAGATTGCACCCAAACGCTGACCCTGGTGTGCTTGATATAAATTTATTTATTAGAAATTGGCGTTTGGCATTTTTTTATTTAAATATGTCAAAAGCTTTCACGGTCCGCATGGACGCATCTTGCACCCCGGTCCTAAACAAATCCTTGTTTTATTTCGAACTTTGTCACGACGTATTTCGGATTCATAACGAGGCTTTTAGGTTTCGCAACGTTATACATGTGTTATCCGATACGTTCGTAGCTGCAGCAGAGCTGGCAACCCGGAGGACGAAACTCTACTGACTTCGTGATTGGTGGATAGCTGGAGGGTGGAGCTTCAGACCAAAACACAAAACGACAACAATAACATCAGTCGTGGGCTGCAACTCTCACTTTTAAATGACAATATCCTGGCCGGACCACTGTTGTCAGTGATATAAGTATTTGAAATGAACATGATTTCTTAATGTCTAGTGACATGTCAGGGCCATTTTATGATTAACTGAAATAAATTTCTTACACACAGTTCCTTTAAGTAGCACAGGTATATTTGTAGCAATATCCAAAAAATAAATAGTATGGGTCAAAATGATCAATTTATCTTTTATGCCGAAAATCATTAAGATATTAAGCAAATATCATGTTCCATGAAGATATTTTGTACATTTCCTACTGTAAATGTCAAAACTTAATTTTTGATTAGTAATATGGATTGCTAAGAACTTCACCTGGACAACCTTAAAGGAACACTCCACTTTTTTTGGAAATAGGCTCATTCTCCAACTCCCCCCCGAGTTAATAAGTTGAGTTTTACCGTTTTGAAATCCATTCAGCCGTTCTCCTGTTCTGGCGATATCACTTTTAGCATAGCTTAGCATAGATCATTGAATCCTATTAGACCAATAGCATCGTGTTCAAAAATGACCAACGAGTTTCCATATTTGTCCTATTTAAAACTTGACTCTTCTGTAGTTATATCGTGTACTAAGACCGGCGGAAATGCAAAGCTGCGAGTTTCTAGGCTGATAAGATTAGGAACTACACTTCCATTCCGGCGTAATAGTCAAGGAAGTTTGCTGCCGTAATATGGCCGAAGCAGGCGCAGTATTATCAGAAATGAGTTCCCAGCTAGTTTAGCATTTGCACATGTGCTGCGTGGTATTACTGCTCCTGCTTCGGCCATATTACGGCAGCAAACTTCCTTGACTATTACGCCGGAATGGGAGTGTAGTTCCTAATCTTATCAGCCTAGAAAATTGAAGCTTTGCATTTCCACCGGTCTTAGTACACGATATAACTGCAGAAGAGTCAAGTTTTAAATAGGGCAAATATGGAAACTCGTTGGTCATTTTTGAACGTGATGCTATTGGTCTAATAGGATTCAGTGATCTATGCTAAGCTATGCTAAAAGTGATATCGCCAGAACAGGAGAACGGCTGAATGGATTTCAAAACGGTAAAACTCAACTTATTAACTCGGGGGGAGCTGGAGAATGAGCCTATTTCCAAAAAAAAGTGGAGTGTTCCTTTAAAGGCGATTTTCTCAATATTTAGACTTTTTTGCAACCTCAGATCCTAACAAACCATACATCAATGAAAAGCTTATTTATTCAGCTTACAGATGATGAAACAAAAAATGACCCTTATGACTGGTTTTTGTGGTCCAGGGTCACAGATAGTGTATATTGTGTTGACTTGTGTAGTGTTATTGTGTTTTAAATGCCAGACAAAGCAATAGTGAGAGAAAGTTAATGTTCTGTGCCACTGCTTAAACTCACCTGTAAAGTAGCACCATGGAGGATGATGGACTCCCTGACGCGAACTCCTGCACCGATCGTTACGCCTGTTCCTATGGACACGTTTGGACCTAACTAAAAAAAGAAAAGAACAATACGGCATAAATTAAACAAATGAATAATTTAAGTCACTTTTGCTTATGTGAGTAATTTATAACACAAATGATTAAAAATGGCATGCAACAATCTCTGCCACTAGCATCAACAGCTGGATTTGCACAAACATGTTTCCCCCTGTTGTCCTATTATGCTCAGTTCCACAGTGCATGTTATTCTAAAGTGCTTTTGACTTGAGTCCACCATGTCACATTACAAGGGATAGTTCACCCAAAAATGAAAATTCTGTCAACAATTACTCGCCCTCATGTTCCAAACCCGTAAGTCCTTTGTTCATCTTCGGAACATAAATTAAGATATTTTATCAAAAATATCTTAATTTGTGTTCTGAAGATAAACGAAGGTCTTGAGGGTTTGGAACGACATGAGGGTGAGTAATTAATGACAGAATTTTCATTTTTAAGTGAATTATCCCTTTAAGTGTCTTTAACTACTAATTAATACAATTAAATGAACCATTTGACACAATGCACTTATTCTGTATGAAAAATACATGCATTTAATTATGTCTGTGATTAATTTCTACAGTGGAACCCAAAAAATGGAACATTCCTCACTTATGAATAACTATAAATTATTGTTTTTAACATTTTGTTTATTTTACATTGAAATGTAGAGAATAAAAACAAATTATATTTGGATATAATGCAAAATGAAAATTCTGTCACTAATTACTCACCCTCATGTTGTTCCAAACCTGTAAGATCTTTGTTCATCTTCACAAATTGACACAAGTTAAAACATTTTTGATGAAATCTGAGAGCTTTCTGACCCGGCATAGTCAGAAACACAACTGACACATTCAAGGCCCAGAAAGGTTGTAAGGAGATGGTTAAAATAATCCACGTGACACCAGTGGTTCAACCATAATTTTATGAAGCTACGAGAATACTTCTTGTGTTCAAAGAAAACAAACAGAGCAACTTTATTCAACAATTTCTTCTTTTTTGTGTCAGTCTTCATCAGTTCTTTGTGCACAGAAAGTATTCTTGTAGCTTCATAACATTACAGCTGAACCACTCATGTCACATGAACTATTTCAAAAGGTCCTTAAGACCTTTCTGGGCCATGAACATAGTAGATGCATATACAGGAAGTATCTTAATTTGTGTTCTGAAGATGAACGAAGGTCTTATTTGTTGGAACGATGTGAGGGAGAGTAATTAATGACACAATTTAATTTTTTTGTGTGAACTATCCCTTTAAATTCTTTTCTAAATAATGAAAATATAATGATAACTTAACTAGTAAACTGGTGACTTTTTGTTTTATTTTGACATGACCAAGACTGCAAAGGTAAAATAATGTTAATATCATAACCAATAATACTTACGCTCAAAATTATCGAAGAGAAACACTTACCACAGCAGTTGGATCAATGTTGGCAGTTGGATGTATATAAACATTTCCTAAAATAAAAATAAAAAGCATTAGGACTGCATAAAGAGCTCTGTTAGGCAAACAAAATTCAAACTTCAGGCAAGCATTTACCTCTGGTCTTTGGCCCTCCTTCTCTATTAGTAGCTAACATCTCTGGATGGGTCTGGTGATACTGGTTAAGATACAAACGGCTTGCATAGATCGCAGATCTGAAAGAAGAGGGAAGCACAGCGTTAACTACAATCATACACACACTATCAAATGTAGTTACAGCATAATTGTAATAAAACAGCATATGTCAACAACTAACCCTGCAGATTTGATTTGGCTCCAGAAGCGGTCTGTTTTGTACACATATAATTTGCCCTGGGCTGCCAGCGCCGTGAAGATGTCCTGCTCCAGACGGATCACCTCTGCCCGATGCCAGCCGTTAGACTGCTCCTCTCTGCAGCACACAAACACATAGTGGCAAATAAAGTCCTAATTTTACCTTCTGGTGATAGTAAGAGAATTTATTACACTATGATGGACAAACACATAATTAGAAGATGCAGGGGGTTAAAAACAACATGAAATGGCATTTGCAATGTATTTAACTTTGAAATCTTATATATTTATATGCATGTATTTATTAGCAAATCAGAATTCTTGCAACAATCAGGTTCTGTAAGTAAAAATTCCATTTATTTTCTCCCAAGGGGAATCGATTTTTAACAAGCCTTTGTTCGAGCCATCAATGCACATTCCCCCGGTTTCACAGACCAGGCTTAAGCCTAGTCCCAGACTAAAATGTAAGTCTGAGCTGTTCCAACTGAAACAAAATTGCACTGATTGATCTTAAAATATATCAGTGCCTTCGTTTTGTCTCAAGATGCACACCAGTAATGTTTTTTTTCTAAGCGTGTTTATAAAAATTACTTAAATGTCCTAATTGAACTATGGCCTAATCCTGGCTTAGTCTAAGTCCTGTCTGCGAAACCGGGCCTTTATGTTTTAGATAATGATGTTTAACAGGGGAATTTTTATATACTTTTTCTGCTTCAAATCAAAGTTTGTGATGTTATCACAACGTGTGTGACACGTTATCGTCACACACAACATGCTAACGTCTAGTTGTCAGATCACACAAGCAGGCAAGCTCACTACAAAGTCTACATCACACTTGCTGTTCCTTGTTCTACATCCAAACCAAACCGGACCTTCAGTCCACAAACTTACCCCTCATCGTAATATCTGATGATGGAACGGGAAACAGAACGATGGCAGACAGGAAGGAGTTAAAGGGGAAAAGACAAATGAAGAGAACCAAGGAAAAGAAACTGATTGAGTATGCATGCACTTCCATTGAAGAACCCTACAGGATTTGTCCCACTCACAACAGCATGTCCTGTTGGTTCTTCTGGAAAACTTCTCCGATGTGCTGGAAAATCTCCGGAGTGAACAGATATATTCCACAGTTGATAATGTCACTAACAAATGTGCCGGGCTTCTCGACATAATGCAAAACCTGGAGGATAAGATGAGACAATTACGATCTTGTTATTGCTTCAAGTTTTAAAGAATAAAAAAGTAATTACCTCATCAGTTTGTTCATTCTCAACAATGCAGCCATAGTTCAGGGACTGTTTTCTGTTGGCCTGAAACAATTAGATTTGATTTTCAATTAAAAACAAGCTAATAATCAATTCATAATCCTGATGTATAAGCAGCCTGGCTTGTGGTTTTTATTGTAATACATCTATTGTTTGAAACACTACCATTCAAAAGTTTGGAATCAGTAAGATTTTTAATGTTTTTTTAATGCTCATCAAGGCTGCATTTATTTGATCAAAAATACATTCAAAAATGTCATATAAAGTTATGTAACGTTTTTCTGTTTTAATATACATTAAAATCTCATTTATTTATGTGATCAAAGCTGAATTTTCAGCATCATTACTTCACTATTCAGTGTCACATGATCATTTAGAAATCATTTTAATATGCTGATTATTATCAGTGCTGGAAACAGTTGTGCTGCTTAATATTTTTTGAAACATCTGATACTTTTTTCCCAGGATTCTTTGATGAATAAAACGGTTAAAAGAACAGCATTTATCTAAAATAGAAATCGTTTCTAACAATATACACTATTGTACAAAAGTTTGGGGTCAGCAAGGATGTGTTAAATTGATAAAAAGTGACAGCAAAGTCAAATATTGTTAGAAAAGATTTATATTTTGAATAAATGCTGTTCTTTTAAACCTTTTATTCATCAAAGAATCCTGAAAAAAGTATCACAGATTCCAGAAATATATTAGGCAGCACAACTGTTGCCAACATAGATAATTTTATTAATGAATCAGCATATTAGAATGATTTCTGAAGGATAATGTGACACTGAAGACTGGAGTAATGGCTAATGAAAATTCAGTTTTGCATAACATGAATAAATTATATTTAAAAGTATATTAAATTGTTTGTTTTTTTTCAGTATTTTTGAAATAACAATAATAAAAATAGAACAAAAATAAATAAATGCAGCTTGATGAGCATAAGAGACTTCTTTAAAAAATATTACAAGTCTTACTGATCTCAAACTTTTGAATGGCAGTGTGCATAAACACAAGAACTCCTAACCGTGGTGCCAAGGATGACAAAACTGTAAGCGTCTCCATGCTCCTTCTGAAAGTCCAACATCTCTGGCAGAGGAAACTCTGAGCACACGTCAGCATTCATGACAAAAAATGCTTCTGGACTGCCAGACAGGATCTGATCTCTGAAATGGTAGATTCCTCCTCCGGTGCCCAGAGCAGCATACTCCTGAAGGTATCTAAGAAGGGATTTCAGATAATCTGTGTAAACAAAAGCCTTGATTGATGGGAATTTTCTGATTTTACACATAAATATAAATGTTATATAATATGAATATTATAAAGGAACTTACCTTATTGAGATTTTGTAATCTTGTTGGGCGCACGACAAAAATCTGTTTAGTTCTTCATTGGGCTGGTAAAAGCCAATAAGTAAGATCTCCTTCATATGTGGAAGCTAAAGAAAAAATAAGACATAAAAATGATTAAGCAAGTGCACCATTTTCCCACATAGGAAAACAAATAAAATACCTTTTTATCTCAATATGAACTGAAAATAAGTACCTTAGAACAGGCCTCAATGTGATGCTGTAACATTGGAACTCCAGCCACTGGAAACAAAGGTTTGGGCACCTCAAAAGACAGCGGGCGAAACCGGGTGCCTGTATAAACAGCACAAACACAGAATCATACTTTCGATAATTTAGGGTACACTTTATGTCCATTGATGATCATTTTATTTTTCTAACAATTTCTTCACAAAAATCATAATTTCACACAAATATATGTGTGCATCCTATTTCAGTTTGCTTGAAATTGCCTTGATGTCCCTTAAATTACAGTTTTGCAGTGTCCGTTTTATGTGAGTGGGTTTTCTTGAGAAGTCAGAAGTCAGTTATATGTTAATTTTGGTTCTAAAATCTGAATACCTCATATTTCTTATTCAATTGAAAATGGCAAAATTGACAAGTTAGTGACAGCCTTAACCTGTAGAGCCAACTCTTGAACATACTGTGTGACATACTGTGCCACTGATTATTATGAATAATGAACCACCATAGATTGCCATTTTATCATAATTTAACCTTCGGTGTGCTTTGAGTTGTTTTTGAAATGTTTTTTTTTTTAACATATTAAATAACTTCAATGCTGCTTCTCTTGTCCTTTCAGAGTGCATATTATATCAACATAACATTAACATGTTATGCAAAATATTACAAAATGGTAACATATTAAACTTTAAAATCATAATTGTGATGTTAAAAAGTCCTGTCCTTGATGACAATGCTGAGAATATCACAAAATATGAATCTTGATATGCAGAACAGACAAAATTGTGATGGTGTCAATCTGCACCACTGAAACGAGTCTGAGGGATATTTACTCACCTTTCTGAGGACCTCCGATAAGAATAACCGCCTTCAGCATGATTACTTCTTCTTATATATACATATATGTGCAAAAAGCTCTAAAAAAACAGCTAAGGTTGAAGTAAACAGATGGACGAGCAGGAAGTACTCAAACTCCTTCAGTGAATCGATTTGATGCATAAATGTCATTCCATGTTTGGCTTTAACGTGCAAAAAGACAAAAAAACAGTATTTGTTTATGTATCCAATTCCAGGGTAAACAGCATGACAGCTGCGTAAAATCTAAAGAGTTTACAGTGACAGTTCCGGAAGTACCGGGAGGGATTTTTCTTTTCAAAATAAAAGTCTAATCCTCGCTGTGGTTGCAATGAAACTGTCGGATAAACAAGACATCTAAACTATATGGTTTTTATTATATTATGTAATTATAAAATAAAGATTTATTGCTTGTGATTGTTATACCTCTATGGTTGCTGATTCTTTTTTTTTTACATTATTGCACGTATGATAGGCTAAATAACATCACATCACAGTATCCAAGTAAACTGAACTGTTTTCTCCTCTCTGTTAATGGTTATGTTCTGTGTACTTTCTTCCCTTTCCGAGTTCCTGCTCATTATTATCATTATTATACATTGGGAATATATTATATTTCTATAGTTCCACTTTAATATTTTTTTCTATCTGAGTATTGCTTTGAGGTTTGTATACCAAACAATGTCATACAAGATACAACCAGTTATATTTCTGCGAGTTTAATGCAAAAGCTGGTTGAATAATTCATGGTGTTGTGATGTATGTTAAAATGCGTCTAGACTGAAATCAGCAAAGCAGAAAGGAAGGCCTGGACATGCAGAGACAACCGCAGTCTTATCCGCCAGCCAAAACCTCCAGGCAGTTCTTTTTCATTCAAATCTTTACATACAGTGTGCAGTTTATGTATGCTTAGTTAATTTAAAAAACACACAGGGAAAATAATACTGTCACACTGTTACCACCATAGACTGTGAAAAAAAAGACCACGTATCAGATTATGCTAAATCATGTGTAAATAAATGGTTAATATTGATGCTATGTCCAGTGAACTGACAAAAAAGGGACTCACTTGTACATCATAAGAGCATTCATAGATGTGAATACAGGCCGTTTCTGATTCCTGCAGGACTCTGATAAGCAGGTCCTCTGTGGGGCATTTCAGAATCTTTTCCTTCATGCCAATGCAGAATTATAAGAAGGTTAAAATCATACATTTTCATAATCTCAACAACCACAGCATGCTGAACATTTTCTTTGTCACTTATTCCTTCTTTCTTTTTTTATACAATCAAATAAATGTTATTCTTCAAGCAATGAGCATTAAGACAAAAGTATCTATTAGATTATGTCTTAATCTAATATTTGTCTAAATTTGTCTAAAAGAGTTATGTAAAAAGGTTTACAAAAACGTGAAATTGCATTCACTTAAGATATCAGTGCAATAAATTATATTTATATATATATTATATATTATATAATATTATATATATTATATGACTTATTTAAATAATTAAGAATTAAGATATAAATGACCAATCACAATTCAGTTCAAATAAATCTAAGATGACTAGTCGCAGTTCAGTAGCCTATGCAAATATTACAACGTTACTGATGTATGCAACGTTTGAATGGAGAAAGATCTGAAAATAGTGTGAGATTTGCTAATTATAATAAAACAGTTCTTAAAAAAAATATGTAATGCTTACACAAACCAAAGATAGAGAGCACACCAATCTACACAACAAACTTTGTCAAGTCTGTGTATTGAACAATGTGTTAAATGTAATAGCATGTTCATATAGACTAAACAGTTATGTTTTAGCGCCGACTGTTGGCAGACAGGCTTTACTACAAGATCATTAACTAATAATGACCATCACAAAGATCTAACGTTCAACAAGTCCTTCTGTACTTGTTGAATAAGACGTGTTATGAATAAGGCAGCGTGTAGATATATAAGAATACACATATCAATCTGATCTATTCAACCAAAAAAGAAGGAAGAGTTAATATAATTCCAAATACTAAACAGTGGTCACACAATACGTTGTTTTGGTAAGATGACTAGACTAATTCGGTAAATAGATAGCCTACTGAGCGCAGTCCAGTGAGGACAGAACCCTGGAAACTAGAGATGGCACAACTCCTCCTAGTTGTGTTGCCTGGTTCCAGCCAATCAGAACGCTCCATCACATGCTGCGTTATTTACGTAGAGCAGAACAAGTTTATTCTGCACGCTCTCATTTCATTCAGTCCCGTTGCTGAGGTCACAGCAAACGTGGTAAGCAAAGTATTACTACATTAATTTACAATAATTATGATTATGCTGTTGTCACACTGGCAAAACGACTAGGAACAGTTCACTTTTGTTGATTAGGAATATTATTTAAACTGATTATAATGTGTAACTACTGTATGCGCTTAGTCTGTCTTCTTGGATACTCTGTATGTGTGTAAACAGAGATAGAAAGCAAGAAAGAACTATTAATATAGGTATTCATTTCTTAATTTAATTATTTAAGAACTTTAATTATGTGGCTTGTTGTTTCAGGGACATCACAATGTCAAAGTCAGATCCCCCTCCGAGTTATGAAGAGTCAAGGCAGCAGCAGCAGCAGCATGGAAACTATCCATACCCTCCCTACGGATTTACAGCCCAGACAGGGGTGTACACGGGCCCTGGACAGCCTGGCATACACCCCCAGGCAGGGTTTTGGCAGGGTCCTGGATACTGCCCTTCAGCCATGCCATCTATGATGCCATCCTTTATAGCACCAGGAATATTTTCCTCTGACCTAAGTAAGAATCAAGTTCTCATGTGAATCAAGTGTGATCTATTACTTATGTACTGTATTTGTTTGTTTTGTATGTGAAAATCACATACCAGTTTCTTTCCAGCAAACTATTGTACAGTGTAGCCTTCTTTTGTACTTTTTAGTTCATACATATACATATTTGTATTCTCATTTTTTTTCTTTTTTAAGATATGTGACCCTGGGCCACAAAACCATTTGTAGCAATAGCCAAAAATACATTGTTTGGGTCAAAATTTTTGGTTTTTCTTTTATGCCAAAAATCATTAGGAAATTAAGTAAAGATCATGTCTATGAAGATTTTTTGTAAAATTCCTACTGTAAATATATCAAAATGTAATTTTTGATTAGTAATATGCATTGTTAAGAACCTAATTTGGACAACTTTAAAGGTGATTTTCTCAGTATTTTGATTTTTTGCATCCTCAGATTCCTAATTTTCAAATAGATGTATCTCGGCCAAATATTGTCCTACCCTAACAAACCATACATCAACAGAAAGCTTATTTATTGAGCTTTCAAATGATGTATACATCTCAGTTTTGTAAAATTTAACCTTATGACTGGTTTTGTGGTCCAGGGTCACATATTTTGTAGAGATTTTTCATTTTATTGATATTAAGTAAAGATCATGTTCCATGAAGATATTTTGTAAATGTCCTAATTCCTACCCTGAATATATCAAAACCTAATTTCTGATTAGTAATATGCATTGCTAAGAACTTCATTTGAACAAATTTAAAGGCTATTTTCTCAATATTTAGATTTTTTTGTACCTTCAGATTCTAGATTTTCTAATAGTTCTAATAGTCCTGTCCTAACAAACCATACATCATTGAAAAAAAAAAAATGTATTTAGCCTTCAGATCGTGTATAAATCTCAATGTAAAAAAACTGACCCTTATGACTCTTATGTTTCGTGGTTCAGGTCACATATGTGTCTGCTTTTTATTCAGAAACCATGCACTGGTGGTTAAGTATCTGGCAAATATCTGGTACAGTAATTGTTTAAATGCAACCTAGTTGTCCAAAGTCACTGTGACTTTTATAATCAAATAAGTTTTTTTTGTGTTCATTGTCTTGTAGGAGATGCAGAGGGCAATTCATCAACTGGCGTATGGGACAGCATGAGTGTTCGGCATGCCTTCATTAGAAAGGTATCAAGAGTATTTATTTTAAAAATAGAACTAGTACAGATTTATAAATATGAAAGTGTAGAAATAAAATGAAAATAAAAATAATTTGGCTTGTGTTCATTTTTGCACCAGGTTTACCTTATTTTAGCAGTACAGCTGTTAATCACTTCTTCAATCATTGCGGTGTTTGCGTTTGTGTGAGTACAACAAATCCACAAAACAACTGAACTTTTATGAACTGCTGTGTGAATATGATACATTACACATACTAACGTAATGAAACTGGTGTGTTTGCATACATCTCTTATCTTACAGTGAGCCTGTGCGTCTTTTTGTGATCCAAAATCCTGCCATTTATTGGGCATCATTGTGAGTTATTTTACCATTTTAAGTCTAAATAAGGGACAAAAACAAATATAATATACTGTTCAAAAGTCTTGAATGATTCTCAAGAGTATATTCAGATTTCTAATATACTTGTTGATCCCTTGTTTTGTATTCATTGATGAACAGAAAGTTCAAAAGAACAGCATTTGTTTGAAATAAAAATCTTTTTGTAACATTTTAAATGTCTTTACCGTCACCTTTGATCAATTTAATGGCTCCCTGCTGAATAGAAGTATTTTTTTATTACCCCTCTTCTGACCCCAAACTTTTGAATAAAACAGTCAGACCAAAAATTATTCAGACACCATATATATATATATATATATATATATATATATATATATTTTTTTTTTTTTTTTACTAGTGGGTACGGTACACTACAGATTATTTATGTAAGTGAGGATAGCAAAATAAAGTAAACTGTGGCATATTATACCCCAAAAATCTATGGCAAGCCGTTCAGGAAAAAATTCATGTGTATTGTGTTAATATGGATTGGTTCACTGGTTGAATGTATGGTTTAATCACAAACGCATTTGTTCATAATACACTGGTATAACCAGACATGTATTGGTTTAGATACATCGGTCTGATCACATGCACATGGGTTTGCTCCTGTATACGTTGGTTCGTTCAAGTAAACATTGGGCTTCTCAATAATGCAATGGTTTCCTCAACTGTGTATTGGTTGAGATAAATCGGTTTCCTCAAGTATACATTGGTTTGTAAGTATATTGTTTTCTTCAGGTATATTATGGTTTAGATACATTGGTTAGCTCGAGTATACATTGGTTTGTTCAGCTGTAGATTGGTCTAAACCGATGTATCTAAACCAATATATACTTGAATAAACCAATATATAAATACACAAACCAATATATTCCTGAAGAAACCAATATATACAGACCAATATATACTTGAATAAAGCAATATATATACACACAAACCAATATGTTCCTGAAGAAACCAATATATACAGACCAATGTATACTTAAATAAACCAATATATAATAACCAATACACAGTTGAGGAAACCGATGTATCTAAGCCAATATGTAATTGAAAAAAACTATATAAGCTTAAGTAAACCAATGTATCTAAACCAATCTACAGCTGAACAAACCAATGTATACTTGAGCTAACCAATGTATCTAAACTATAATATACCTGAAGAAAACAATATACTTACAAACCAATGTATACTTGAGGATTTATCTCAACCAATACATAGTTGAGGAAACCATTGCATTATTGAGAAGCCCAATGTTTACTTGAACGAACCAACGTATACAGGAGCAAACCCATGTGCATGTGATCAGACCGATGTATCTAAACCAATACATGTCTGGTTATACCAATGTATTATGAACGAATGCGTTTGTGATTAAACCATACATTCAACCAGTGAACCAATCCATATTCACACAATACACATGAATTTTTTCCTGAACGGCTTGCCATAAAAATCTTCATACAGTGGACTATTAGTCAAATTTGGGACCAAAAATTTGATTTGACACTTAGATCTGACCATGTTTTGTTACATACCTTTTTATTAAAGTTGACATTATCAAGATGAATTTGTTCTGACACAGTTGAACTCTTGAGTTCTTCTAATATTTTATTACCATTTTCTAAACTATAGCGAATAAACTGTTAATGTGAGAAATTTTGAAAGGTGTCTAAATAAATTTAGTTTGTCTGTAATTCATTTGATTATCAAGATGAATTTGTTCTGATATTTTATTACTATTTTCTAAACTATAGTGAATAAACTCTGATAATGTGAGAAATGATGAAGGTGTACATTTTGGTTTGACTGTAAATTGTATTGGAGTAACAGTGGAAATGTTTTTTTTCACAGCCCGGTGTATCTTGTTACTTACCTTATGCTGGTTTGCTGTGAAGGGCCGAGGTGAGTTTAGTCATTTCTTTCACTGTTTACATTAGCACCAAAATATCTAATTCATATTTTAACCCGTGACTTGTTTTTAGGAGACGTCATCCATGGAATTTAATACTCCTGTTCATTTTTGTAAGTGATTTTTGCATGCAACTATGCATTCATAGCACGTTTTACGTTGAATTACTCATTATTTACAATTCTGTCCTCCACAGACCCTTACGTTGTCTTACATGACAGGAACAATATCAAGGTAAGAACTAGAGTCTCCTCAGTTTCGCACACTGCTCGTGTTTGGTTTTAAACATCAGATAAGCTCTTGTTTTTTCCATCTGCCATTATTTACAGTTATTTTGACACCAAAGCAGTGTTCCTGGCCCTAGGGATCACCGCAATAGTGTGTATAATCGTCACGATCTTCTGTTTTCAGACCAAGGTAAGACCTGCTGTGACAGCAGCCACAGCTCTGATCGACTCGTCGGTGGTGAATGCTACTTTGTTGCCCGTGTAAAATAACCCCATTGTATTTGATTACAATGATCGCCTGTCTCTTTTTAAACATTCATGGCTTACTGGTAAATATCTCAAGCTTACTTGAGACAAAACTGTTTTTTGTGTGCACTTTTTTACTTTTATTTCTTGTACTACAGGTTTTACAGTTTGCAACTACTGAGTTTTTTTAAACGTAAACCTACTTTTTCTCAACCTGTGTTTGACAGGTTGACTTCACCTCCTGCACAGGTCTGCTCTGTGCCCTTTGTGTGGTTCTTCTGGTGACTGGCATTATCACATCCATTGTACTCTCCTTTCAGTATGTAAGTGGCGCCATTATGTCATTACTTCAGTCATTGCCAGTTATTCGGCAGTTTAAAGCAATGAGGGAGCTTAGCAAACTAAGCAAACAAAAGTTTGAAAACAAGCTGCTTTTTCATATTTACAGCAGCATACTAGAAGAAATCGTGTAGTTTATATGAGTGGTCTCACTTATATGAGCCTAGATTTGTGGCATGCTGTGAACAACCACATAAATAGTTTTGACTTTCCCCCTCAGATTGGTAAAAACAACAAAAAACACATAACAGTAATGCATTTTCAACGGAAGCAAGTTGTCAGCACTGTGAAAACACTGTTGCAAAAATATAACCATAGTTCCCCCAAAAACAAATCATTATACTCTTGATATACAAGGACAGTCAAAATAACAATAAAATACAGTCAAACCAAAACACATTTAAAATCTCTCACATATCCCAGTTTATTTGCTATAGTTTAGAAAAAGGTAATAAAATGCGACAAGAACTCAAGAGTTCAACTGTGTCAGAACAAATTCATCTTGATAATGTCAGATAACTTTGATAGAAAGGTATGTAACAAAACATGATCAGGTCAACATGTCAAATTAAATTTTTGGTCCCAAATTGTAATCAATTTCACTGGTAGTCCACCGTAGAAGAATTTTTGGTTTACTTTATTTTGCTATCCTCACTTACATAAGTGAACTATAGTGTCCTGCACCCACTAGTAAAAAAACTAAAAAAAAATTATATCTGGTGTCTGAGTAATTTTTGGTTTGATTGTAGCATCAAAATATCTTTAAACTAACATTTGGAATCATTTGGTAGCATTCTGTGGGGAACAGACTGAACATTTAGTTGTTAACTATCAGAATATCGGTTTATTAACTTCTGGAACCATGAAATGTCATTGTTTAATCTGAATTATTTTAGGGCCATTTTGAACTCAAACTAAGAGACTTTAAAGGAACTACATTTCCATTCCGGTGTAATAATCAAGGAAGTTTGCTGCCGTAATAAGGCTGAAGCAGGAGCAGTAATACCACACAGCACATGTGCAAATGCTAAACTAGCTGGGAACTCATTTCTGATAATACTCCGCCTGCTTCGGCCATATTACGGCAGCAAACTTCCTTGACTATTACGCTGGAATGGGAGTGTAGTTCCTAATCTTATCAACCTAGAAACTCGCAGCTTTGCATTTCCACTGGTCTTAGTACACAATATAACTACAGAAGAGTCAAGTTTTAAATAGGACAAATATGGAAACTCGTTGGTCATTTTTGAACGCGATGCTATTGGTCTAATAGGATTCAATGATCTATGCTAAGCTATGCTAAAAGTGATATCGCCAGAACAGGAGAACGGCTGAATGGATTTCAAAACGGTAAAACTCAACTTATTAACTCGGGGGGAGTTGGAGAATGAGCCTATTTCCAAAAAAAGTGGAGTGTTCCTTTAATATTGTTGCAGATAATAGAGTCAAAAACTGTCTGACAGCTGCACATTTTACATCTATTAGCAAGAGACTGATGTGACGGAATCGCTTAGCAGCCTGTCTTTGGAAAGTTAGACGTAAATCCTGTCTTATGAATACTTCACCTGGAATATACCTGTTATTTGATAATATACCATTAATGTCTCAGGTGCCCTGGCTGCATATGCTGTATGGTGCTTGTGGAGCAATAGTCTTTACCTTGGTGAGTTTATGAAACAACATTTATTGTTATTTTTTTAATTATTCACCAGAATTGTTGAAAATAAATCTCAACTCGTGTGAAAAAGAAATACACTTTGCAAATTTTTAAAAGAGTAAACATATTTCTAAAAAATATAAACTGCCTTTTAAAATTTTGGGATCAGTAAGAGTTTTAATATTTTTTAAAGACTTTTCTGCTTATCAAGGTTGCGTTTATTTGATTAAAAATGCAGAAAAAAAATGAATATTGCAATTTTAAATAGTGGTTTTCTATTTTAATATATTTTTAAATTGAATTTATTCCTGTGATGCAAAGCTGAATTTTCATCATCAGTACTCCAGGCTTCATCACATGATCCTTCAGAAATCATTCTAATATACTGATTTCTTACTTTTATTATCAACGTTAGAAACATTTTTTTGGAACCTGTTATTCTTTTTTCAGGATTCTTTGATGAATAAAAAGTTAAAAACAGTCCATTCATAAAAGAAATCTTCACTAACAATGTAAGCTTTCGCTATCACTTTTGATCAATTTAACATCCTTGATGGATAAAAGTATTAATTTCTTTTTAAAAAACGTACGTACCACAAACTTTTAAATAGTAGCATATATTGTTCCAAAAGATTTCTATTTTTAATAATAAATGCTGTTCTTTTTAACTTTTTATTACAAAAGTATTACAAGTTCCAACAAAATATTAAACAGCACAACTGTTTTCAACATTGATAATAAATCAGCATATCAGAATGATTTAGAAGAATCATGTAACTGGAGTAATGATGCTTAAAATTACATTTTAAAATATATTCACATATAAACCTGTTATTTTACATTGAAATTATATTTCACAATATTAGTTTTCCAGATTTTTTGATTAAATAAAAACATCTTTGATGAGAATCTTCTTTAAAACATTAAAAATCGTACTGATCGCAAACTTTTGAACAACAGTTAAGTGTAAACTGAATGTGATACAAATGAATGACAAATTATATGCAATTAGCTCAACTTTAGAGTATTTCTTGACCACTGGGGTGATGATATTCCAGAATGACATAATTATAATTATGCATTTATAACTAATATTTACTTTAATGGCACTACTACTGAAAATTGTATGTCAAGAATTTATTTGTATAGATTAAATTGCAAGTTAGTACATTTCAAATATATTAACTTTATAATTATTACGAAATTACACTACCGTTAAAATTGATCAAACACATTACATGTGCTTTAATATGTTAGTCAACACTTTAAATGTAGTGTACTTTTAATTACAAGAAGTTTATTGAAAACATAATTTAAAATGAATTGACTTCAATTTTCAAAAGTGTAATAAAGTGTTAAAAACATTATCATGAAAGGTTACTCTCTTTAAATGCACCCAAGTGGCCTTATGTTATTAATGTTATATTATCTACAAGAACAGTTTTGTAAGTATATACTTTTAAGGTTTGAAGTACACATTCAAAACAATGAAGCACAGTTTTTTTCTCACAAGGGAATACTTAATGATTGCTTTTGTTTTTATAGTTTTTGGCTTACCACACTCAGCTGCTCATTGGAAACCGAGCGAACAGCATCAGCCCTGAGGAATATGTCTTCGGAGCTCTTTCCCTCTATGTTGATATCGTCCAAATCTTTATCTTCCTCCTGCACATCACCGGAAGCTCTTCAGAGTAAACAGACGCACGCGTTCGAGCATTTCCGTCTCAGAGACTGAGCTTTCTTTGAGCTTATCTTGACTTTTTCAATCACTTGCAACTTAAATATTACCTTTAACACTAATGACTGTTATTAAAATTTAGTTGTGTTGCTCCATATATTGTTCTACAGAGGTTACTCATACTTGTAGCAAATTGATTGTCACTTTATTTACGATTAGCACTTTATTTTTGTAACATTCCACCTGTTCATTTGGATTTTGAAGAGTCTACTGTAAAAAGTGTGAGCAAGGACTAAGCTACACTGCGATTTGATAAATGCATTGTCAATATTTAGTCCATAACCTGAAGGGGAATAAACTATTAACAAATGTATGATGAGGAAATGTGGCTGTTTGAAAGATGGTATATAAATACTCAGAAACGTCCCATTTAGTTATTTATTGTGCATGTGCTGTTTAAATTATTTGTTAGAATTCTCAAAAACTGTGTCAAGGAACATTATCAGTAGAAAAAACCTACATGTACTACATGTACAAGTATGCTTTTAGTAATACATGTCACAATATCACCTGTATTGTTTAACAGTTACCATTAATTCCCTTCAAAGTTCATTAGTTTTATCTAACATCTGGTTGTGTCTGGTAAGAAGTATTATAAAAGTGGCTTTATTGTGTCGGTTAATCATCATGGCACTTCCACATCCTGGCACGTCCGGATCCCTGACGGCTGGGTGTCCGAGAGGCTCTACTTCTTCAGGTGGGACGGGAGACGAGAAGCCGACTGGCTGCTTTAATCTTTACGGGGTCAGGCGTTTGGGGTCACGGGGGAACATGGAGGTCTGACGTACATTATGAAGGCCGAGATAGAGCATGGTCACTCTCTCCAGACCTAAGAGATGGCAGACATTCAATATAAATATCATGCAATAGTGTCACGGATATTTTTAAATGAGAACTAAAACACTTAAACAGAATGTTTGAGGAACAATACTCTACCATTTAATAGTTTGGGCTAAGTACGAATTTATGTTTTTGAAATATGTGACCCTGGACCACAAAACCAGTCATAAGGTTAAATTTTACAAAACTGAGATGTATACATAATATGAAAGCTCAATAAATAAGCTTTTTATTGATATATGGTTTGTTGGGATAGGACAATATTTGGCCGAGATACATCTGTTTGAAAATCTGGAATCTGAGGGTGCAAAAAAATCTAAATACTGAGAAAATCACCTTTAAAGTTTTCCAAATTAAGTTCTTAACAATGCATATTACTAATCAAAAATTACATTTTGATATATGTATAGTAGGAATTTTTAAAAAAAATTCCTTCACGGAATATGATCTTTACTTAATTTCTTAATGATTTTTGGCATAAAAGAAAAATCAATAATTTTGACCCATACAATGTATTTTTGGCTATTGCTACAAATATACCCCAGCGACTTAAGACTGGTTTTGTGGTCCAGGGTCACATATGTCTCTAATGCTCACCCAGGCTGCAATTATTTGATCCAAAATACAGTAAAATGAGTTAAAATAACTTTTTCCTGTTATAATATATTTTAAAATGTAATTTATTTCTGTGATGAAATTTTTAGTCTCTTGCAGTTTTAATGTCGTTGACGAATAATTTTCGTCGACAACATTTTTCCACCGACGGAAACGAGACGAAAACTCGTTTTGAATGACAAAAACTATGCCGAGAATCCATTGACATTTGTGTCAATGAATAAAAACGAAAAGAAAATGTTTGGGGAAGAGCTCAGTGTTGCCAGATTGGGCGGGTCTCCGCCCTATTGGGCTTCTTTTGATCGGCTTGGACCGGAGAATAACGCATTGGGCGGGTAGACAAAATTTGGGCTGCTATAAAAAAATAAAAGCCGCCCAATCAGCTGCTTTTTTCTTCGCTTTTATCATTAGTGATTGTTATTTTAATACCTTCGAGCTCAAAGTATCACAGTAATATAATGTGTAGTGCAGTCATCAACTCATTTTGGCTTAACGCAACCCTTACTGGTTTAGTTTAACAGAGACCTGTCAATCAATTTACGTCTTTAACGTTAGTGAGATGTGATGACTTGTGAGTGACGAGGTTTTGGCGCTATAACGGGCAAGATTTTGAATATGCAGCTTATTCATTTATTCATTTGAAGTAATTGCGATGGCAAAGTGGCCTAAATATAAGTTACACTATAAAAAGTCTAAGTGGATTACATGTGGTGAGAGATGAATAGAAGACTTCTAAATGTAATTGTAACTGAAATAAGAAAACGTGGGTGTGTGCGCGTGAACGTAAATGCCAGCTACATTGTTTCTCATCACTTTATTGTGCACTTTTTGCACAGAAATTAGCATATTTTTACTGTGGACATTGAAAATGATGCATGTGTTTTTCCAAGGGTTAAAGTCATCGGTTAATTTCCACTTTGAAAAGAAGACATTTTACGCATATTTTCGGACTGTTTTGATCCATATTCCTGTGAAATTGATTTCTTTATTTTATTTGGTCATTATTCTTTTTTTAAAGAGATAACAATGGTCCTTATAACCTTGACATGGCAATAAAATTCTCATTATTTTGGCAGTTAAAATTTGGGCTGGTTTTTGTTGAAGTGGGCGGGTTTTGGTGAGCTTTTGGGCTGGAAATCGTCAACCCGATCTGGCAACACTGGAAGAGCTTCTTTCAGAACTAATCTGCTGCGTGGTTAGGAGGTTCGATGCGTTCTGTATCCGCCAATTGATCTATCCAGTGGGACAAAAGCTGACATACATTTGCCGCAGGTCTCATAAAACGTTCAAAAATGTCAATATTTAGGAGTAAGAGAAAGGCAGACATATGGATAAAGTTGGCGACGCAAAAGAGCACTCAATTCGGTCCAGTTTTCTGAGCGCAGACACCGAAGCAGCGCCTCTCAACCAGCATACGAGTAGGTTTTCGCGTCTCATGAACGAAGAAATACACACAAAATGATGTTGAATCGTCAGTTTTGACCAGTATTCACGTAAACACACTCGGTTACGTCTCAGGTGAACGTAAACATTTGGGACGTGTATCAGTAAATTGCATCTGTGCATTCGGTTTTAAAGGCACAGCAGCCTAACTTAGTTGCTATTGTCTGTGGCATTCATGATAATCAAGCAACAAAAGACGGACAGAAAATCACTCACTGCTCTTGACTTAATCACTTTAGTAGCCCCAATGAAGATTAATCTAAATGTATTTATATAAATAAACGTATCTGCTTGAAAGCATGAAGAATGTAGTAATTAGTTGTTCTAAAGAATGCATAATTGGTCTATATAACCATTGACATTTCACTGAACAGAAGACCATGTTTGTGTTTCTTAATGAGAAGTGGTTTCATTTAATTTTAATATCAAGGCATGTTACGAGTCACGGCAGTTAAATCGGTGTCTATCATGATAAAACCTTAATATCAATCCTATACAATGAGTTTGGTCATTTTAGAGAAATGCCTAAATTCATTACACAAATCTAAACCTAATCATTTTAGCCGACTAAATCTACTGTAAATTTCGTCGACTAAAATCTTGTGGTATTTAGTCGACTAAAATTAAAACAATTCAGATGACTGAAATGTGACTAAAACTAAATGGCATTTTAGTCAAAAGACTAAGACTAAATCCAACAGTGGTCTCTAGTCTTCATATGATTTTTCAGAAATAATTTCAAGAAATACTTTAGATCAATTTAATACATCCTTGCTGAATAAAAGTATTAATTTCTATCAAAAATCTTAGAGGGAACCCTGGGTGTTAAGATTTGCATGGCTTAATATAACATAAATGACATATCTTACTGAAATATGTAGTAGAAAACCCATGAAAGATTTATGTTATTTACAGAATCCACATAGTTTTTGACATATCTTAGACTATACCATTATTTCGATGACATGAAGTGGTTGCACTTGGTGAGCTACTAGCACTAACTGTTGCTATTTTTACCGCAACACAACTCAGAAAATGAAATACTGATACAATGACCACAGCTAATGAGCTCACAGGTGGCGATGGATATAAGTGTAGGCTTAAAACAAATGCCAAACCATCATTATTTCCCTACAAGGAGACTAAATGCCCCTGGATATCAAATGAAACCCTCACTGAGAAACTTCTTCATTCGCTACGGTGTCATGACAAGCGTCCGCATGTTTACATCCTGCCAGGATGGGATCTAGCATTTCTTGTCTCTGCCTTTTGTAAGCTCTTTCAGTAGCTGTGGTCTACCAAAAACCCGTCTTTCATGGGTTTTCTACTACATATTTCAGTTAGAGACATCATTTATGTTTTATTAAGCCACGCACGTCTTAATACCCGCTGTTCCCTTTAAATGACCCCAAACCATTGAACAGATGGTGAGATCTACAAAATGGTGAAAATGTTTGTTACCTATGCCACCACCAGCATGAGGAGGAGCTCCAAAACGGAACGAGTCAATGTAGGCCTTGATCTTCTCCAAGTCTGTAACACAGAGCAAAACAATTGTCATTATTTACCGAAAAGATTAACTATAGTGTTCAAATTATTATTGGTCACTCCACATGTAGATTTTTTTGTATATTCTTGTTTATTGGAACCGTTACATTTTCAGCTTAGCAATAGGTAACAGCAACTCTCTAGGTTTTGTAACACAGCTGTTGTGTTCCATCGCTATAGTTACCAATGCCGTGGTGCATTGCTCTTTCAGTGAGCAGCTGGGCATCGTGGACTCTCTGAGCTCCAGACAGAATCTCCTCTCCTCTCATGAACATGTCATATGAGTTGGAGTATTTCTGCAGGAATAACACGTAGGGTTTGTTAGGATTCATGTACCCTCTAAATAAAAAAAAGCAATGGATGTACATCTATTAGGCTTTAAAACACTTACCGGGTCGCTGGGGTCAGGCATGGTGTAGAACGGCCTTACCGCCAATGGGTATTTGTCCAGCACATAGAAGTCAGTGTCATACTAAAATAAACACAAAGTTGTGTTTAATTCACCTTGGCCATATTCCACTCATTTGTATAAACACATTTGTCCTGTTTTCAAGACTTCTATTGCTGAAATCATTGGTAATTTAGATTTACAAGGTCATTTTACACTTTCCCTGACTTTATGTAAACAAAGGTGTCACAAACAGACTTCAGAATGACCCATTTTTGTAGTTTTGATAAATTATCTGGGTGGGCTGAAGAGGGAGCTTGAGAGCTTTAGAGCACGTCTGCTCTTTTATTTCCAAGAAAATCTTTAAATGGGGTCAGTCATTTTTTTTATTATTTATTTATTCTAAAAAATATATATTTTATTCCACCAAATGCATTAAATTTCATATTTTTATAACATTTATAATGTAAAACAAGTAACTAAATGATCTTTTAAGCTTTCTATTTATCAAAGAATCCTGAAAATACAACTTATCGAGGTTTACACAGAAATATTAAGTAGTTTTCAACACTGATAATAATAATAATAATAATAATAATAATACATGTTTTTGAGCTTCAAATCAGCATATTAGAATGATTTCTGAAGGATCATGTGACAATGAAGACTGCAGTAATGGCTTTTGAAAATTCAGCTTTGCCATTAAAGGAATAAATTACACTTCAAAATATATTTAGCAAAAGATATGCTGCACTTTAAATCAAATAAGTGATTTGTGCACATAATTACAGAATTTTCGGCATGGAATAAAACTTAAAAATGTTATTGCGACTTTTCATCTCACAATTTAGACTTTTTTTCTGTGAGATAAAAACTTTTTTCCCAAATACTAGTTTGTTTTTCACAATTCTAACTTTTTCTCAGAATTGTGAGATATAAACTTGCAATTACAAGTTATAAAGTCCAGGTTTTTTTTTTTTTTTTTAACTTTTTTTATTAGAACGTGCTATAAAAGTTATGCACACACACATTAATTTATGTTTAAAAGATGTCTTTTTACCTTCTCCTTCACGAGACGACCAAGCAGCTTTTCATTAGGTGTGCTGAGGAAGAAAAAAATAAAATGATTACAGATATAAAATCTGTTACAGATTCCCTGTGTGTGCAATGTGGGAAATACTATCAAAGAAAGCCACACTAACCTCAAATCTTCTTCATCCCCCATTTCCACCCCAGCAGCTTTGAGCATGGCCACTGCCTCCTTATACTCCAGCCTCAGCGTGGGCTCCAGGAACTTGAACGGCTCACTGGGGTACTGCTTATTGACCGTCTGGATCTCTGTCTGGAACCTGGAGTGCATCCACATCACAGACACACGATGAGAGAGAATAAGCAGGTAGAAAGGAGATTTGCATGAAATGTGGGCCGGAATTCAATTGAAGGCTTCAAACAAAGTTTGTAAAGTGATTCTCAAGGCTTCCATTAAAACATCTCAGTGTCATCTTTCAAATCTAAACTACGTTCAACACCATTAAGCGGGCAAATGTTATTTTTCTCAATGGTGGTCAGGTTGTTTGTGATGACCACTGAATAAAACATTTATAAATTGCACATAAAGAGACTTCTGGGCCAGATTTCCATTTGTAAGTGACATTTTCCACACAGTAATGACAGAAGTAAAAGACCTGCAATATTAACATGAGCACTAGATGGCAGTGTATATCCTTGTTATTATAAACCACATGAACACGGTGGCATTTCTTTCACGTGAATAAATGATTCACTTTTCATGGATTTCAAGAGAAATTCATGTGACTTTATTCTCCTGTGATTCGCTTCTTATTAAAAGGAAACAGAACTTGACTAATTTTTTTGCAAATTTAATGCAATGTCGAAGGAGTCACGTCTCTTACCGGTCACGTAGCCCCTTAAAGATCTGAACCATGGTGTCAGTAATGGAGTCAATGACCTCGTGGTAATGGTAATTGAAAGCCATTTCAATATCCAGACCCACAAATTCGGTGAGATGGCGATGAGTGTTGGAGTCCTCAGCTCTGAACACTAGGAGAAATATTTGCATAGTCAAACTGTGAGATTCACATTCAAAGCAACCTCAGTGTTTGAATTAAACCACAGGCCGATTCATTTTAAACACATTTTACTATTACTACCGCTCACAGCTGACATAAATTTGACACTGTTATGATAGTTAACCACTTTAAATAAAGCTGAAATAAAACAGATATAAAAATCAGATTATAAATTTAAAGGGACAGTTCACCCAAAAAATGAAAATTACCATCCTAAGTGTATATGACTTTCTTCTTTCAGACAAATACGATCACAGTTATATTAAAAAATGTCCTGGCTATTCCAATATTTATAATGGCAGTAAATGGCCAAAAAAGTGCATCCATCCATTATGAAAAGTTCTCCACATGGCTCTAGGGGTTAATAAAGGCCTCCTGAAGTGAATCAATGTGCTTGTATAAGAAAAATATCCATATTTATAACTCCAGCTTCCGCTGTCGCACCAGGTTCACGAGAAAGTGGCGTTCCAGCGGATGATGCAGAATGTGGGCAAACTCAGTAGCATGAATTAGACATACGAAATGAAGATTTGTAAAGAAAAATATGGATATTTGAACACAAATTCATTGATTCACTACACTGCCCTACAAAGCAAAAAGACAGTAACTGCACTTTTGGTCCAAAATGAGTTATTATCATTTTCATGACATTCAAGGCATCCTTTGTTATGTGACAAAATATCTCATCTCAAATGTGTGTGATTTCGCGGCATCCTCACGGGACGGTTTTAACGTTGGATAACAGGCTGGATGACAGGATAACTTTAAAGTCATTTTTCTCAGTTCTGCACTCGGCGTAGTTACTGCCTTTTTGCTTTGTAGGGCAGTACAGGGGGCTTTATTAACCCCTGTGCTGTGTGGAGTACTTTTTATGATGGATAGATGTGCTTTTTTTGGACTTCAAATCTCAACACCCATTTACTACCATTATTAAGCTTGGAAGAGCCAGGAAATATTTTAATGTAACTCAGATTGTATTCGTCTGAAAGAAGAAAGTCACATACCTCTAAGATGGCTTGAGGGTGAGTAAATCATAGGGTAATTTTCTTTTTTGGGTGAACTTTCCCCTTTTAAGTATTTAATTTGTTTTAAAAAAAAATAAACAGAAATATTTTCAAAGATACAGAAGTGACAAAAGCATATAACAATAGTATTAAAACC
Organism: Garra rufa; assembly: GCF_049309525.1. Taxonomy (NCBI): domain Eukaryota; kingdom Metazoa; phylum Chordata; class Actinopteri; order Cypriniformes; family Cyprinidae; genus Garra; species Garra rufa. The sequence continues at coordinate 3,776,990 of NC_133368.1, read as the reverse complement.
TAAACAAAGTGTCACTTCAGTGTCAAACAACAGAAAACAACAGAATCTGACTAATGCGCTTGTTTCTTCATAGTGACGTCCCATCAGCAGAGGTCCCTGATGAGCTGTATTTTTCTGAAGTCTCATGTCCCATGGCTGTGCTGTAAGTGTTTGATATTCCTACTCTATTCAGTGTGCTGCACAGGAGGGATTTCTGTGCCCGCCAAATGCACCAAGAGTGCAATCAGTCTGTTTATCCTGCAGTACGTCCTGATCTGCATACACTGGTGAAGGTGACCTCTACAGATAGATGTAGAAATACACCGGCCAGATGCTTTTGAGTATATGATTGTCTCTGAGTATTCAGATTTCTTGCTATGCACATTTAGAGATGACCCGAGGATGGGAACGGCATATTGAAGAGAAAGAACGAGACAGGAGGGTGTATTTTTATGCTTTACCTGGTCCGACACAGAAGACTTTGTCAAAGTCAGCACAAATGCACATCTGCTTGTAGAGCTGAGGGGACTGGGCCAGGTATGCACTGGTTTTAAAGTAGGAGACGGTGAAGACATTTGCTCCACCTTCACTGGCAGCTGTGAAAAAACACAAACAGAGACATATGCACTGTGATCATTTGTGTACAAACGTGACGACAGAGAAGAGCTAATAATTCTCATGGTCATTATAAGAACATAATGTTCTACAGGGCACGTAGCGTTGGGTGTGGGCACCGGATGTCATGCGGTTTTACTGAAAGAACATAATGTTGATCTGTTGAGGGTGGTAGATCACACCGAAGGCGGCAAAGTTTAAATTCGAAATGCGTCACCAAGGCATTTTCTAATTGGCTGGTAGGGCTACAGAGGAAATGAAAGTAACTGTTTTCCTTAACAGCGAAAACCACACAAACACAACAGGGGCTTTTGCTGAGAGAAAGTGTTGTAACACCACCAAGAGCTTCACTGACGTAATATCTAGTCTTTAAAATCATTGGTGGACTAAAAAAGCAGCATATTTAAGTGGTGGTGAAAGCAGTTGAGCTACATCATTTCTGAACTACACTTCCATCACCAAGGACAACATCCTGATCAACATGCAACGAATCGTTCAATAAAAAGTTTAAGTATTAAGCAAATAGAGTAGTAACACAGATCATAAATATATTAATTTAACAGAATACACTGTGGTGGTGTTTTTTGTGTGTCGGTATTTGTATTTTTATAAGATTTTTATAAAAAATAGATATTTTAAATAAATAATAAAAAAAAATTATTTCACATTTCCTCCTGTGATTACAAAACTCATTCTTTCATTATACCAATATATTGGAAGCTTCTTTCTGCCTAACTAAACTAAATAATGAAGTTTATATCTCAATTTGCTAGTCTTATTTTAAAATTCATCTTACGAATATGAATTTTTGAATTTTAGAAGAAAAAAAAAACATGCACTGTAACTTTAAAGAATGTCAACTACGGAACATTAAACCCACTTTTTTGGGAGTCATTCTATAACATTTAGTTTTTATGCGTGTATAGTTAAGAACTGTGCTAGCTAACCATGTGCTGATCTTTGAGCTAGGTTCAAAAGTAGGTTCAAAGTGTTATTTGGGGTTTTATCCTATAAAATTGTCACTACTGTAACAGTCATGATCAAAACATGTCATCATTGTTTCGGTAGTGACAAAAGGGAACACATAATCATTTATTTTAATGGAAATAAACTAAATTTTAGTACAGATATGCAATTTATTTTTGTATTTTAGTAAGTTTTAGTAGTGTTTTAGTATGTGGATTAAATTTTGATGTGATCGCTACCAAAACATTACTGTCACTGCTGAAAATGTGCTGTCACACCTGAAAACAAGGGGTATTTTGTCAAAAATAAAGTATACTGAATTATCAACTAAGATGTTATGATAGTGTTTGGTTCAATGTATATTTAAACTAATGAAACCTTAACTTTGAAATCAGTATGATCAACTTTTTGCCTTTTACAAAGAAAAAATTGGATTTAAAATACAACAAATCTCAAAAATCACATTTGAAAGATTGCTAAAATTCTAATTGATTTACCTCTGAAAACTTAATAAAATAGAAAAAAATAAATAAATAATAAAAAAAATATATATATATATATATTTATTTACAAGGAGAATGTAAGCTACATCTTAACATGTCAGTATAACTTTTATTAAATTGCATATTACTGCAGTTAATATTATTACAGTTTTCTGTTTTCTATTTAAATATATATTTTTAAATCTAATTTATTCCTATGATACAAAGCTGAATTTTCAGCATCAATACTCCAGTCTTCAGTGTCACATGATCCTTCAGAAATCATTCTAATTATTACATGGTATCAATGTTGAAAACAGTTGTGCTCCTTAATATTTCTGTGGAAACTTCCGTCTTTTTCAGGATTCTTTGATGAATAGAAAGAGAAAGCAATCAATTTGCAGAGATCTGAGTCGAGTCAACAGAAGGAGGCCCTGAACTCTCCACAAAGACAGCTGTGCTCATGAATCCTAGTAGATCTGATAGCTCTTGGTGTACCCACCATCTCAAGAGTGCTAACATGGCATACTATCACTGACTGGAGACATATCTCCTTAATAAACACCACTTTTTCTTCAGCCGGTGTTTTGACAGTGTCGCGGTCTTCTTTTTACCTCAGAAAATGAAAAAGTATCAATCCTTGAAATTGAAATTTTTAGAGACTGAAGGTGGAGAGAAGGAACAATAAACTAAGTTGGACAGCGTGAGCAGGAAATCATTCAGAAGGCTCAGTGTGTGAGGACAGAGATAAGACCTGTGCTACTCCGTCCCCGCCGTCATGAATACAGATACTCCAGTGTGAACATGGAGACAAGATTATTTGCCTCATGTCATCTCAAATGTTCTGTGAGGTTGAAGTCACAATGTAACAAAAGTAGCGACACATCTTTCCTTCTAGATTGTGACCCAATATATGTGACCCTGGACCACAAAACCAGTCATAAGGTTAAATTTTACAAAACTGAGATGTATACATCATATGAAAGCCCAATAAATAAGCTTTCTATTGATGTATGGTTTGTTAGGATAGGACAATATTTGGCCGAGATACATTTATTTGAAAATCTGGAATCTGAGGGTGCAAAAAAATCTATATACTGAGAAAATCACCTTTAAAGTTGTCCAAATTAAGTTCTTAACAATGCATATTACTAATCAAAAATTACATTTTGATATATTTACAGTAGGAATTTTACAAAAAATCTTCATGGAACATGATCTTTACTTAATTTCCTAATGATTTTTGACATAAAAGAAAAATCGATAATTTTGACCCATACAATGTATTTTTGGCTATTGCTACAAATATACCCCAGCGACTTAAGACTGGTTTTGTGGTCCAGGGTCACATATATAAATGAAATGGATTATCGGATTACTGAATATGATCTTAGTCAACTGTTAAAAACTTATTCGATTTAGAAAAAAAACACTTTTTTTGACGGGGTCCCCCAGGTAAAATCCCATTCCAGGGGCTAAATATCTCGTTATTGGGGTTGCTTCAACCCACAGACATGAAAAACAACACACGGCAACAATGTTAAAGTAGCTTAATTCTTCAGGAAAACCACAGACTTAGCAACACTGGGTTTGATGTCCACATATTCAAGAAATGACAGTGGCCGCAGCGTTTCTCCCATAAAGAAATGGCCACATATTAAAGATTAAAGTGGACATTTGATTTAAATGTTATTAAGTCAATATTAAACAAGGATTAGATGGCACAGTAAAGTGTAAAAACAATTGTCAGGCCGTTGGCGCCCTCTGCAATCATTCGTTATAATGGGTAACGTACATAGGCTCTATTGTTTATAATGCATTTATAATGCATTTTACGTTTTGTAAAATAAAACCATGATTACTTGCTTTTGATACTTCATTAAAACTAACTATTATGGCGTCAATGCTATTATATATGTATTTTAAGTAATTATAAAGGCTATTGTTTGCTTAGGACTATTTTTATTACCTTAAACTAATTAATTATAATTATTTGATTACTCGATTAATCACCAGAATAATCACCAGATCAGCTACCAAAATAATTGTTAGTGACAGGCCTAGACTAATTGATTGGAGAAGTCTGTCGTTTCACCTGAAGATTAAGTTATATTTTGATTATGAGATTAAAAAGTTAACATTAATGGATGAACTGTGACATTCAAAAGACATTTAGCTTCCATAATGTGGCATATTTGTGACCCTGGACCACAAAACCAGTCATAAGGTTAAATTTGACAAAACTGAGATTTATACATCATATGAAAGCAATAAATCAATAAATAAGCTTTCTATTGATGTATGATTTGTTAGGATAGGACAATATTTGGCTGAGATGCATCTATTTGAAAATCTGGAATCTGAGGGTGCAAAAAAATCAAAAAGACTGAGAAAATCAACTTTAAAGTTGTCCAAATTAGGTTCTTAACAATGCATATTACAAATCAAAAATTACATTTAGATAGGTTTACAGTAGGAATTTTACAAAAAATCTACATGGAACATGAACTTTACTTAATTTCCTAATGATTTTTGGCATAAAAGAAAAATCAATAATTTTGACCCATACAATGTATTTTTGGCTATTGCTACAAATATACCCCAGCGACTTAAGACTGGTTTTGTGGTCCAGGGTCACATTTCGACACAAAACTGAATATTCAGCCCCGCCTTTATTACATCAATGGAAAAGTTGCTTCTTTTTTTTTTTAACCAGTGAACTTAGTGAGAACTAATTTGTAAATAAATTGCACAACGGCTCAAAAGAATGATTCAACTCACAGACTCTTGTGACTCATGTTTCTATCTGTACCTCACATGCTTGTAATATAGTGCACAAGTCATATGGACTGCCTATATTGTGCTATTATTTGTTTGTTGCTTGATCTGGTCTCTTTTTTTGCACTGAAAACAACAGCTTTGAGTTTTAGTAAATAACTAGTGAACTATTCCTCTGACAGTTCTCCACAGGTATGCAGAGAGATGTGCACAAAAAAAGAGAGATGAAGTGCACTTGTAGAGGGTCGTACCAGAGATGATTTTGGGGGTCTGGATCTCCACGAAGCCCTTGTTGATAAGCGTGTCTCTGAAGAGCTGACATACGCCCGACTGCAGCCTGAAGATGGCCTGGCTGGTTGTGGTCTGTGAGGGAAGATACGTGGGTTAGTAAACAAGTTATGTAACCTGTTTGTTTTGTTGTGCCAGGGCCTGATGTCAGCACTTCTGTTTCTATGCAGTGTAACACCTTGAAACCTCTACTGTTCTCTTTGCACTGTGAATGTCTTGTAAGTATCTCTGGAGGAGTAAGTTCTGGAGGAAACATAATGCTACATCTCAAAAGACCTATTTTTATTATGTTCTAATAAAACCTCTCTGGCAGCTGAATATATTCCGGTCATTTTTGACAGAGATACAAATAAATTAGGTCCTCTTCACAGGACCAAAGGGACAAAGTACTTCGAAAATCAATCTTCAGCAACAATCAAACCTCCTGAATCCTCCAGTCTTGAACAAAAAAGCTTTCTCAGCCTGAATTTCCCATGAATCAGATGACTCCCTGATGACCCGTGATGCGGGGCACGTTTCCTCTTTCTTCATGCGCTCACATAAATCCTGGAGAAACAATCAGCTTCTATATCAATATTTCAAGGATCTTGTTTATTTGGATAGGACAGACTCACTTTTGCAGACATGATTTCATTGTGATAAAACAACATTAAGATTCTGTAGAGATTTGAGATAATTAGATCTACTCTTGTTCTGTTTGTAGTTTTATAACCTCAATATAACCACATTAAGAGGGATTTTAGACCTGTACATGACAAATTACGCTGTTCCAAAACCTAGCGAGGAGTCTTGCAGTGTACTGCCTATATAGATAGTCACCCTCTGTTAGTCTCGTGACATTTGACCATTTTGATAAACAGCAACTTAAATCTAATTTTGAGATGCAGTCCTGACAAACAGTTAGAGTTTCTGGTCTTCAAGCAGATAAGAGCTTACAGTAAGAGTACATGCTGTAAAAGGGTGTTAATCAAGATAGCTACTTTGGTTTGAACTTAACATCATAAATGCTAAAAGTACACATCAGACATAGACAAAGCAGGGTAGATTACTTACAAACTGTAGTCAGTTTCTGATTCCAAATTACATGACAAAGATTGCAATTAGTAACAATCCATTACATTTTAGGTAATATGTGACCCTGGACCACAAAACCAGTCATAAGGTTCAATTTTACAAAACTGAGATGTATACAATAAATAAGCTTTCTATTGATGTATGGTTTGTTAGGATCGGACAATATTTGGCCGAGATACATCTATTTGAAAATCAGGAATCTGAGGGTGCAAAAAAATCAAAATACTGAGAAAATTGCCTTTAAAGTTGTCCAATTAGGTTCTTAACAATGCATATTACTAATCAAAAATTTCATTTTGATATATTTACAGTAGGAATTTTACAAAACATCTTCATGGAACATGATCTTTACTTAATTTCCTAATGATTTTTGGCATAAAAGAAAAATCAATAATTTTGACCCATGCAATGTATTTTTGGCTATTGCTACAAATATACCCCAGCGACTTAAGACTGGTTTTGTGGTCCAGGGTCACATATAATATCGGATTACTTTAGATTACTCTTGCCTCATCACATTGATTTAAATAAGATACTCTTGTACCACATTGATATTAAAATGTATATAAAAAAATACAAAGAGTAAGAAAATATATATTTCGTTTGTTGTTATTAACAGCATAAAGTGCATTAAATATTTTTTGGTTTTTTTATGTATGTGTATTTGAACCCTTTCTAATAAAGCAGTGTTGTTTTCGTCAACGATGACGATGACGAAATAATTTCGTTGACGCCACTTTTTTTCATGACGAAAACGAGACGATGACGAGATAAAAATGGCTCGTTGGTGACTAAAACATGACGAGGCGTGTGTGAGTTTTCGTTGACGAGACGAGAATAGACGAAAATGTTAGTGGGTGGTCCGTCAGACGTTTAAAATGCATGACATTTCCGCTTATTGTGCATGCCAATTAAAACTTAAAAAGTATCTGACGCTATGGCAAGCCGTTTTAGCATTAAATACTCTTTGCTATACTAGTATGGCAAGCCGTTTTAGCATTCCATCCTTGTTTGTCTTTTATGTTCTAAAACATTCCTTCATTATTGTAATTATTGGTGAAAATAGTCGATCCGGAAGTTCACATTGTGTTGAACTATAGATCTGCTATTTTCAGAACTTATAAGTGACACTACCCAACAGCAAAATACTTACTGACCTACAATAATTTGTTAAAAGACTACTTTTTTCCCTTTTTTTGACTAAAACTAGACTAAAACCTTTTTGACTTTTCGTCGACTAAAACTATCACATATAGAAGTGACTAAAATTTGACTAAAACTAAGAAGCATTTTAGTCCAAAAGACTAAGACTAAATCTAAGATGGTTTTCAAAAACAACACTGTAATAAAGATTGTAGGATTTTGAGACCCATCTTTTCACACAACTGAGGGACTCATATGCAACTATTAGAAAAGGATAAAATTGCTTATTGATGCTTTAGAAGGAAAAACGATGCATTAGGAGCCAGGGGTGAAAACTTTTGAACAGAATGGAGATGTGTACATTCTTCTTATTTTGCCTAAATATCATAGCTTTTTTCATTTAGTACGGCCTTTCAGAAGTTACAGAAGATACTTGCAGCTTTCCAAAAGACAAAATAAGTTCAACTTACCCTGATATTAAAATTCAAGAAGTTTAAGTTCATAAATTTAACTATTATTTTCTCTTGTGGAGTATACATAAATGTCTTTTATGTGAAATATCTTATTTAGGTCAGTACTAAATAAAAAAATAACATGCATTTTGTATAATCCTCTTCTGCAAGGTGTATGTAAACGTTTGACTTCAACTGTATATGTAATCAATAAAAAAGTAACTGTAATCTGATACTGAGTATTTCAAGATGTAATTTAATCTAATTACGAGTACTTCGTTTTCGTAAACTGATTACATAACCCATATAATCATTATTGTAATGTAATCAGTTATTACCTAGATTAATTGTTTTCCCTGAGCTTGTTACAATGCATTCTGCTATTGCCCTCTTTGCTTTAGATTTCAGTCATAAAAGGATAATCTCAGAAGGCAGTTTCATTTGCCTGCTTCCTTTAGGAAAACTTCCACATCTAGGTAGACAGCTTTGGTTTTGGGGAGAAAAAAAATTGCCCAAAAAGTCAATATTATCATTAGTGGCTTAAAACTTTAAAATGAGTTCCGACAACTTTTGACTAATGAATTTGACTTTTAAAAATCATTAAATAGAGATTGCCCTCACTAGCAGCACATTTCTAGTGATTAAATATAGCTGAATGCAACTAGAAAAGTTTAGACTTAACGTAAAAACGAAAAAGAGGTCAGGGTCATGGACATGACTATGGGAAACCTGCAGAAATGAAATGTTTTTTGAAATAGCAGTTACTGTATAATAATTTACGACTTTAAAATCATATAGTAAATGTAGTATAAACAGATCAATATGACTTCCTCGTATTAACCTGCTAATAAATATCAAAAAGTCAACATTATGACAGTCTGTCTATATAGCATACGATATATATCAAACCTGGCACCAGGGGTGCACTGCAAGGACAATAAGAGACTCGTCTATGAAGCTGAGTGGTTGTTCTGTTAATATGCAAAGCTTTTATCAGCGGAGTGTGTAAACACGCAGGTTTCAGTTAGCGTCCTCACACGTCTCTCGCTGGGGGCGTGTAGAAAGGAGCTGTGTGCGTCACACTACTGTTCACAAGGCAGCAATGAAAACCGAAGAGGTGCAAAAAGCTGTTGTCCTGTGGTTTGACTACTCCGCCTCACACTTTCAGATTTCTGCCTTCACTTTCTGGAAGCTCTCAAAAATGAGTCGCTTTCTCAGAGCATGGTGCGCTGTGGCAGTCCTACAGCCCTGCCAGCTTTCAATCTCATTTGTGTGTGTGAAAAAAAAAAAGACACAAGGTGTGTGCGTGTGAGAGCGTGACACGAAGGCCTTTCATTATGACAAAGCTCAGTCTTGCTGCCACTGGAAACTGTTTATCGCTTTACTCTTCACTAAAAAGAAAGTATGAAGGCAGGCCAGGTCTGTTCACACAGACACACTGTCTCAGAACCAGGTGCTCTCAAAAACCGCAAGCGGCCAATCGCAGCGCTCGAGTCCCACAACCACATCAGGGCTTCATAAATCTGAACAATACACTCATTTGGAATTCTCCCTTTTTTCAGAAGCTTATCGCTTTTTTCATATTGCACAATACAAAGGAAGTCAGGAAGGATAGACCAAGGAGGTCTATACGGTAGCAACTGAAGAAAGCTATCTGTTAACATTTACATTCATCCAAACTGGTGTTTTTAACTTCATATGGTGTATATGCTTGAATGTGTCAGTTGCGTCGCTGTCTACGCAGGGTCAGAAAGCTCTCAAATTTCATCAAAGATTTGTGTTCCGAAGACGATTACAGGTTTGAAAGACATGAGGGTGCGTAATCAATGACAGAAATTTTATTTTTGGGTGAACCATCCCTTTAAATGAAAATCATTTCCTTCGCTACATGAAAACATCTGAAACTTACCTATAGACATTATTCAGGATAGTGCCACTTTTTTTTTTTTTTTTCAAGGAATGAAATCTGATGTGAGAGATGTAAGTTCAATACATTTGATGGATTGTTCGGCTGACAAAAAATGTATGATCTAGGACTTTCATACACTGCGTGCCATTGTAAATACTTCAAGTCTATTTCTCACAGTCTCATTTGCTTGGCTGGTGCCGGGCCAATCACTGGAACCATTTTGAGCCAATAAAGATACAAATGTCATGTGATTATTTACAGGACAATGCTAACCAACCAAATCCTGACCCCTTGGGACAGACAATTTATCTTAAATGAAATCAACCAGAGATTGATTCAGACTTACCCTCAGGTCGATAACTCTGTTGTCCAGTCTGGTGTCCTGATTGACAGTGGCTCTTCCCTCCTGATAGAAAAACAGAAAAGGTCATGATTACTCAAAAAAGAATTTCTTCGACATTTTGTTGATTACAAATAAATCTGATTGGTCCAAAATTCCAAACCTACATATTTTTTCTTCTATCGTGGCTTATTTTTTGTGGCAGCAAAAGTACATTTACAAAAACAAAGTTTGCTACAAGCTGGAAATTATACAGGTATACACTACCAGTCAACATTTTTTAAACAGTAAGATTTTTAATGTTTTTAAAGAATTCTCTTCTGCCCACCAAGCCTGTGTTTATTTAAAATAAGCATATTAGATCTAGATCAGATTTCTGAAGGGTCACCGGAGACCGGAGCACTGGCCGCTGAAAATTCAGCTTTGCCATCACAGGAATAAATGACCTTTTTAAATATATATATATATAGTTGTAAAATGTAATATTATTTCACATTTCTGTTTTATTATATGTTTGGTTGAGTAAACGCAGCCTTGGTAATCATAAGAGTCTTTTAAAAAATATTTTAAAATGACAAAGTATCTACATTCAAATTGTTTTTCTTGCAGAGGCCGCAAGGCCCCTGGGCACTAACAGTTATGTTTCCTTCATAAAGTCAGTAAGAGCTAAAGACTGATCAACAGGCTGTTCATCCTCAGACCGTCCGGTAAGACACAAGCGTAATGAGGCGGCAGATGCTCTGTCTGACTGACGTTGTGGAATCCCTGCAGAGAACACCTGGACAGCAACTGCAGCTGGTTTCGTCTTACTACATAAACACTGCACCACCATTGACGTCAAGAAACACAGGCAGAACATAATTTTCATTTTTACATAAACTGTGACTTTAATGCATACTATGCAGTATATACTGTGCAGTATGCTTGCATTCCATTCCTACCGGGAAAAAAAAAACGAAAACAGACAGAAATACAGAGAAAACCCAACTTGTCTAACAGAATTTTAACTGTGGTTTATCATAACACTGAACTGAGAGATCTGTTTAACCTCTTAAGTTTTTATCTGTGTTCTGTTCTATTCTCATCACCCACATTTCAACTTCCTCACCACTCCGTTTCTCACCTCATCTCCTTCTCCCTCTGGCCTGACAGCATCTTCCAGCTGAAGGGGAAGTCTGGGCTCAGACTGGCTGATCACAAAGATCTGAGACAGACACAGAAAAGGGAACAAGACTTTAGGCTATGATTAGACACAAGACAAAATAAGTCATCTAGCAGAATGTCCAAGCTGTTCTTTTCCATACAATGAATGGGAATAGTGAGCTCAGTTGTCCCTGGTCCCCTCAAACAACTTTTCACGGTTAAATACACACATTTGTATGCATCAAAAATGCCCAACTTTGCAAGTATCCTCATAAACATAGTAATTTAAGTCTTAAGTGAACAGCTGAAAAAGAAAACGCATGTGTAACAGTATCTGGGGCAGCTCTTAAAGTGACAGCAGTGAAGAATAAGCAGTGTTTTTATACATTAGATTACCTAATACAATGTTCCGAGCATTTTTTATTTGTTCTGCTGTAGTTTTTTTGTCCCATTGTTTATAATTAGTTTCTTATACTCTTTTTTTTTTTAACACTGACTGTTTACTTGTCTTCAGTAAGCTTGAGTTTGTTTTGTTTTTCTTGTAGTAGTTTGTATGACACAGGTGACAAGAAATATGAAATTTCTATGGTATCAAATATTGATATCATAAAGACATTATTTAAAGCAAAAGCAGCTATAATGTGAAATAAAATTACTCATCGTGATACGAGATTTTGGTCATATCACCCACCGCTATTAGGCCAAAACAAATTCCACCTGTCTTCTTGTGGGGATAGATATAAAGACCCTATATTTTGTGAAATGTTACAATTTTAACTTTCAATATTTACAGATAACATTCAGAGGTGTTCTCTCAGTCTCAATCAAGTAATAGAGATGAATCCCAGATCTTTACCCTCTCTAAATGGAGCTCCACATCCTGCTGGGAACAGCTCTCGATCTTCTGCTCCACCTTCTTCACCACGGCTTCAACATCAATGATGCTCTCCTTCGTGAGGCTGTAAACAGAAAAACACAGCAGGATGAGAAAAAAAAGTTGGATTGGACATAGCATTCTGAAAATTCAAACACTGCAATCCAAAAATAAACATACATTTTAAAACACTCGTATATACACAATACAAAGAGTATGTGTTTTAGGGCGTGTTTACACTTGTCATGTTTTGTTCAATTAAAACCAACTCTGCTCTTTTGCTCTGCTAGTGTGGTTCATTTGAATAAGTGTGAATGCTGCAATCTGAACACTAGTGCGCACTAAACAAGCGGAACGAGGCCGCTAAAAAGATGGGCCTCAGTGCGCTTCCAAACCAAATGTGGTGCGGTTCGAATGAAATATGAACACGACAACAAGGACTAAATACTTCTAAAAACAGACCAAAAACAGGAAGTTATGACAAGATGCAACATTATGCATAATGGTTTCACGAAGGGAACAAGTGGTGTATCCAAAACAAAATAAGAAGAGGGCAAACGTGAAGCAACGAGGAAGTAAAGTGCCTTTTATGAGCTCTTTGAGAGTTCACAGCTGGTGAAAATAAAATCATACACATATACATATGAGCGCACTTAGTCTAGCAGACGGCATTAGGTGTAGTCGACTACTAGTCGATTAGTGAATGGTTACTTTGATGTGATACACCGCGCAGCACCACTTTAAGTCAAACACACCTTTTCTTTTTTTTGGAGAGTTACGTCACGAAATATACGTCACTCAATCCGACCAGTCAGGTTGTGAACGTATTGCCTTTAGGTTCGATATCTTTAGGTTCGCTGCCAAAAATGCCAGCGTGAATGATAAGAAGTCCAAGACTCAAAGTATCTTTTTCCTTTTTGGTCCGAACCAAATAAACCAACAGAACCGAGCTACATGTGTGAACACACCCTTAGAGACTACACTACAGTTCAAAAGCTTTTTTTTTTCCAGTCTCTTATGCTCACCAAGGCTAGAAATTACACAATTGCATAATTCAGAAATCCTTAATATGTTGATTTGGTACCAAAGAAAAAGTTCTTATTGTTATCAATAATTAAAGCTTTTTGTGAACACCATTATACATATAAAGTTCCAAACAACAGTATTTATTTGAAACGGATGATTTCATAGAAACCAATGTCATTACTGCTTTTTTTTTTTATCAATTTAACGGGATAGTTCACCCCAAAATGAATTACTCGTTCCAAACCCGCAAGATCTTTGTTCATCTTCAGAACACAAAGTAAGATATTTTTGATCAAATCTGAGAGCTTTCTGACCCTGCAAAGGCAGGAACACAACTACCACATTCAAAGCCCAGAAAGGTAGTAAGGACATTGTTAACATAGTCAAAATGTGACGTCAGTGGTTCGACATTAATTTTATGAAGCTACAAGAATACTTTTTGTGCACAAAGAATTATTTAAACAACCTCAAACGCTTGTCTTGTCTACCTCTGCGTTCATAAAGTGAACATAATGCCCTTTACAAACAGGTAAAACAGTGCTGTAGGACAATTTTGAAGCTGAAGAATAAAATAAGATGGGAGTTTTACGACATACCCTAACTGTCTTGAACCGGAATACACTCTAGAGCTACACAAGACGAGCATTTGAGGTTAAAAAGTATATAAATTGTCCATTAAAATAATAATAATAATAATAATAATAATAATAATTGTTTCGTTAGATAAGACCCTTCTTCCTCGGCTGGGGTCATTTAGAGCTCTTTGAAGCTGCATTTAAACAGTTTAAACTTAGAAGTCCACTATATGGACAGAAATCTTGAAATGTTTTCCTCAAAAAAAAACTATTTCTTTACGACTGAAGAAAGAAAGACATGAACATCTTGGATGACAAAGAGACAGAATTTTCATTTTTGAGTGGACTATCCTATTAATGTGTCTAATTACAAGTGGTCTTATATTTAAACAAATAAACATCTTATCGACCCTAAACCCTAATACACAGAATACCTCTGAAATTAATAAACCAAACCATGTAAATATACCTGTGGATTTCAAAACACAAACCTCAGGTTTATTTCACCATCTGAAAATAAACTGCAACTGAAAATGTTTATAAAAGTGAACGTATGAATTTGTAAGAGTCATGTGATATTGATCTGAAACAGAACTTTCACTTTCGAACAAAATTTAGGTGTTTTTTTTAAACAGCATTGAGAATAGCACACATGAAACAGAAACTGCAAAACAACTTCATGGAAACTCACGTAATTATTGTTAGGCAACAGTATCTTTGCAATTCAACTTTGTTTCAAACGATCACGTGGTATACGCACTTCTGCTTCTACAATTCAAGCAAACAGACTGTTGTTAGGAAGACCGTCCGGTAAGACACAAGCGTAATGGTGAAACACTCTGGTGAAACACATACTTCCAGTGTGTATTTTAAACATTTTGTCACAAATTTGAAAGGCGAAAGGATTCTCACCATCACAAATACCACAAAAATATCAGCATAAAAGTGAAAGGTTCAGCTAAAAATGAAAATCTGATCATTTACTTAACCCCAGTTTTCAGTGGAACACAAAACGAGAAAACTTCTAATTGAAAAATTCTTAAGCTTGGCAGTGTCATTGAGCTTGGAAGTATCATTCGTGATTTGTCAAAAGATAAATAAAGCCAATCAGGTTTGGAACGACATGAGGGTGAGTAACTGATGACAGAATCTTCATTTTGGATGACCTACTCCTTTTAGTGAAACAACATTAGATCGGCAAGACTAAGCCGTGTCGCCTCTCTAAGGTCAAACGTTAAGATGACGGCCAACTGTCTGCTTCACAAACAGACGGCACACATTGAGATTGCAACCTTCAGCTCCAGTCATTACAAAAGAGTAATGAGAGACCAGAGAGAGAGAGAATGAGATGCGCCAGTCCCTGCCAGCTGCTGCGGAGAGATCGGCCACATCGCTCTGGGATCAGTTCTGCTCACACTATCTCCATACAGACATGCTGCTCTTCATAAGTCCTGATTAAGTCTGGTTACTGAACACTAAGCCGCCCACAATGGGCTCTGCATTAGTGCGTGTGTATTGAAAGGATGCTGGCCTAAAGGGAGAGGTGGATATAAAGAGAGGATTATACAGGGAGCGAGTGTGTTTGACCTGCCCTCTGATTGTGCACATACGCTTTATTACACAACATTTGATTTTCAACAAGCGTCAGTGATCAAGGCTACACATCCACTGACCCACTGACCATCAGCTAGGGGGAGCTGTGTTTCAAAGCACATGGTCCGTGTTTGTGACGTCTCTGTACTGGTTTGAAGTGGGAAGGCACACCAAGCAAAAAAATAAATAAATCTATGCTCAGAAAGCACTGCTTAATAACCTTATTATGAATGGATATGGCATGAATAGGATGTGAAGTGGTGTAAGAAAACGTAAAATTACTGTGGATATCAGCAGTGTGTGACTTTAAAGCTTGGTTTGAACCCCTTTGAAATAAATTTCTATACAAAGGTGTGTTAAAATCTTTACTGCAAGATGTTTAATGATACTGTGACTCTTCCATGGTAAAAGGATGTGAAATTAACCCTTGAGTATGGTAAAACTTATAACGTATATAACGTATCGGAGTTGATTGATTGTCAAAAGACAGCAACATTAAAGCTGCAGCCTGTAACTTTTTTGTGTTCAAAATGTACAAAATTTATATAATGAATCCATTTTCCAAACAAAGATTTTTGGCTTATCCCGAATCACTATGGCAATCACTACACTGACAAATAACATCAAATCTAACAAAATGATATACATCATTATAATATACATATTATTACAATTAATATAATGTAATATATATTTTATTAATTATAAAAAAAAATTTGAACACAGGTCATCTAAATAGATTTTTTTACAATCTGTTAAAAAACAATAAATAATTGCAGAAATAATAAATAATGGTTTCTGCTAAACAATCTAAAATATAACAATGGAATATTTTTTTTTTTTTTTGAACACAGGTCATCTAAATGCATTTTCACAATCTGTTAAAAAAACAATAATCGCAGAAACAATAAATAATTGATTTGCCAAATAGTATAAAATATAACAACATCATATAAAAAAAAGTGTTTTTTTTACACAGGTCATCTAAATAGATTTTTCACAATCTGTGAAAAAGCAATAAATAATTGTTTTTGCCAAATAATATAAAATACAACAATATAATATTAAAAATGTAGTATTTTTTCTTCGAACACAGGTCAATAGATGTTTTTTCACGATTTGTCAAAAAATAAATAAATAAATAATTGTTTCTGCCAAATAAATAATATAACAATATAACAAAAATTCTGCATTTTTTTATTTGAAAACAGGTAATCTAAATAGATTTGTTTTATGATCTGTCAAAAAAATAATAATTGCAGAAACAAAAAAATTATTGTTTCCGTCAAATAATAAAATATAACAATATAATATAAAACTTCAGCATTTTGTTTCTTAGAACACAGGCCATCTAAATAGACTTTTTATGATCTATCAGAAAACAATAAATAATTGCAGAAACAATAAATAATTATTTCTCCAAAATATAATTAAATTCAGTATTATTTTTTTTCTTTGAACACAGATAACCCTAAATAAGATTTTTTCACGATTTGTCGAGAAACAATATATAATTGTTTCTTCTAAATAATCTAACACACTGATATAATATAAAAATTCAGTATTTTGTTCTCTGGTAATCTAAACAGATTTTTTCATGATCTGTCAAAAAAAAAAAAATGTTTTTGCCAAATCATAAAAATTCTGCATTTTTTTCTTTAAACACAGGTCATCTAAATAGATTTTTTTTTTACGATCTGTCAAAAAAAATGTAAAAACAATAACTTGTCCTGCCAAATAATATAAAACCTAATAAAAAATTAAGTTTTTTGTTTTCTTTGAATACAGGGCATCTAAATAGATTTTTTTCACAATCCATCAAAAATATTGCAGAAACAATAAATAATTGTTTCTGCTAAATAATATAAAATATAAAAATATAATATAAATTATTCAGTATTTTTTTCTTTGACCACAGGTCATCTGTCAAAAAACAATAAATAATGGTTTCTTCCAAAAAATAAAAAAATATAATTTTTTTTTTTTTTTTTTTAGTATCAGAATATACATTTTATAATGTGTTTTTAAGATGCTCTAATCTTTAGCCTGTGGTATTCAAACTGACAGGCTGAATGTTACAGTGATTTAACCATGGTAAGATGTGAAAAATAAGCATTAATCATAGTAAAACTTACTGTAATGCATGAGTTCATTGCTTTTAATGAACTCCAATGTGACAAAAGAAACCAACATAAAATTATAGATAAACATATATTCTGCCAAGGATTATATAATACAATATACATATCAGTCACATATTAAATATAAAGTAAAATAAAAAAAAACAGTTAATGCAAACCAATTTTAGAGCAAGAACTTTATTCTATAATGGGTTTTAATCGTCCTCCTGAAGTATTCAAACCAGCTTGATATTTTTAAGCAATTTCAGCATATATTAATGATGCATTTGGTAGAAAAGTTGGGTGTGTTGAACATCCTTTAACTGAAACTCTCCAACCGTTATGTTACTCCACTAACAGTTACGTAATGCAAAGAAAGGAAGTTTCTCTGCAGAATGCAAAATCTGTTTTAGTGATCTGCGAGTGCAGGGAAGTCTCATCTAAGATTTACCGCTGAGGTGAAATCCTTCAGTTAGATAAACAACAACCAAGTGCAGTGTGCACAGCTTTCAACCAGCACCATTTGAGTCATGAACAATTCCATTCAACTGCAAGCAATGGGAAACAAGATCAACAGCGTAAGGAACTCCCCAGGCCACAACACCCTTCCTAAATCATGACTGATAATGTGAATAGTGTTTAGCCACCATTCAATGCTGCATGAGCAAACGGAGGATGTTAACATGGTCAAACAAACCCTCTGACCCTCTTAAAAAGAATAGAAGTGGACAAGCTTTGTCGATCACACAGTTACTATCTGATGAAACCTGAGAATTCAACACAACCAATCATGCAAATGTTTAAACATACACAAATTTCATGCATCCAGACTGAATTGCACCTAAAATAGCTCATGGTATGGAACACAAGCTTTCGGTTTTGTATTTGTGGGTGAGTGTTTGTCCTATTGTTCCCTCTATTTGACCCCAAACCTAGAGTCATTCATTCAAGCCATACTTTTAAGTAGACATGTCTCTCTGATGTATCTACTGTTTGTTGTTTTAAAGGGAACGACCCATTACGGCGATGAGGGAAAGCTGTATCCGACTGCAAAAATGGAGCTTTTGTTCTGAAGTGAAACTTTATCGATGCCACTTAACACGTTGAAATGGAATGAGTCGCCAGGACTTCACTTTTCCCACCATTGTTTGGCAGGAAACATGGCCTATACTCACTTAGCTGCAAACTTGACCATCTGCTTGCTCGCACGGTCTCCCACAGCGAGCAGGGCCTGCACGGTAAACTGCTGGTGACGCAGGACCAAGAAGCACTGTTTCCCTAGAGAAAAAAAACAACCTGTCAGAACACATATATCAGCATACCTTTAAAACCAGGGTGGGTACTTGCCCACATCAAAGAGCCCACTGATAAAACTTATTATATGCTTCAGTTCAATAGTCTCGGGTCATTACCATTTTTTTTTTTTTTTTTTTTTTAAGGAAATTGGTACAAAATTCAGCAGGCATGCATTAACGTCATCAAATGTGACTGTAACAACATTTATGTTACAAAATGCTGTTCTTCTGATCTTTCTGCTCATTAAACAATGCATCACCTTTTTTAAGGAGCACAACCATTTTCAACTATGATAAGAAATGTGTCTTCATCACTGAATCAGCATTTTAGAATGATTTCTGAAGAATCGTGACACTGAAGACTTTATTCTCAAAATATTTGGACTTTATTCTTGTAATTTCGACTTTATTCTCAAAACAATTAGATTTTATTCTCATAATTTTGACTTTATTCTCAAAATATTTACTTTATTCTCATAGTTTTGGCTTTATTCAAAAAAATATTTGGATTTTTATTCTTGTGATTTCAACTTTATTCTCAAAATATTTACTTTATTCTCAAATTTTTGGCTTTATTCAAAAAAATATTTGGATTTTTATTCTTGTGATTTCAACTTTATTCTCAAAATATTTCAAATTTATTCTCGTATTGCTACGACTTTATTCACAAAATATTTAGATTTTATTCTCATAAGTTTGATTTTATTCTCAAAATATTTAGACTTGATTGTTGACTTCATTGTATAGTTTTGACTATTCTGAAAATATTTGGGACTGTATTCTTATGATTTCGACTTTATTCTCAAAATCAAAATGTTTCAATTTTATTCTTGTAATTTCGACTTTATTCTTAAAATATTTCGACTTCATTCTCATAATTTTGACTATTCTCAAAATACATCGACTTTATTCTCAAAATATTTAGACTTTATTCTTGTGATTTCAACTTTATTCTCAAAATATTTCAAATTTATTCTCGTATTGCTACGACTTTATTCACAAAATATTTAGATTTTATTCTCATAAATTTGATTTTATTCTCAAAATATTTAGACTTTATTGTTGACTTTATTTATTGTATAGTTTTGACTATTCTGAAAATATTTGGGACTTTATTCTTATGATTTCGACTTTATTCTCAAAATCAAAATGTTTCAACTTTATTCTTGTAATTTCGACTTTATTCTTAAAATATTTCGACTTCATTCTCATAATTTTGACTATTCTCAAAATATATCGACTTTATTCTCAAAATATTTAGACTTTATTCTTGTGATTTCAACTTTATTCTCAAAATATTTAAATTTATTCTCGTATTGCTACGACTTTATTCACAAAATATTTAGATTTTATTCTCATAAATTTGATTTTATTCTCAAAATATTTAGACTTTATTGTTGACTTTATTTATTGTATAGTTTTGACTATTCTGAAAATATTTGGGACTTTATTCTTATGATTTCGACTTTATTCTCAAAATCAAAATGTTTCAACTTTATTCTTGTAATTTCGACTTTATTCTCAAAATATATCGACTTTATTCTCAAAATATTTAGACTTTATTCTTGTGATTTCGTATTATTCTCGCATTGCTATGAGTGTATTTTAATAATTTTGAATTTATTCTCAAAATATTTCAACTTTATATGTAATAGAATAGAATAGAAAAAAGTTATAAAGTACTATCACATTATAACATGCATTGTAAATGCTGTTTCGTGTTGTCTTTATAGAAACTAACCAATTCATATAGATAGTTTCTGATTACAAAACCAAAACTAAAAGAATGGGTGGTTCAAAAATAAATATTATGAATAATATAATTAAATATTCATTAATTACTAAACACATTTGTTTATTTAAACATCTAACAGACTAGGATTTAGATTTGAGATTCCTGATTCCTGGTCCAACTCTTGTCAGAACAGCTAAATAAAAACAGCCAATTTACTGGCACCGATCAGCTTTCGACAGACTGGACGTCTCTTTGAAAGACACAGTGTGTGTAGTTTTGACTTGTCACCAAATTGCTAATCAGACACCTTGAGAGTGAACAAACTCTGATTTGTGTAAACCTGACACGCATCAGGTCAAGATCAGAGACCACCCAGACTCTTTGAAGTTCCCCTCAGTGTTCAGAGGCTGACAGACAGACAGCTGAGTGGTAGTTAAAAAAAAACCTTCATCGCAGAGCAAATCAGGATGTTGTTGTGCTGAAGGACATCCTTCACCCCAGAGCACACTGACAGAATGAAGGAAGCTGGAGGTTAAAAGATCCTTGACATGGAAGTTGTCGTGGAAGGAAACTTTAGTGATAAAGCCATAATACATGGTTTATTCATTACTGCACTCTTAAACCAGACAGGTACATTGCTCCCTTCAGACCTAGATTGTGTGGGACCGACAGGGGAAGCCACAAAGTTTAATTTAAGCTGAGGATTCAACCAAACAGTTTCTATTGATGTCATTTACTATTAATAAAACGCAGCCAAAAGGAGTGTTTGTTAGGTCATTTGTGAAAATGGCCACTATTTTCATAAGCTTTTACCAGCATTGGAAGTCATCCAAATAAAATTTTGGCATAGATAAGGCACATGTTGTGGGCACCCATATCCCTCATGGTCCTCATCACGTCATTAAAGGAGAAGTTCACTTCTACAACAAATATGTGCAGATAATTTACCCACCCTCTTGTCATCCAAGATGTTTATGTCTTTCTTTCTTTAGTCATAAAGAAATTATGTTTTTTTTTTTTTTAAGAAAAACCATTTTAGGATTTCTCTCCATATGGTGGACTTCTATGGTGCCCTCGAGTTCCAGCCGAGGAAGAAGGGTCTTATCTAGCAAATTGACAATTTATATACTTTCTACCCTCAAATGCTCATCTTGTCTAGCTCTGGTTCCGGTTCATGACAGTTAGGGCAGGTCGAAAAACCCCCATCTCATTTTCTTCTCCAACTTCAAAATCGTCCTACATCGCCATTTTACTTTTTTGCAAAGGGCGTTTAATCTGCTTTGCTCATTCACCTTGGGTTGGTACTTCTACAGCAATTTAGAACGATTTTAACATTGGAGAAGAAAATTAGATGGGAGTTTTTTGACATACCTCAACTGTCTTGAACCAGTTGAGTTGACACAGAGCTAGACAAGATGAGCATTAAAAGTATATATATTGTCTTTGTTTTTTTTTAAATAACCGATCGTTTCAATAGATAAGACCCTTCTTCCTCAGCTGGGATCATTTAGAGCCCTGCATTTTGGAAATTCAAACTCAGGGGCACCATAAAAATCTATTAGATGGAGAGAAATCATGAAATGTTTTCATCAAAAAACATAATTTCTTTACGAATGAAGAAAGAAAGAACATCTTGGATGACAAGGGGGTGAGTAAATAATCTGTAATTTTCTATTCTGGAAATGAACTTCTCCTTTCACCACAGCTATGGAAAATTACAGGATTGAAAAGCTTGAAAAAAACACATTTTTTTTGCTTAAATCCAAAAGCAATGCAACTGTTACATTCAAGGCCCAGAAAGATGGTAAGGACAATGATAAAATAGTCCACGTGACATCAGCAATGAAGCTAAGAATACTTTTTGCGCACCCGCACATAGAACAAAAATAACGACTTTAGTCAACAATTTATTTTCTTCTTTTCACTGATGCGCGTCAAATACTGACAAAGAAGAGAATTTGATGATTAAAGTGATTATTTTTGATTCCTTTGTGCACAAAAAGTATTGCCATAGCTTCATAAAATTAAGGTTGAACCACTGATGCCACATGGACTATTTTAACAATGTCCTTAATACCTTTCTGGGCCTTGAACGTGTCAGTTGCATTGCTGTCTATGCAGGATCGGAAAGCTCTCGGATTTAATAAAAATATCCTAATTTGTGTTCCGAAGATAAACAAAGGTCTTAAATGTTTGGAACGACATGAGAGTAAACAATTAATGACAGAATTTACATTTTTGGATGAACCATATCTTTAAGAAAGTCTAATTATCACCTCAGATATAGATATATTTAAAAAATTTAATCCAATTTAGAGTATAAAAAAATGCAACTTTCAGTAGTCTGATCAAATAAGTCAAATAAGTAAACAATGTTAACAACTGCCAATCTAAATGTACAAACACTTTAAAAGTGTTTAAAGTTAAAATGAATTTAAAGAATTAATCTGATGTGAACTTTGCGTGGAGAAATGCTTCATAAAACACCAGATTCCTAAATTCCTATTGAGATGACTGGATTTGTCCTTGCAGAACTTCAACGTAAAGGTAAATGTGACCCACACCCATGTCTCTTATGTATAATTATAATAATTCTATTTATATTGAAGCCTTTGGAAGACAATTTTATCTAGATCAACATTTTTTACATTTTCAAGGTATATACAGTTCCGTCAGTTCTTGCACTGCCTGGAAATCAAACTCATGACCTTGGTGTAGAACCCATGGTGTACTGTTTGAGCTAAAGGAACTGTAATTTTAGCGTTTATTAATGCAATAAAACACCCCGCATGTCAAATAAGAAACCCTTGAGCTTTAGTAAGAGCTGCTTCCACGTGTTGAAATGAACTGAGTAACACTTCCAGCAGCAGATGAGCTTGTGTAATAGCGAGGAGGCGTTTACCTTTAGCTCTGCTGGTGTGAATTCTGGCGCGCACCCAGATCTGCTGCTCTGCCTTCTCGGGTGTCAGGTCCTGGACACGCACCAACACCCTGTCTGCCTCAATCCAGGAGAGAAAGAGAGTCTCAGAGAAAAGACATCAAAGACGACAGGCCTCCCCCCTTGTACACAGATCCCCACAAAGGCATTCGCTCAGATTACAAAGCCACCGGGAGGAGGGCTAATAAATATGAAACATAACAAGCCCCGTCTGAAAGGCGACCATCACGTGAATTCTCCTCCGTTTTGACAAATACAGTGTCACCCTGGCTCCGCTGACTCACATTATGACTTTATTATGAGGCAGAAGAGACGGGGCGGTCCCACTCAGCCCAAGTAAAAGTGCTCAGGGCGTTTGGCTGATCCGGAATCCACCCACATGAAAGCTTCATCTATCTCTGCCTGAGAGGAATGCTGGTGGGAGACGACTTTGTTCTGTAGCAGCAGAGCTTAAAAACTCGCAGCCGGACAGTCGGGAGTAATGTCACCCTGATTCCTCATCCGAGATTTACCTCGTACAGTTATTCAAGACTATTATGTGTGACAGCGAGGGGAGGAACATCGGGGAGAGCTAAAGGGGACGCCAGGGAGATCCCGACAGCATTAGATTATCTCTTAAGCTCAAAGACATTCCTAATTATCATTCTACAGCAAAATTTTGCACTAGGAAACCTGTCTATATTCATCCTGTGGGAGCGAGATGCCCTCCTAAATCTCTACTTAAACACTGAGAAGGACACTGACCCAGTTTCTGCTGGGATTGGACCATAGGACAGATCCCATAGCGATCCTTGGCAAAGTCCTGGGAGGAGAAGAGAAGAAGACAGGGATGGTAATATGAATCTGAAAGGAACAGTTCAGCAAGGAAGTCCTCATTTATTCACCCTCATGTTATTTAAAACATTACTTTCTTCTATGTAACACCAAAGGAGAATGTTCGAATGGGTACTTAAACCACCAAGATATATACAGTTGAGGTCAAAAGTTTACAAGGAGAAATTATGCATTAGGAGCTGGGGGTGAAAACTCTTGAACAGAATGGCAGATTTTTCTTATTTTGCCTACATGTCATATTTTTTCATTTAGTACTGCACTTAAGTGGTTACAGAAGATATTTACATGTTTCCCAGAAGACAAAACAAGTTAAATTTACCCTGATTTGCAAATTCAAAAAGTTTTCACCACCGACTCTTGATGCATGTTTTTTTTCTTTCTGGAGCATTTGAACCTTTTGTAATAGTTGTAATTGAGTCCCTTAGTTGTCCTCAGTGCGAAAAGATAGATCTCAAAATTATACAGTCAACAAAAATACTGTAAAACCCAAGAATTTTTCTGAAGAATAGCAAGAATACCTGTTCAGGACAAACAAGGATTTATAAACAACTATCACTAAACTAAAAAAACACAGCTGTGGATCATTCAGGTAACAACAAAGTATTAAGAATCAAGGGGATGTAAACTTTTGAACAGGGTATTTTTTATAAATTCAACTATTATTTTCTCTTGTGGACTACATGTAAACATCTTTTTTTTTTTTGGTTTATATAATTTTATCCTAAAAACATAAAAATAAAGATCCAATCTTTCTAACACTAAAATCATTCTTATTTTTTGGTGAACTATTTCTTTAACACTTGATATGGCTAAAAACAGACAGGAAATGTGAATTTAACAAGGAAATGTAAATGAACAATACTTACATCCTCATCAGTTTCCTGCTGCTCTGCAGCCTGAATCAAAGAGAGAAAATGATTTCAATAAAACATCAACAGTGGAGGGAAAACAGACCATCTATAACAGCTAACATAAAAATTAAACACATGCTGATTACTCTGGAGAAAGGCAAGCACTGTTAAAATTGGAAATAAAATGGATTCTTTGTAAATTATTCAAACCCATGTGTCAATTTAAGTAAGAATTATTTTATACATTTGTTTTGCTCATGATTCCTGTATCTGAATAATTTATTTGACAAAGCATTTCCTAGAAGTCCAACAGACAAAAAAAAAACTAGAACTTTAGGACAGTACATAGATAATATTAAGTACAATGGACTGTTTTCATTTACTTTATGTATTTTTTATTTTATTTTATTATCATAGTATACTATTTTATTATTTTTTATATAAAATATGATGTATTATTAATTTTCCTGGGAATTGTTTTGCTCTGGACTGTGACAGTATGTTTTACACAAACCTTTTGTAAATTACAGTTTTGTTTTCATCATTAATCAAATTAAATAAAAAAATAATAATTTTCAAAAGTTAGTACAGTATTGAACATAGTATTGTCAGTATTGAATAGTATTGGCACAGCCCCATTGTCACTCACTTCAAATTAAATAAGACTTTAAGCAAACAGAATAAGAAAGATGCTCATTTTGGCAGTTTAAAATATTGAGGAAATATCTTCTGGATGCAAAAATGCCACTTCGTTTGGGCTCATAAACAGATTTGTAAGCACACATGAATTGAAAAACAATAGAAACCCCTCCATACAGCAGCTGTGGGCCCTGGACAGCACAGTGGGCAGAGTTTGCATCGACTGGCGCACACACTCACCAGCTTGGCCTGCTTCTCTGCCTTCTTCGCTGCTTTCTCTGCTTCCTTCTGCTGTTTCTTCAGGGCTTTCTTCGACTGGGCCTGCTGCTCCTCCTCTCCAGCTCTAAAACAGGAAGACACCACACCACAAAAACAGCTCTGTCAAACTTCCATCTACCTTTTTTTAAATTTTCTTCCGGGAAGCTTTTCTGATAGATGGGGGGAAAAGCAGTCCAAACTCGGCTCACACACATAGGCACAGCATCCCGCTGGCTTTTCAAGTTGCTGTGTCTTTCATCTATTGTTTCAACATGCCCAGAAAAACAACAGAGGCTAAATTAGACTTTCATCAGTGCCGTTTGCTTGTTTGTGCTCCTGTGGTTTAGGTAGTCCAGTTATAGCAGCACAGGAAGAGTGATGTCTGTCTACAGTAGCACACATGTTACATCATTCAGGTGATATAGTTATCCCATACTGTAGCAACAGACTGATTTAACAGTAAAGAGTATATGGAAGTGACAGGAACGATCGATAATGAAAAGAGTCATTTAATTTCACTTTTAATACTGTGATTTGCAGTCAATTCCATATATAGGCCAGCCAAATTCTTCAGTCCATATTTGGCCAAATGATCACATCTGAACAGAGTTACTAACACAGTCATTAAAGAAATAGTTCACCCAAAAATGAAAATTCTATCATTAATTACTCTCCTGCATGTCGTTACGAACCCGTAAGACCTTTGTTCATGTCAAGAACACAAATTAAGATATTTTTGACGAAATCTGAGAGCTTTCTGACCCTGTATAGACAGCGACGCAACTAAAACATTCAAGGCTCAGAAAGGTAGTAAGGACATCGATAAAATAGTCTACGTGACATTGGTGGCTCAACCTTAATGTTATGACGCTACACATGGACTATTTTAAAAATGTTCTTACTACCTTTCTGGGTCTTGAATGCGTCAGTTGCACTGCTGTCTATGCAGAGTCGGAAAGTTCTCGAATTTTATCAAAAATATTTTAATTTGTTTCGAAGATGAGCAAAGGTCTTAAAGAGTTTGGAACAACCTGAAAGTGAGTAATTAATGAGAGAACTTACATTTTTAAGAGAACTTTCCCTTTGAAGATGCTGTAGTGGTAACATGGAGTCAGATGGTACTTAGTCTCAGCCTCAGACGTCACGCCCACGGAACGTTGCTAAACGTCTGATGCATATGGTACGCTTAACTGGAAACACTTCAGGAATGTCGAAGTCGTCATCTGATTAGTTGAATTTGACCGGATTTCCGGAAGACGCGAGTGTCGCGTTTATTTTCGGTCCGCCGGGAAACAAAGCGCAGACTGATTTACTCGGCGTTTTGCTAAAATGTGCTTATGCAGACGCCATTGTTGTTATACACATTTGCGACCTTCGCGAACAAATTACTGACTTACTGCTTGTTCTCCCTCTTCTTCGTTATCTTTCAATGCTGGTTATTTCAGTGACTGACTTGTTGCACGCCAGTCTGTTGTTGTGGGGGCATTTCCACGCACAGAAACGTGACGCTGAACGAAACGAACTGTGATTGGTTGTTTGACATGCCGATCAAACGGTCTTATGGGCGGGCCTTGGCCAACTAAAGCTTCCATGAGTTCCAGACCTTCAGCCGTCAGTCTGAAGGTCTGGCTACGCGAGACTAGATGGTACTGAACGTAGGGATGCACCAAAATGAAAATTCTTGGCCGAAGCCAAAGCCAAAAAAAATTAAACAGTGAGCAGAAGTAGGGCTGGGCGATTTGGCCTAAAATCAAAATCTCGATTAATTGAACATTTTAACTCGATTACGATTAATGAACGATTATTTTATTTATTAATAAATTTATATTTAATTATATTTATATAATATTTATTTTTTTGCCCTCATAGTTCACTGACAAGTAGGGATGCACCGAAATGAAAATTCTTGGCCGAAACCGAAAACCGAAAAAGAGGAAACCAAGGCCGAAAACCGAAACACCGAAAGAATTATGCCAATTATTAGTACCATTCCATTTATGGCTATGACTGTGTACTAATCTTACTAGACTCAAGGCATTGCAATTGCATACATTAATATTAAAGTTTCAAAGAATAAATCAATTATATTAATTTAAACAATTATTATCATCAATCAAGTATTTTATTACTTGACATATACAT
Source organism: Garra rufa (assembly GCF_049309525.1). Taxonomy (NCBI): domain Eukaryota; kingdom Metazoa; phylum Chordata; class Actinopteri; order Cypriniformes; family Cyprinidae; genus Garra; species Garra rufa. The sequence continues at coordinate 3,748,941 of NC_133368.1, read as the reverse complement.
ATATTTTACTGCCTTTGTTTAAATTGTTTAAATTTTTATAACATTATCTTCTGTATCCATCACATCATAGACTGTAAAAAAATTCACATTTACAAGACTACGCGTTTCTCTTCCAGCAGGAGGCGCTGTCAGACTGGTATACAAAGCAGCGCAACAAATGACTTTGAAACGTGCAGCGCTCAGATTTATTCAATGGATAGCCTTTTGAAGTTTCATCATTTCTTGTCTTTCAGTCCCCACATTTAAGACCACCTGAAATCATAATTCAGACTTTTATAACCCCTAATAACACTGCAGTTTTCAATTAAAATTAAGAGCTTTATTTCAAGAACCGATTTTCTGAAACAAACCTTGCACAATATACGTTTCTTTTTATACGTTTCCCACCATATTCAGGGCACAAGGAAAATATTAGGGGACTAAATTAATATCAGCATATGAAGTATAATCGTCTCTCATTGTCTCTGAGAGAATGCACGTCAGATGCTGAAAATCAGTTTTCACTTTCATTTTAACATTGCGCAGTTTTCACGTTGCTTGTGTGATATCCATTGGCTCACCTCCATGGTTTAAAACATAAATATTAATAAAAATACAGTATGAAAAGACATATCTTTAAAATATTGTGACGTAACACCAACGTAAAGCTAATGTTTTTCACTCACTGAAAGCTACATCTTGTCTCGATCTCTGCTCTTATCACTGCACGCACGACTGCAGACACAACCCCTCTGGAAATTTCGGCAAAACAAGTTTTGCAAATCGCTATCCGTGGGTCTTTCCATACGTCCACACCGCAGACGTGTTGCTTCAGACAAGCACGTGCAGGCTGCGGTTTCTGTTTGTGTCAACATACTGTTTCGGCCGTGTTGTTTCGGTGATAAAAGTCTTTCGGCCGAAAACCAAAAATGCACTTTCAAAGTAGAAAATAAGCACTGTCTTCTAAACAAAATTACTCTTGTATATCCTGTACATTTTTTAAGCTCTCCATGGACATGTCGGCGGAATAACGTAATGTAACGGAGCGGGGTCACGTGACTCCACACGCGGTACTGTTTTTAAAGGGAAAGTAATCGAAATAATCGACCTGGAAACATTTGATCGATTATAGGTTCTGAATGTCGATTTCGATTATTTTTCGATTAATCGCCCAGCCCTAAGCAGAAGGCCAAAGGCTGAATACCAAACACCGTTTTTCGTGTTTTTTCTCCCATGTATTTTGCTCATTTTTTCACCATTGCATAAATTAAATAGCCAAGATGTGTTTTTTACAGTTTTGTCTTGCTTTTCAAAAAAAAAAAAAATCAATTATAAAACAACAATTTAAAAATATTTCCTTAACACTGAACATTTTTAACATTCTAGTAGACATTATAACCTACAGACAAAACACAATTTAACTTAAAATTAATAAGTCAGTAAAATAATATTCTTTGGCCATTTTTAAGACCTCCTTCTTGAATCAGGCATGGGTTTTAATGTACAAATAAATGCAGCCTTGCTGAGCAAAGTAATAAATGTATTTATAGAGCAGTTGTAATGATTGTTATCATTATTTTTGTCTTACTTTATTTTATTTTACAGAACAACAGTAAAATTACAATGCTAACATTTATGAAAGCTGACTTTTATTTTGAGAGAAACCCACAAGAAGACCTCAGTAGTACTTTTTCCTGACAGCAGCAGATGAATGAATGATTCTCATTACGCTGTTTCAGCGCAGATTGGACTTTGAATCCTGGCTAACAAGCTTGTGCTTTCTCTTCTCATCGAAGACATGTGATGCGGTTCTAAACAGTCTCTCGCTGTCGGTGCTTATAATGATTTTTGCGTCTTTCTCGGACAGTTTTAAATGCTTCCACACTGCCGACATGTCTTCTGCATTAGTGCGCACCTCACATCATTGTTCGATAAAATTTATTCAGCCTTATCGCTTATTCAGCCAAACAACGAAAGAGCTTTATATGATTAACAAAAAAGGCCTCTAACATAGCTTGCTCTGTTCTTTTTCTATTCTATCTGTTTATTATATTTATTATATAATTCACACTTGCTACATGTATTGCGTTAGGCTGAGACTTGTCATAGCACTTCCATATCATTGCTCTTTTGTTGATTTTGATTGCTTCCATTGTCCTCATTTGTAAGTCGCTTTGGATAAAAGCTTCTGCTAAATGACTAAATGTAAATTACATTTAATAATAGCTTTTTTTATCAAATCAATCCAGCCTTGGCATAAGGACTCCTTTCAAAAACCTTAAATCTTTCAAACACCAAACTTTTCAGACATATGAGAATATAGTACACAGAAACAATCCTAATTTAATTTTCTGGGAATACAATTTACTATTATTTATTACATGAAAAAAAGATGACAAAAACAAATATTTCTTATAGAGGGTTTGCACTTAAGTCACAGTTACAGTCAGTTACCCGGATGCATGGCCATATTGGCGATACTCAGAGGTAAAACAGCATGGATTGCACAGTTAATGTACTACTGAACACGTTGTTCTGCTAATTTATGCTGTCTTAACCATGGAAAGAAATGTGTAGAAGCTGCTAAATCCTATACGGGATGTATATGAACAATATTTTGACAAACTGAAGTTAATAGGTGGTAAAGATACGTACAAGCAGTGTTAATTAAGATATTAGCCTAATATTTCACCTACCTGACTGGAAATGATAAGAACAAACACAAATGCTGTCCAAATTCTTGCCCTGGAAACCCTAGTTCAGTTTGGCAAACCATAAATGCCTTTTGTTCCTCAGACAGTTTTTTGCACTCTTCTGCTTGATTTGTTATAACTTTTGGCAACCTATAGCACTCTGATTAGTACAGCCCAAAACATGACAATACTTGACCATTTTCAGCAGCAAAAATCAGCAAAATACGCAAGCTTTGTTTGCTTCAGTGGCATTGTTTACATTCAGTGCCGCCAATATGGCAAATTGATGACAAGTGAAAACACTCTATTGGCAATAAAAAAAAAAAAGACACTAGCTTATTTCCTCTATATATTTATATGACAGAAAACCAGCTTACATAGAAAAAAAATCAATAATTTAGAAACTGTTTGTCTTACCAAACATATAAATTAAATCAATTACTCTCTGAAATGACTTTCCTTTTTGGCATTAACACCTGAGTCCATGGGTTCATTAGTTTAAATGCTAACCAAGTCCTTTAACCGAGTAAGTCTAACATTTGACAAGACTACCGTCCATCATCCATCAAGTTAATACGGCAAAGATGGATTACCAAGCAGTTCAACAGTTATTTAAAACAAACACAATTACACAGAAACCCCAACAATATGTAAACTGATTCACAGGGCAAAGGCTAAAGGAAATGACATGCCTCTGTGATCTCCATTACCTTTTTAACCCCTTAACTGTCACTCCTATTTTTGAACAGCGACGTTAAAATGAAGAATTGAAACTTACATTTTTAGAACTCATGAACAAAAACATTTTGTAATATGACTTTGATGTACATTTTTCATGTTAATGCAATGTCTGGTTTTAAAATGGCTTTCAAAGGTTTGAGGTTTTCAGCTTTTCAACTAATATATAATTTCTTATGATTTCTAAAGTGTAATAGAAAAAAGGCAACGGGGAAGTCTGTCGGTGACAAAGGTCAGAACTCCTGTAATGAAGTAGATTTTTTAGGTGCACACTTGTCACACACTACATAATTTGTAATAGGGCTGGGCAATTTGGCTTAGAATCAAAATCTCGATTAATTGAACATTTTAACCCGATTACGATTAATGAACGATTATTTTATTTATTAATAAAATTATATTTAATTATATTTATATAATATTTATTTTTTTGCCCTCATAGTTCACTGACAAGTTTTGTACAGTAAATATGCTCACATATTACAAGCGAGAGATTTTTGGATGAAGGGTGCATTACTTGATTTTAAAATAATTGAAGGAAACACACTATCTACGATCTATGATTATTAATTGAAATCAGTGTTGAACAACTGAAATTAAAGCAAGCATTGCTTAAAACGAAAAGTCACATTTTTCTTAAATTAGTGAAAATAAATAACTTGCACTATTGGAAACAAAATAAATAATTTTCAATGTTTTTCATATTAAAAGTAGAAAATAAGCAATATCTCCTCTAAATAAAATTACCCTTGTATATCCTGTAAATACTTTTTACTGTATAAATACCGTTTAAGCTCTCCATCGACATGTCGGCGGAATAACGGAACGGAGCGCTTGTGTTTTTTAAAGGGAAAGTAATTGAAATAATCTTCCTGGAAAAATTTTAACGATTATAGGTTCTGAATGTCGTTTTCGATTATTTTTCGATTAATCGCCCAGCCCTAATTTGTAACACAAAATAAAATCTCTTAAGGAGCCTTAGACCTTTCCAACGATATATAGTTTGTCATGTTTAGATTTGGAATTATCTGTAAAATGGTGAAGTAAACTTGGGCGGTGACAGTTAAGGGGTTAAACACTCAATATCTAACACATGGTTTCCGGTTAACAAGACCAACCACTTTAAATATGCCCATTACTAATCACTCATCCGCTAAATTTAAATAATGCTCTCTAAGAATATGAATGGCACCATTAAATCTGAAACCACAAGAGGAACAGGTGGTCACCAACATGACCAAAACAAACCGGTGCTCCACCTCCAGACATGTAATAGAATTTACTATTACACTAATTACTCCAAACAACAGAACAAACAGAGTAACTAAGACTCCATTGCATAGTCTAGCTCTTTATCCAACACTGATCTACAAAGTACCTCCGAAAAGAGCAGAATCTGGGCAGGCGACCATATGGCAGCCCTCAGGCAACACAGGATCAAGTGCCTGCACACAGTGCTACAGAAGTTTAAACACAATGGATCAGTGAACGCCTTCCCCAGCACTACCACTGCCAAGACTACAACAGTCCAGCCGCGGGCTCCGCTGAGGCCTCAACCGTGCCAAAGCGGGCAATAAACTACTCTACTCCCCCCTCTGCATTATGCATTAGCACGGAACAGCAACACAGCACATAAAGGGCCACAGTGAAGGTATGCACGTCACGGAGCGCTTTTCAAGGGAATTCACGGATGACGGTCCCCCAAAGCATCACTGCAATTTCTGCTCACAGGAAATTGGAAGCACTGGGGCAGACAGAAGAGAATGAGAAGGCTGTCGATAATTAAAGGGCTGTGCCAGATACAGGGTTATGTATTTACACAGAAACACAAGGCCTGGAGCAGAGCAGGGCTATAAAAATAAGGGTGGAGCGTTCAGATGCCCTCTACGCTACCCCAGACAGCAGCTGTTATCATGTGACTCTTCGAATTGTGGCCTACATATTAAACCATAGACCAGCAGTGTCAAACTCTCAAAAGTGTTTCTGAGAGTTTACCTCCAAGCCTAAAACACACCTGATCCGGCAAATCAGGTCCTTCAGACTTATTTGAAAACTAGATGATATGTTGGACCTAAAACTTAAATTCTGCAGAGCTGCAGCCCTCCAAAAACTGAGCTTGACACCCCTGCCACAGACAGTATTGTTCACATAACACTGCTTTGGGCACAGCATAGCATTACTATATAAACAATGCATTAGAATAATAACTCAACTGCTAATTATTTATAATAAAAGATCTATGTATTTGCAATTGAAATTGTAGACAGAACAAACTTTCTTTCACTTTGTCTTTTGAAAAGTAAATGTAGGTCATGCTTAACTTACTGGAAAGTCACGTATTTAAATACCTATTTTAAGCTGGTCTCTCTTACCTGAGTTAGGGTACCGAAACTTATTGATCAATTAATTTTCATGACTTTATAGAATATTTTTCACCACAATAATTGGAAATTCTGCTTTGAGCTTACTATTTGTGACCTTGGACCACAAAACCAGTCTTAAGTAGCGCAGGAATATAGCAGCAATAGCCAAAAATACATTTGTATGGGTTAAAATGATTGATTTTTCTTTTGTGCCAAAAAATCATTAGGATATTAAATACCGATTATGTTCGATGAAGATATTTTGTTAATTTCCTACCGTAAATATATAAAAAACTAATTTTTGATTAGTAATATGTATCACTAAGATCTTCATTTGGACAACTTTAAAGGCTATTTCTCAATATTTAGATTTGTTGCATCATCAGATTCCAGATTTTCAAATATTGTCTCAGTCAAATATTGTTCTATCCTAACTATACATTAATGGAAAGCTTATTTATTCAGCTTTCAGTTGAGATATTATATATATATATTGAAGAAACAAAATGCCCCTTATGACAGGTTTTGTGGCCCATGGTCACATTTATCATTGAATGCTGAAAATAAATTATTTCCACAAAGATATTAATCAGCACAGATGTTTTCACATTGATATTAATAATAAACGTTACTTAAGCATTTTCAGGCTCATTTTATCACACCTTTAACAGACATTGCCTTGATTTTAAAAAACTGGTAACGTTAACTACCTGCATATAGTACATCATAAACACTGCGTGTACATATCAAATGTTTTCTTTACTACATAAAAATTTCTCCACGCTAACTCTGTTTATTAACTGTATTGGATTTGAAACGCCTGGAAAACTAAGCTTGCTTTCTTATATGTCAGTAAATGAATTCCCAACTAAGTTAGTAAGACAACCGTTTCCAACTAACGTTAACACTGTTAGTATATAAAAACACCGATCAGCTGTCATACTTAAAGATCTCGAAACTGCTGATGCAATCATGTGCAACTCTATTAGTTGCAGCTAGCAGAAAGGCAAGCTAATCAATGCCCTGACCACAAATATTACACATCCGCAGAAAACAATGAGTTTGTATCTCACCCTTGTACATTTTCTTTAGTCATAGTTCAGCTCTGAAGGGATGTAGTGAAACAAGAGCGCTAGATAGACAAGATTTCAGTTGTTTCATGTGCAATGACAGCCACTGGGAACGGTGGACATGTGGAGAAGAGACGGAAGTGTTTTGCTGGTGCACATTCACAACTTCCTCGCTAGTCCGTGTGGAACACGTCTCTACGTAAAAAGGTTCCTAGTTACTGTTTTATCCGCACACGGTGCTTACAGTAGTTAGTCTAAATAAAACTGAAATGAAGTGAAATAAAACATTACATATTAACAGTGTAATCTTACTGCCATGCCACCCACTGTGAACATCAATGTTCTGCTTCTAAGGTTTATAGTTACTTGCTTCTGTAACCTGATTATTCATTTCTGAGAAACATACTGAGGTACATGTAAACATATAGAGGGTTTGCACTTACTTTACGATTTGGTCAGTCACCCGGATGTGCGGCCATATTGGCGATACTCGGATGTAAACAACAGCATGGATTGCATGGTTAATGTACTACTGAATACATTGTTCTGCTCATTTATACTGTCTAAACCATTGAAAAAACCGTGGAAGCTGTTAAATCATATAGAGAAGTATTTAGTTTTTGTTTTGTTTAACTATTTAAGTTACAGTTTTTTTACAGACGCTAGGACACATTTCTCAATACTTAGGTCACTTTTGCAAAACTCTTCACACAGCGAGCACAACAGAAGTCTATGAGGGCTAAACTGAGGATCAATTATCATTGTTTTGGCACAAAATGCATTCAATGACTACATCTCTCAAATTTCATGCATTCTTTTCTCACTCAGACACAACAACTGACAAAAACCTTTGTACGTACAGGACATTTTGCAAGTGCTTACATACTGTTTTCAAAACTGTTAAACTTATGTTCAAAACAATAACATAATGCAAAACTGAATAAGACAGCAAAGTTCAACAGCAATATTTTATTGAAACATATTTCAAATCTAAAAATGCAGTAGATTAGCATTACTATTGTATCTGTATCAGTGGATGGTGTGTATACAAATTCTTGTATTTTGGAATTACTTAGTGCAAAAAAATAAAAATAAATAAACGACATAAAATATTGACGAATTCTGCATCATGTCTGATTCATTCCAGTAACATATATTGCAGTTATAAACAATACATATTGCAATTATAAACAGAGATGTGTCCTTGTTTTACACAAGAAAACACTGTGTAATGCTACATGTTGTTAGTGTTTTTTAGCTCATTGTTTTGTGGGTGACAAAGTGTGTTTGTCAGCTGTCAACCTTTGCCAGTGTTCTGGAAGAATGAGTTTATTTGAGACCTGAATAAAGTGTTTTGGTAGTTGTAGTGCATTTTGAATGTGAAATGAACTGCTTTGCCAAGCTGAAAGTCGGTTAGGAGAATTGTGTGAAGAGTTTTGCAAAAGTGACCTAAGTATTGAGAAATGTGTCCTAGTGTCCGCAAAAAAACTGTAATAGCCCTGCTGAAAAAACCAGCTAAGACCAGCCTGGCCAGGCTGGAAAAATGGCCAAAACCCCTCTAAATCCAGCCTGCCTCCCAGCTATGACCAGCTAAAACCAGGCTGGTTGACCAGCTAAAACCAGCCAACCAGCCTAGGCTGGTTTTAGCTGTTTTTTTCAGCAGGGAGGTGGTAAAGATACATACAAGCAGTATTAATTAAGATATTAGCCTAATATTTCACAAACCTGACTAGAATTGATAAGAACAAACATGAATGCTGTCAAGATTCTTGTCCTGGAAATCCTGGTTCAGTTTGGCCAACTACAAATGCCGAGTTATTTGCACTCTTCTTCTTGATTTGTTATAACTTTTGGCAATTTAAAGTACGCCAAATGTTTTGCCCGGTCCGACCAGTTAGTACAGCTTGAAACATGACAATAATTGACCATTTTCAGCAAAATAATTAGCAAAATATGCATTCAGTGCTGCCAATATGGCCAATTGATGGTGTGGCTAAAAAAACACGCTATACTGTATATATTTACATGTTTCTCAGTAGGATTGCTTCATATCACTGCGGTCACTGGATAATTAACGAGGCAATAAATAACCTCAAAGCACCCTTTCTCTTGAGTTACAGACCACAACTTCTGTTTGTTCTATTCAGTTGTGTTATAGGGCTATAAAGTCTTTCCAGAGCTATTGGTCACAGGAGGTCCTGATGCAGGAAACTGCCTTCCTGATCCTTCAGCCAAAACAATGTAAACGTAATAATAAACGAATGGCGAGAGTCGGAAATACAGTCTGATTAACCTTCTGTGCAATGAAGCTCCGTTTATAGCTTTATTTACACATCTAAATAAACAGGTTTATCACATTTCGGACTATAGTTGAGAAGCAACTGGCTTGTGCGCTATTTTTAAATGTTTTTAAAGAAGTCTCTTCTGCTCACCAAGCCTGCGTTTATTTGATCTAAAATACAGCAAAAGCAGTAAAATATTTCTATTATTTAAATAACAGCTTTTTATTTAAATATATATTAAAATCTAATTTATTCCTGCGATCAAAGCAACATTTTCAGCATCATTACTCCAGTCTTCATTGTGAAATAATCTTCAGAATATTTGTATTACTAATATCAACATTTAAAACAGTTAAGTATATTTTTTCAGGATTCTTTTATGAATAGAAAGATTTAAATATCAGAATTTATCTAAAATAAAAAGCTTTTGTAGAATTATACACTACACCATTTAACAGCTTAAAGCCAGTTATAGAAATTAATACTTTTATTTTAACAAGGACGCTTTAAATTGATAAAGACATTTAATGTTACAAAAAATTTCTATTTCATCAAAGAAACCTGAAAATTATATTTCATCTGATTTTAACATAATAATAAATGTTTTGAGCAGCAAATCAGAATATTAGAATGATTTCTGAAGGATCATGGCTGGAGTGATAATGCTTTTTAAAATATATTCAAATATTAAACAGTTATTTTAAATAGTAAAAATATTTCAAGATTTTACTGTACTTTAAATTAAACAAATGCAGGCTTGGTAAGCAGAAGATACTTCTTTAAAAAACATTAAAAACGTACTGTTCAAAAACTTTTGACTGGTAGTGTACGTTCTTTTGTTCTCAGATATTTATTTCTTTTTCCTTCATTAATTATTTCACAGCATTATAAAAGAGCATACATTATCAAACGGTGTTTGGATGAACTTAACATCTATTTTTGTTTCTCTAAGATGTGTGGTTTGATAATAGTTTTTTTGCAGAAGCTCCTTTTGGTTGGTCTCTTTTCAAATGGTAGTTTAGAGATGGGCGAGATGGTCCAGCTGAGCTCAATGGAGTGTTAATGGTGTGGCGTAGCTTTTGTGAACAGCTCTCATGCTAATGGCAGAACCATTCCAAAACATTTCCAAATGAACAAAATGCAGCACCGAATGCTCTATTTTTACTGGCCTCTCACTGTGAGAGCAGACACTGAAAAATAGCCAGAAACCTTCCAGTCTGATGCAGGGTACTTCACACCTCATTGGACTCTTTGGAAATGGTAATTTTAACTCACTGTGTTAAACATGAGTTAAGTCATTACAATATGAACCTTGTGAATATCTATGTTCTGCCACTGTGGTTTATAGTTTCTTCAAGGCTGCTAACTTGCTGTAACTTGATGATTAATCATCAAGCAATAGACCAGAATGTGACGACTGAGATATTTGCATTGCAAACAAGAGGTCAAAAGTGCGTGGCATTAACAGTAATCCTGTAAATTCTTAAGAATGTAGGAATTTACAAAATCAAAGGATGAAATACTTCATATTTGTCATCATTTGAGTGGGAATTTTTCTTCTTCTTTGTTCTTTCTTTCTTTTGTATATAAAAAAAGTACAGTACAAGAAAGCACCCCTATTCTCGATACTCTAGAAAGATCCATATTTATTCTCATAATTATAATGTAAACATTTATGATTAATGTATAAATGTGACCCTGGACCACAAAACCAGTCTTACGTAGCACAGGTATATTTGTAGCAATAGACAAAAATACATTGTATGGGACAAAATGATCAATTTTTCTTTTATGCCAAAAATAAGATATTAAGATCACGTTCCATGAAGACATTTTGTAAATTTTCCACTGTAAATATGTCAAAGCTTAATTTTTGATTAGTAATATGCTTTGCTAAGAACTTCATTTGGACAAATTTTCTCAATATTTAGATTTTTTCCAGATTTTTAAGTAGTTGTACCAAATATAGTCCTCTAACAAACCATTTGTGACTGGTTTTGTGGTCCACGGTCACATATTATAATTTTATTATTCAAAAGGTAATTTATTCCTTCTTCACCTCAATATTTGTTATGTTGATATTAATTTATGCCGTTTTAAAATGAAATGAGAGTATTTTTATTTGTAATAAAATAATGTATTATATTGATGAGAATCATTAGGGAAAACAATTGTTTGATTTGTGGGAAATTTTGTCACAACCCATTAAAATGTTTTCTCTTTCTCTTATACCAATTTGCATTTTACAGATTTTATTCAAATTGTAAATTTCAAACTTTACATCTTCAAACCACCTTATTAACTTCTTTTGCTTGTTATCTGATACAACAACAGAAATCCCAAAGGACAGCCAATTCTGTCCCTTTGTAGGTGGATGGGTGTCTTGTATCAGCAGTTGCTTAAAACGCTAAAGAACACAGATGTTCTTAAAATTACAGACCCTCTCCTCTGCCATTCTGTTCAGCGGGAGATCAGGTGGAGCTTTTGTTTTGGTAACTTGACAGACCTTCACTCCACTTCAGCTCTACCCCACCCCCCGCTGAGAGATTGGGGTGGAGGGGGTGTGTGTGTGTGTGTGTGTGTGTGTGTGTGAGAGAGAGTATGGCCACTGGAGACAAGTAAGAAGACACGATGTCAGACCTCATTAAAATTGGTGATTTTTGGGATTTATTATGAAATAGAAGTCAAAATGCAACAATTGTGACATGATTAAATTACAACCATTTAAACATTTTTTACAGTGTGAGCTACCATTTTAATAAATATCAAAAAGCTTATGGGGGAAATAAGAAACGCTAAGTGCACACACACACACACACACACACACACACACACAATGGCAAACAATGAACTATGTACAAATAATTTACACTACACACTCTGAAGCAGACAAAAGACAGTTTGCTAACATTTCCTGATAAGAACTTCTGCAAGTATACAGACTTTGTCAAGGCTCTGCCTTTAGGTCCCGTTTTAAAAGTACTAACATTTAAAAAAACAAAGATTAATTTAAGTAGTTGAATAAAAGACACAAGAAAATGAAGTGTTACAAAACAATTATCAACACGAGTTTACAATATACAAAAAGTGTAGTAAAGAGTCCTTTAAAAAAAATAAAATAAAAGCTTAGTCATCCATGTAGGAAAGTTTTATGTACAAAATGTCCATTAACTGGACAGGGCACTGGATGACTCTGACTCAGTAGATACTGATGATATAGGACCTCTTTTCTTGGTCAACATCTTGTGACTTGATCTACTGCTGATGCTCAGAGCATTGCGAGCAGATTTACTGAACTTGACTCCTAGGAAAGCATAAAGGATGGGGTTGAGACAGCAGTGGAAGTATGCAAGCGCCTCAGTAAAGAAAATCCATTTCTCCAGACCCTGCTCCAGGAAACAGCTGTGAGATATGACGTTCAGCATCACCAGAGTGTCCACCAGGATGCCGGCACAGTAAGGCAACCAGCAGATGAAGAAGCAAAGGATAAGGATGACAGTAGTCTTCAGCGCCTTTCTTTTCAGGGCTTGACCTTTGGAGTTTTTAGACAGTTTTGAGATGATGATACAGTAACAGGTCAGAATGATCAAACCAGGCAGCAAAAAGCCAACAATGATGTGCTGGAAGCGGAAAAAGGCCTTCCACACTATGTTCGCATGCTGCGGGTAGGTGAGCTCGCAGATCGTATTCAAGCCCGCATTGCGTACTTTGGCGAACACCAGATCGGGCACGGTGAGTAAGGTCGCTGGGAGCCAAACTCCAAGGTAGATTACCTTTTCTGCAAGCAGCTTGCGGATTTTCTGGCTGTTTGTCGCACGGACGACAGCCAGATATCTATCCAGGCTGATAAAGGCCAGAATCAGCACGCTGCTGTACAAATTCAGCGTGTAGATCATATTGACAGTGACGCACAGAAATCCCCCAACGTGCCATCCGCTGGCCGCATCCACAGCCCAAAAGGGTAAAGTGAGAACAAACAGGAGGTCGGCTATGGAGAGGTGTAACCTGTACTTGTCTGTCATGTTCTTTGACTTCTTTTGGAAGCCCATCACAAGCACAACAAATCCATTGCCAATGATTCCCAGGAAAAATATAATCCCGTATACAGTAGGGAGGAAGATCTTTGGGAAGTCTTCGCTGACCGTTAGGTCACAGAGCTCACCAAGGTCAAAGTCTCCAGACCCGGAGTCTGAGCTGTTGTCTAACACGATGCTCTGCAGAAAATAAAGGTATGTTGATTAATTTCACATAAATAAATGTTTTTAAAAAAAGTTAAAACATTGCAAATGTAATGTAAAAATCGAATTAAAATATTGAAACAGATTATTTACTTTTTAAAAAAAGTTTTAAAACAACATCCAAAATCTGAATGGTAAACTGTGACACTCAAAGTGTAGGTTACAAGACATGATAAACAACAGACTAAGCCTTATTAATAAGCATTTCATCAAATCACCAAACTACAGAGCGTTTTACAGTTATCCTGATTCAACTTACATCGTAAAACTCCATGTCGTTCAAATAGATGAACACAAAATCCGCGCTAAAACTCTCCACACACTTTAGTCAACGGATCTCTTCCAGCAGCATTTAAATACTCCCCCGTAGAGTCTGACACGCCCCCTTTTCAACGAGGCGGGGTCACAACGTAGGCGGAGCTCAGAAGGGCAGCGCTCTTGTGAGTAGTATTATGAATGCATGATGCCTCCAATGGTTATTGACATAAACTTAATATTTATGTTTCACTCGTGCATGGTAGAAAAAAATAGCTTGTACACAGACTTTTTTCCTGCTATCAATGACACTGCTTGTATTACAAATTCGAAAAGATAGATAGATAGATAGATAGATAGATAGATAGATAGATAGATAGATAGATAGATAGATAGATAGATAGATAGATAGATAGATAGATAGATAGATAGATAAGGTTTGAAGATATATAGATAGATAGATAGATAGATAGATAGATAGATAGATAGATAGATAGATAGATATAGATAGATAGATAGATAGATAGATAGATAGATAGATAGATAGATAGATAGATAGATAGATAGATAGATAGATAGATAGATAGAATGATTGTACACAGACCTTTTGCTGCTATCAATGCCATTGCTTGTATTACAAATTCAGATAGATAGATATTACAATGACTAAAGAAGTTTCCTTTTATTATTTTTAGAACTTATTTTGTATTATACTTTAAATTCGATTTAATAGTTGATGTGATTATGTTTATCTGCTTAGCAGCTGTATTACAAGGGGGATAATGAGCAGTCGGCAGGTCATTATCGCAAATTAATTCCCTTAAGGACAATACAAGCCACTCTGTTTTGTGTTGGGGTCCTAATCACCCTGTCAGGATTTAGGCTATGTTGTGTTAAAGGAATAGTTCAACCAAAAAAAAAAAAAAAAGCTGCTAAAAAGTACCCTCAGGTGCAGATATAGATGAGTTTGTTTCTTAATCAGAACAGATTTGGAGAAATTTAGCATAATGTCACTTGCTCAACAATGGATCCTCTGCAGCGAATGGGGGTCTAAAACAGTGATAAAGACATCACAATAATCCACAAGCAATCTGTCTCTATTTCATCAATTAATGTCTTGTAAAGCTGCATGTCTATAAGAATCCATCATTAAGGCTTTTTTAAATTCAAACCGTCACTTCTGGCAAAAATATGCGTCCATAATTCAGTGAAAAGTCCATCCCCTGTTGTCCTCTCACATCAAAATCCATCAACATATTTGTTTAGAACTGATGTTTGGACTGTGATGTAATGCTAAACTTATCCAAATTGGTTTTTGACGAAAAAAAACAAGCTCATCTGCATCTTGGATGGCCTGAGGGTGAATACATTTTCAGCAGATTTTCCTTTTTGGGTAAACTATTCCTTTAAAGTCTATCTAATAGATCAAATCGACTGAAGTGAACTTTCCCACCACCTCAGATGTCCTCCCAGACATCGCAGCAGTTTTTGTTTATGATCACATCGTGTTTCTTGGGTGAAGAACAGTGTGAAGGCCGTTACTTGTGGTGGCTTTAGGCTTTGTAGTGTGATTTACTAGATGACAGGTCTCCTCTGGTCCTCTTTGCAATTTGTTTCGTGCAGAACTCTGATTGTTGAAGGAACCGTGAGTGATGAAAGAAGAAGGTCACACAGTCACTTCCATCATACGCCTAGACTAACATTTCACGACGGATCCAAACTCTCTGTGACTCTACTAAATTTTACCAATGACAGAATCGCATTTCTTTGAAATATGAGACGCTTGTTTAAGTGATTTATTTGTTTCATTTTTGAGCAACATCTCTGCCATCCAGTCAACTCTTGTAGGTTTGGTTTCTTCTAGTGTTTGTTGTTATGTCTGTCCTCTCATAATGGTGCTCTTTGCATTAGAGCCCTGTGGACAGCACAGATGGAATTCCTCCGTCCATTGTGTTACTGTGAAACATCAACAGCATGGGCCTCTGGTGAGTAATGTATACGGAACGAAGGTGACTCAGGAAAAATATAAGTAGATGTAAAAGTGTTCACAGACAGATGAAGATATGAGAGAATTTTTATGCACTTTTTCTTAAGGATCATGTAACTGTGTCCAATAACAATAAACACTTGATCCTACATACCTTAAAGCTCAACGACACTTAAAAGTCTAGCGCTTTATTTTTGCTAATGATATAAATCACTCAGCGAATGCCTTATCTCTAGCTATAGATTGAAAAACTCCCATCTCATTTTCTTCTCCAACTTCAAAATCGTCCTACATCGCTGCAGAAGTACCAACCCAGTGTTTACAAAGTAAATGCAAAGAAGAACGCCTTTTACAAAAAAAATGTAAAATAGCAATGTAGGGCGATTTTGAAGTTTTTCGACATACCCTAACTGTCTTGAACCGAAGTAGTACACGCAGAGCTAGACAAGACGAGCATTTGAGGTTAAAAAGTATATAAATTTTTTTTTTTTTAATAACCGACTATCTTCTTTAGCTGGGATTATTTAGAGCCCTTTAAAGCTGCATTTAAACTACTTTTGAAATTCAAACTCTGGGCACCATAGTAGTCCACTATATGGAGAGAAATCCTGAAATGTTTTCCTCAAAAAACATAATTTCTTTACGACTGAAGAAAGAAAGCCATGAACATTTTGGATGACAAGGGGGTGAGTAAATTATCTGTAAATTTTTGTTGTGGAAGTGAACTACTTTAAGCTCAGAACTGCTTCGAACCAATCATTTTGAAATCATTGCAAAACTATTTTTGTATTAAATGTATATGTGAAAATTACAATGTTTTCTGACCTTAGATGCATTTAAACCTGTTGTAGGGGACTCCAACACAATATTAGGGCACTTACCATATGACGCTATTTCTAGGTCAATAATCTAATAAAATTATAACATTTAATGTTATAATTGTCAATGAAAACTGCACTGATTTAGAAAAATGCATACTGTAGGCATTTTCAGAGTGGATTCCGACTCAAACCCCACCGTCGAAAGTTAAAATAGGTTTTGACAGGTCGTTTCAGGCTGAATTATTAACTTGGCAATGCTTCCATGTTTTGTTTGCTTTCAATTATTTGAGGGTCAGGTCAGGAGGATGTGTTTCGCTAACCAGAGCTAGAATCCCCCCCCCCAAGAAAAATATGATACCCCATCCTGAGAGCACTAAACGCAATCTGTCTGTATATGCCGCCTGTACCCAGAATACAAAGGATCCGTGTGCTGTTTAGAATTCAAATAAAAAGTGTGAAGAGCGGCAAGGGAGCTAAGGAGCAGGGAATGAGCATGGAAATAAGGTAAAAGAATGCAGCAGAGATAAAGAACGAAATGTGTAAAGCCTCCAGAGAGTAAACAATGCTTGTTTTGCAGCCACAACTCATTCGTGGCCGTCAGCAAGCTTGCAAAGGATCACATTCATAATAATATGAGGGCTGAAGGATCAGCTCTGGTTCATAAGATAGTGTTTTTTTGGAAAATATGCAATGATACATAATTAATCATAAAATTCAGAGCTAGGGGGTTTCCAGCTATTACGACCTAGCTGTTTGTGTGGAGACTGTTGAGTTTTTGTGCTTTGATCTGACATTAAAAACCCCAAGCCGGTTGATTTGCTTTTCAAACATTTAAAAGTCAAATTTACTCTTAATTTTAAACAGGTAAACCTCACATGATTAAAGTACAAAAATTATTCATTTGCATGAGAGAAAAAAAAAACAGATAATGATCTTCTTTCTAATAAAACACTAGCTACAAGTGAACTAGTTCTATATGCAAAATAAAATTTCAACATTTCTAAACACTCTGTTTAAGATCAAGTACACTCTTAAAAATAAAGGTGCTTCGCGATGCCATAGAAGAGCCTTATTGTCTAAAAGGTTTCATAAAGAACCTTTAACATCTGAAGAACCTTTCTGCTCCTCAAAAGGTTCTTTGTGGCAAATAAGATTCTTCAGATTATAAAAAGGTAAGCAAGAAATGGTTCTTTAAAGAACCTTTGACTGAATGGTTCTTTGTGAAACCAAAAATGGTTCTTTTATGGCATCGCTTGAAGAACTTTTTAAAGCACTTTTATTTTTAAGAGTGTATCTCAAATTTTTAATATATATCTGCTCTTAGTTGGCACATCATTTAGATTAAAATAGCTGAAGGGCTTTTTGCGAACTGAAAAACATACATTATGGTTCTGCTTTGTGATATTTAATGTACATGCACATTGGGTTGTTGACTTATTAATTCCAGCGTCTTTGTGGTTGTGTTAGAACTGCATATTTTTCACCCACCACCCCTCAAGAGTGAGTGAAATATAACCAGGGCAATGACATGATAAGATTTGCCCATTCATGTTCCAGCTCAGAATATTTTTCATCTTTCGTGACTAAATGATAGTGTTACTCACATATCATAAAGCATACTTTCTCGGTTAAGGCGTGTGTCAAGGAGAAAAAAAAATCCAGTTCTTATGTGTTAGTGACATTGAAACATTGATATTAAGTAGATTTAAATACCACAGTTTTAACCCTACAGTATATGACAGAAATATTTCGGAAATGTCTTAAGAAAGCTTTATGATTGAACAATGGAAATTTTTAAGGACAAAGGTTCGCCTTATCTACGAATGGCACCTTTCTATGCTTCCTACTTGGGTGTGGGTCCGACTTATTGACGTTCTGAAAGCTCTTCCTCTTAGCATTAGGTCATGGCTTTGAGCTTTGAAATAAGAGGAGAGGGTCATTTATTCACAGGAGAATTTGTTGGACAGGCCTGATGTGCCTTCATAAAGTTTGCAGTCGATTGGAGTCGCCATAGTGTTGAGATAAACGTTTTTTAATCAGAAATGTTGACTCTCATTTTGTCAGTTTGCTGCACGTGAGCAAGACGTTGTTTACACGTGAGCAAGACTGAAACCATGTAAAACAGGCAGTCACATGTTGTACCATGAGCTGAGTGTGGGTGCCTGATCTGTGGTGTTGACTTACAACAGGAAGCACTATGGTTTGCATAATAAAAAAAAAAAAATCACTGACACATTTTCTTTGCCCACACGTTCTGACATGACTTCGAAAACGAAGGGGGAATAGAAAAGGAAAAAAATAAGTTGAGTAAATGAAATTTCAAATGGTGACACTTCCCCTGGGGTGTTGCTTGAAATTTATATTCATTATTGGCTCATAGCCCAAACAAACCACAACAGCGTCTCACAAGCCTTTCTTGGATGAGATGAAGTCTGAAGGGAAGGGTGTTTGCTGTTTCTCCATGATAAGTTCCTACATACTTCACTAACGAATAAATTGTGGTTTAGTGTGCAATTCTGAAAGTGACCAATCGAAGAGGGTTAGTATGTCACATAGGGTTACAAAACAGCCTTTTCCTACATTAGGACTGCTAACTAAATGTTAACTGCGCTGGGTAAATATCAAAGGGAAATGACCTAAAAATTCACTCCATAACATAGAAAATCAATCATAACCTACATTTTTGACTGTCTTACCAGCTGTTTTATTTGCAGAGCTACCTGCGTCTGACCTTCCAATAGAGCCCATGTGTGCTTTCAGTAGGAAAGCACTGTGACTATCTGTGACAGAAGGGTTGAGGGGCAGCCACTCCTTTTGCCCCCTTTCAAGTGTCCCCTTCTCTAAATCCGCCCATATGGCCAGAGTGGCTTAAGTAGAGGAGAAAGGGCATCAAACACATGGCCTGTTCAATTCTGCTTCACTTGACTCAGATAAGAGGGACGGTGCACCAGATGACAGCTCATAAGAACTCATGAGTAGGTGAACGGAAGAGTCATAAGTACCCTGCTAATGAGCGTTCAGTGCACCCACATTGCAATTCAGAGTTGTTCATTATTTATTAGGCGACTGATGTGAGATTAGTCCCCTGTCAAGGCAGATTTGAGGTGAAGTCAGTCAAGATATAGAGCAAAAACATCAAAAAACAAACAAACGACTTCATATCCGGTTGGTTTTGCAGATATTGTATATTTTCATTTCTATAGGAAGCCAGGAGGAAGTGTAGAGTTGACACATCTCATCTGCTTAAGGTCATTTAAGGTAGTAGGACTTGTGTTAAATATCTCAATCGCTATAACTTTTACTGAAATGCTTAATATTAAACAGGCTTAATATTTGAAATCGTGTTTTTAATAATTTTTTGATAAATATTAAATATGCACTACCATTCAAAAGATTTTTAATGTTTTTATTTGTAAAGAATTTTCTTCTGCTCACCAACCAAACCTACATTTGTTTGATCCAAAGTACTGCAAAATTGTGAAATACTTTAACTATTTTAAAATAACTGCTTTCTATTTGAATATATTTTAAAATGTAACTTATTCCTGTGATCAAAATTAATTTTCAGCTTTACCCCAGTTTTTAGTGGCACATGATCCTTCAGAAATCATTCTAATATGTTGATTTGCCGTTCAATATTTTTTTTTATTATTATTATTAGCAATATTTAAATCAGTTGAGTAAAATTTTTCAGGATTTTTTGAGGAATTGAAGGTCCAAAGATCAGAATTTCTCTGAAATAAAATTAAAATAGTATAAAATCTAAAATAGATTACTATTTCAGATCAATTCTACTCATCATGTGACTGGAGTAATGATGTTAAAAATGTAGCTTTGAAATCATTTAAAATACATTTTAAAATATATTTAAATATAAATCAATTATTTTAAATTTTAAATTTAAAAAAAAAATTCTGTACTATGGATCAAATACATGCAGGGTTGGTGAGCAGAAGAGACTTCTTTAAAAACATTAAAAATCTTACTGTTCAAAAACTTTTGACTGGTACACATTCATATTTCAGATATTTTTGTGATGTAAGCTTTAATGCAAAAAAGTCTAAATATTCACAATACATATTTATAATTAATTTTTTTTATTATATAATAATCTTTGGGCCAAAATATTTAATACAAATATTAAATACCATATATTGTAACAATTTTTCAGAGATAACAGGAAGCAAAGTGGGAGAAAGATAGGGGTGGGATTGGGAAAGGTCCTCGAATTAGGATTCTAACACGGGACGCTCAGAGCGCAACGGTGCTGTTGGCCCGCTGCCCACAAGGCTATCAGCACATATTGTAACAATTTTTTTTAAATAATTGTAATGTTAGTTTGTAAATAGTTTATTTTTGAGACAATATAGTCCTAAACTGCTAATTAAACATTACATATTCCAATTAGTTTTTAATATTTTAAATAAGACGTTCTGAATATTGTACAGTACGTTTTCATAGAACAAAATCTTTGATATCAGAAGATTACACATTTCTCACAATAACTTAAATGTTCTTTTCCGTGTTTACATCTGATACAGTGAACATTTTTGCGTAACATGAGAATGAAAGGGCACATTGCAGGCCAGACTTCAACCCACACAACCAACATGAACACCATTGCTTATCACCAAGAACATGCTGCATCAGAGCTCTGACACGCAGATATTTCTTAAACACCAGACTGAAACAAAGCACTCATAACCAGTACGGTCATATAACGGCACACTTTGTCTTCTCCGAGATCTGGTTTCTTGAAGCCTGAAAGACGAGACCAGAGCAATGGCCTGCAGCAAGCTAAAAACAAATGGTTATTTTTCGGAGCTTCATGTCTGGAGGTGAAAAAGAGAGAAAGATGAAAAACAAGCACCTGTTAACACGACTTGTTTTTGTTCCTCAATTTCATAGGCTGTAACGTATAATAATGGGCCACACAGTGAAAGTCTTGCCATAATTATAGGCCTTTTCAACTGTCTGAACTTCAAATTCTGACGCCTGACTGCTGTGCGATGCCAAGTGCTCACAGATACATATATTTAAGTCTATATTTACTGTATATTGCAAAGTTTAATTGACTTTTAACTTGCAATGTACGCTATATGACTTAATATTTCACACATGGTTCATTAAGCGTTTGTCGTGTCAACAGATAATACTATCTTGTTAAAATATATCAAAGTCTGAAACTGAAAGGAGATTCCCATGAGGCTTTGGGTTTTAAGAAAAGTAAACAGAGGACTCGGCTAAAGTTTCCGCCTCCTGGCTTTTTCCTTGGACAGACTGGGATCTTACTCCCAACATTAAGGGCTTTGTAAGTAACGGCTTCTCAGTTTATTTTGTATTACATTTCACGCCACAGTTTCCCTTTTTTCCTGTTATGGCTTGTTAATTCTGAGATGTCCTCACCGATAAAACCTGTTGTCGACAGACTCCAGACAGTGAAAGTGAGAGGATTGTTGTGAAGCAGCCAAAATATAATCCTGGTATAAGCATTGTGTGTTTACTTCACATTTAAGAGTGTCAATTAAGGCTCAAACCCCTCGAAGACAGTCATAACAAAAGTGGGGGGTCTTAAAAACATTAAACATTTTAATTATACATTTCAACTGTTTTCAGTAAGCACAAACGTTAGATTACAAGTTAGTCAGCTTGTCTATTGTCACATTCGGCTGAAATCTCAAATATCTACTGAACGACATTTTGGTTGCGTCATGCGAACCTCAATAGATTGTGGACTGAAAATCACCTACATATTTCTTGCTTTGAGCAAACTCTTTTAAAGTAGACAGATATTGAGTGCTGTGTATTTCTCAAAATGTCACATTCTTCTGTTCTGACTCACTCACAGCAATGTGTTTTGAATTGTGCTTGAATTGCATACAACTGTAAGCCCCTATTGTTCACAGCCAAAGTCACTTCAGAAGACGCAGACGATTTGACAAGGGAAATCTTGTTCAGACCTCTTACTTAGAGCCCAGGAAAGTGCTCTTCACTCTCACTTCAAATCAAATCAATGTCTGATCAATCATGGGCCCTGAGCCTTCAGGGTGGCAGAGGGGATCAATCAGCCATTTTTCAGGGTGTCCACTGACTGCTTATATCTAGGGCTACGGCTGAGGCCTGTCTAATTGAATTAGCAGGGCCACGTCCCCGGGGTGGTTTCCATCTGGTTTTATATGTAACTGACAAGAAGAAGTGACTTGAAGATACATCAACAGATGCAGCTGGTAGTCCAGGAGGGAACTAGACTCTGTAGAGGATGCAGAGTGAGACACTATTTTGCTTCATTTCCTTGGCGTGGTTTCGTTACGTGTTTTGAGTAATGCAAAAATGTTCGAAAATGGGTTTAAAAAGAAAAAGCTCTGCAGAAATGACATTTCTAATTGTACATTCTGACTGTTGTTTCCTAACAGTTGTTCTGGTATTGAGAACTATACGCATTTCTTGTGCTAACATTTTTTGGCATCCACTGCTGATGTTAATTAAATCAATGTTATCATTTCAAGTGATGACAACACCTGTGCTTTCGGTTCATTACTCAGACTGAATCACCTATTATATTGTCCTCAGTGTCAGACAGCAGAAATGATTGCTCAACCAACTTCAGAGTGCTTTGTCTTTGCCCTCAGACACCCATATCCTATTTCCTTGCTTTTCCTTGCAGAAGATGGATTATTTTCAGTGTTCCTGAGGCCAAATCACTAATTTCGCATTTATCAGGGAAGCCTAAAACACTGAACCATAAAACCATTCAAAATAGGTCTGCTATTTAGATTGTACTTTTAATGCGCCGGTGCCTTTGTTATTGCAAACTAATATGAATAGCTTTATGACATGCAGCAGGAGTCTAGCATTGTGTCACACCTTGTAAACCATTAGGTTACTAATGACTGAACCTGGTTTCTTCAAAGGGTTTTTTTTCTCCATTTCTGTCACCAATGTAGTTTTGGTTCCATGCCACTGTCACCTTTGAGGTGACACTCTTAAAGGGATAGTTCACCAAAAAATGAAACTTTGATGTGTATCTGCTTACCCCCAGGGCATCCAAGATGTAGGTGACTTTGTTTCTTCAGTAGAACACAAACAAAGATTTTTAACTCAAACTGTTGCAGTCTGTCAGTCATATAATGGCAATGGATCAGAGGTAAAACATGATATAAATACTGTTAAATTTTTTGCACAGACTGATTGTTTGGTGTCTTAAGACCTCAATGTATCATCACAAGCCGCAGGGTTTAATTTAGTTTTGTCTGTGTATGTTTTTTTGATTCTCAAAGCCCTGGAGCCTATTGACTGCCATTATATGACTGACAGACAGCAACGGTTTGAGTTAAAAATCTTTGTTTGTGTTCTACAGAAGAAACAAAGTCACCTACAGTACAGACCAAAAGTTTGGACACACCTTCTCATTCAAATGAATTCACTTTTGGTCTGTACTGTATATTTTTCTGTTTATTAAAGTTTTTACTCTACATTTGTGCAGTTTTCAGCGGGTTAGTGATATTTTTTAAATATATATAAATTAATAAATAAATATTTTTTTAAATGGTTTTTTATACAAAAACCGCTTTTTATGTAAAATTCACTTTATAAAAGACCCACATTTCTAACTTTAATTCATGGGGATAACATGGATAATTTCACATGGTTTAGTGTAAGATTTTTGCCCATCTTTTTGAAAATCCAGTTTTAAGAGTAAAAAAAAAAAACTTTTGCCAGTAGGTGGCTGCAGAGCTCCACTATTTGCTATTTGCTATTTGACCACCTGTAAGATATTTTTTTCACAAGTTTTTTCAGTTGAATTCATATCTACAGTACAGACCAAAAGTTGGATGCCCTGGGGGTAAGCAGATAATATCAAATTTTAATTTTTGGGTAAACTATCCCTTTAATTTCTAGCAATATTGTTGACTTGATTACACAGATAATATTTGGACTGAACTGAACTGAGCTGTCAATAATGAATCAATAATGAACTCACTTTTACTGAAAAATTTAGTGTCTACTATTGTCTTCTTGCAACTCAGCAGAAGATATTTTGAAGAATGCTGGTAACCAAACAGTTGATGGTAGCCATTAACTTACATAGCATTTTTTCCATACTGTTGAATTCAGTGGCTACCATCAACGGTTTGATTACCAGCTTTCTTCAAAATATCTTCTTTTGTCACGTAGCCAGACCTTCAGACAGACTCCAGAAGGTCTGGGAACCTTGGCTGCTGTGAATGGCCAAGAAATGCCCAAGAGGCCATATGACTGACAGGTAACTCAACCAATCGCATTTCATTTTGTACCGCGTCATGTTTAGAGCAAATTTCATAAATTCCACACACTTTTGAAAATCCAGCATTTATTTGATTCTGGTAAGTGTTGTCACAGTTGTAAACACAACGGCTTTCTTCATACATGAGGAAGTTTGGTATCATGCCATCTTAGAAGAAGAAAGAAGAAAGAATCTTTGTGTCCAGACAGAACATTAAAGGTGACATATCATAAAATTTCTGACTTTTTCCTAGTTTAAGTGCTATAATTGTGTCCCCAGTGCATCTACCAACCCAGAAAACATGAAAAAGGACAACCCAGTAACTTTGCTTTGGTAAGCCTTTCTCTGCAAGCATGTGAAGAAACCAGTGCATCAGATTTCACTCCTCCCACGCCGTGGTAAGGGGATCTTATTATAATATTACTGCACCTTAATCTAGACTTTTTCACCCAGGGCACCGTCTTTTTTCCCCGCAAGTGACAGGGGTGTACCAGTTCTAACACCATGGCAAAACCTCAAGCAAAGCATGCTAACTGTTCTGTCGTTGGCTGCACAGACAAGCACAGCACATTATTTAGAGTCCCAACATCAGAGGAGACAAGAGAGCAGTGGATTTATTGATTTATTTACTGTGTATTATACTGCTGCCACGCAGATCTAATAGAAACATATGATTTCTTCCCCAGCTGTTTACCTTCACAGACATAATCAACTGTTTTTGTAACTCCTGTGTGTTTTTAACATAAACTTGTGTGTATTTGACAGTTAGAAGCAATAAGACATGAAAGAGAACTTAGTTTAGTACTCACATGTGACAGCCACTTGAAATCTGCTAATATTGGCAGCAAAGTTAAAATACACTTGCTGAGGTAAATGCCTGAAAAAGCAATTTGACTAATATAGTGCAGTTATAATAAATAATCAACCAATTATGTAAGGTAGAATTAACAGAGAACAGTCAAAGTAACATAAAATGCAAGATAACTGTAGAGACTATTTATAAAGCCTGCCTTTTACCCATGCAGTAACTCTGAAACCATTTCTGACTTTTTTAATTCAATGATACAAGCAAATGACAAGAACACTCCAGAAAGCAGGTGTTCTAAAACCACTTACATTAAGAAGTATTTGAGCATAAATGCCTGAGCACCTTCCAGCAGAGCTGTTTTTACCAGTGCCATTTAGTTTGAAAAAACATGCAATAAAAAAATGAAGCCTTCTGCTGATGTCTGCGGGGTAATTAGCCCTCCCTTTCACTGCCTACCAAAATTCTGCCATTCAACATGTTACTTCAAACACAGTGTTCCAGTGGCTGAACTCTGTGTGAACCTGGCCTGTGTTCTGCTGATGGCTGCTGCTTCTCATGTTGTTCAAACCTCAGAGAAACTTCCCCTGTCTACCTAACTACCCCCCAGCCTAACACTACAGCCTGTTTATGCATGATAAAACCGCCTGTCTGAAATTAAATCAATAGCTGGGTACATTGATGAGTCACTGTCACACTGCTCATCTGCGCATTTCCCTGTTTTGCGCATTGATTGCGTGAGAGCCACTGTTAAAAACAAGAAGTTGTGACTTGTTTGTTTCCCTTTCTCAACACGCAGTGAGGTCAATGTCAAGCTAGAATACACTCTAGTCTGCCTTCCACCATGAAAGATCTTGTTTTGCTGCGTTCTTGCTCTGTGGTCTGTCATGCGGACAGCCTTCTACAACTTCACCTTGGCTTCACCTGTAACGAGAGAGGGGTTTATTCATGATCAAGAAAGCCACTTTAAAGCATGACCTCATGCTCCATGACATTTTAACCAACTGATGGAAAGGAATACTAAAGTGGCCGTAGAGACTGTATATTGATCGTGTTAAACTCCTGTTCATTCCTAAAGAGACATGAATAAATATGTAACACCTCTACACTTATGGGTGTCAACTTTTTTCTTTTTTTTTTATGTGGTGCGGGTGGTCATCCTGGTTCACTTAAAACCCTAAATGTATAACTTTGCAATTGCATTCAAAATCCACCCATTTTAAAAATCTAAGGAGGCATGCTTATCTTACTGACATCTATTAGAGGGGCAGATGGCCTCTTGTCTTGTATTGGTAGGGGGGTAGGAGGACAGGAGGTGTGAAGTGTGGCCTGCTCAGAGTGAATAGCTACAGCTCAGGCTTGAAGGAGCCACACACAAAGGCAAGCGCCTAGAGATTAGTGACATGACACGGCCATTCTGAAAGCACACAAGCGGAGCACGGAGATTGTGCTTTGTTGCTGTGGAAAATGGCAGGGTGACACATCTGGAGCAGAACTGCATTCAGCTCAGGGTTTCAAGACTTCCCACCGGGCTGCTTTCCACCATTATCTGCTCAATGGGTGGAAAGTCAGTGGCCACTTTCCTAAAATAGAGTACAAAGCAAGGTCTGAAACTCTTAAAAAGTAGTTTTTAAAACAAAACGGCCAGTAAAATGAGTTGTTTAACCTGCAGAAAAATAAATATTATATTTAATGTTTTATTTTTTGTGCATTTTGTTCCTATTTTATATTCTTTGATATTTGCAACCCTGTTACCAGAATGTATCTATTTATTTATGCTCGCATGCATGCATGGATACTGTGCAAAAGACTTAGGCCACTAGTATTTTCACAAACAAAAATCGTCAGTTTTTCTATATTTTGCTGTAGTGTGTCAGTAGAAAATACATTTTCAAACATTCATTTTACCATTAACTGTAATAATCCAGTGAGATTATTGTTTGCACAAGGAGTCTGACAACAGCCAGTGCTCCACACGGAGATCCAATCTCATCATCATCATCCAGTCTGTCTGAAATGACATGAAGAAACAGAACAAACTAAGACTAAATCCAGAAGAACTGTGGCAATGTCTCCAAGAGGCTTCCAAAAAACCTACCCGCAAAGCTACCTGAAAAACTGGTCACACCAAATGTTGATTTAATTTAGTTAATAGAATTTGAGAAATAAAATCTATTTATGTCATTATTTTTGACAGCATCCTCATTTTACAGCATTTTTACACAAGTGCCTAAAATCTTTAACAGTACTGTAGCTTTGCAAATAGGTTTCTTGAAGCATCTTGGAGACGTTGCCACAGTTCTTCTGGATTTAGTCTGTCTCAGTTTTTTCTGTTTCTTCATGTCATTCCAGACAGACGGGATGATGATGAGATCTGATATCTGTGTGGAGCACTGGCTGTTGTCAGACTCCTTGTGCAAACAATAATCTCACTGGATTATTACAATTAATGGCAAAATGAATGTTTGGGAATGTAAACTGATTTTCCTATTGACACACTACAACAAAATATAGAAATAACTGACTTTAAACCATTTTTAGCTGGTGTAAATACTAGTGGCCTTAGACTTCTGCACAGCACTGTATGTATGTTTGTACACTGAAAAAAATGGTGTAGAAACATATTTCAGAAATTGCTATTATATTTCACAAACAATACAAAGAAATGACAGGTAACACATAGAATAAAACAGGATATTTCACATTTCAAATATTCCAATATTTGTTCAATTTACAACTTCAGTTTAATTTACAAATTCTTGATTTATTAACAAGTACAGTTTTTTTTACACTGTAGGTATGCATGTTAAAGAAAATACACCAAAATAGGTAACAGAGTTGCAAATTTAACCGACTAGCTATTACTCTATGGGAGAATTGTTGACTTTATAAGGAGTAGTTCACTTCCAGGACAATAATTTATAAATAATGTATTCATGCCCTTGTCATCCAAGATGTTCATCTCTTTCTTTTTTCAGACGTAAGGAAATTATGCTTTTTGAGGAAAACATTTTAGGATTTCTCTCCATATAATGGACTTCTTTGGTGCCCCCGACTTTAAATATCCAAAATAGAGGTTAAATGCAGCTTCAAAGGGCTCTAAACGATTCCAGCAAAGGAAGAAGGGTCTTATCTAGCGAAACGATCAGTTTAAAAAAACAATTTCTATACTTTTTATCCTAAAATGCTCATCTTGTCTAGCTCTGCGTGAACTCTGTGTATTTCGGTTCATGGCAGTTAGGGTAGGTCGAAAAACTCACACCTCATTTTCTCCAACCTCCAACTTCAAAATTGTCCTACATCGCTCTTTTACCTTTTTTTTGTAAAGGGCGTTTGACCTTCTTTGTATGCTCACTTTGTAAACACTAAATCGGTACTTCTGCAGCGTTGTAGGATGATTCTGCTAGACAAGATGGGTGTTTGAGGGTAAAAAGTATATAAATAATTTTTTTAAAGAAAATAACCGTTTTTTTTTTTTTGCTAGCTTTCTCAGCTAGGATCGTTTAGAGCCCTTTGAAGCTGCATTTTAACTGCATTTTGGAAGTTCAAACTTGGGAGCACCATAGAAATCCACTATATGGGAAGAAATCCTGAAATGTTTTCCTCAAAAAACATAATTTCTGTACGACTGAAGAAAGAAAGACATCTTGGATGATAAGGGGGTGAGTACATTATCTGTCAATTTTTGTTCTGGAAGTGAACTTCTCCTTTAAATAAAACAAAACGTATTTATTTTTGACTATTATTATTATTTTTTCCTTAAAATAATTTGGGTAACTGTTTTGAATGGGTAAGCTTGACAAATGCAGTCAAGACTGGTTGTCAAAATGATGACATTGTTGTATGATTTTAATTGTTGGATACAGCTGAGAATTTGCACTGTATCTGTATGCAACAATTAAAACCTATTTGAGTCTACTTTATTACCAGAAACAAATATTTGGGTGAGAAGATTTGAGAGAGACCAACACTTTTTCAGACACTTGTTCAGTGTTTACAACCTTTGAAACTGGTGTATCTAATCTGATTTATGTTTGTGGTAAACAGATTGTTCTGTTTAAAATGTCTCCGTGTCACTCTGATCAACCATCTTCACCAAGCACAGCAAATAAGAACTAAGATAATATCACATATTCTGTTCCCACAGACTCAGGCATAACCATTGAAAATGATAAGACGACACGGTTTTACACATCTATGTACTCATATGTCAACAGTTTTTAGCATGGCATGGTTAAGAAGTTAATTATGTAACATCTTGCCCCTGTTTGTATGCCAATTGTTGTAGCTGTGCTTCGAGGGCAGGGTCACATGTTCATTACAGCACTCCAGGGCAGAATAGGGTTCAGAAGTCAAGGCACTTTAGTCATAAATCTCCCAATCTGCCTAGTCCTGTCAGTATTAATGCAACTCATTGGCTAACAAAGACAGAGCAGGGTTTTACTCTCTCTTTCTCTCTCTCTCTCTCTCTCTCTCTCTCTCTCTCTCTCTCTCTCTCTCTCTCTCTCTCTCTCTCTCTCTCTCTCTCTCTCTCTCGCTTTTTTGATTCATTTGAGAAAATTTGTTTGTTCCTTAAAGGGTCACTGAATTCTCCCAAAATAAACACATCGCACAAACATGCGCACAGACAGAAAACAACATGTGCACTGCCATCTGTGAAAGAAGGCTGATTATGATGTTCATTTGCATCCTTATTATGTTGGTTAAATTCATATTGATGGATATTGAATTCATATTGAATTAAAATATCAAAACGTAATAATTACTTTGAGTCATATATAAATATGTCTCATGTTTTGTCTTTATAAACACCATATTTAGGGTTCAAGAGTCCTTGGCGCTGTATAACAGCTATTATAAGTCATTTAAAATGTACAACAAATGTACAAAATATGAAAATGCATTGCATTTATTTAGTTATAGACAGAATAGCATTTCTGGAAGGCTTGAAAAGTAAAAATAATGTGATTAATAATTTAAAAATAAAATATTATGAAAGGTTACATTTACATTTATTCATTTAGCAGACGCTTTTATCCAAAGCAACTTACTTTTGGGGAATACTTCAAGTGATTTATCTTAAAGAGGCAAATCGACACAGGAAGTGCTCACAATACCATGTTTCAGATAAGTTGTTCAGATTCAAATAATTTTTTGTAGGTAAGTAGGTAAGGGAGAAATAAGAGGAGACAATGTTTCTTTTTCTTTTTAAAAGATGAAGTCAAATGAATGGACCCGTGAATGAACCTGATATGTAAATGTAAAGTATGCTTTTTAAGTTATTACAATGACCTTGGGGTCTCCCAGGCCCCAAACAGAGAACAAGGGTTAAGTAGTAACCTCATCTGACAGTGACCCTGTCAAGATTTATATTCAATATAAACCATTATAGTAAACAGTCACCAGGTGGCACTCCATTCTCCTTAATTCAGGATCCTCAGTCTTTCCTTTATTCTTTTGATTGAACTAAAATCAAAGCATATGTCAAGCGACTTTCACTTTTCACATTTAATCTGTGATCACTCTGCTGAGTGCTATTAGAGATGGCATATATCCGTGCTTTAATCAAAGTTTGATGAATCACAGTGTTTCATGTGAGGACTGCTCTCTTTTTCCTTCCTTTAAGCGCTTGTATTCTCTCTCCTCTGGGTGTTCAGATGTTCTGGGGGTGTAACATTTCGTATCCAACATACTGCAAGCACTGCAAGACTGAACCGATGCAAAGCTTTACTTTTAGACCCACTGATAATACGCAGAGGAGCTGTCAGTATTTGCTATAGCCGAAATTGCAGATCGAAAACAAATTTTAAGGTTTTACAACCAGACATTGATCGGTCCAAATTTGTTCCTCCAAGACTTCAGTTAGAGATATCTGGGTTTTGAGTGAGAATCAGCCTGCTGTATAGGGCAGGCCTCATCTCCCTCTCTCCCACGCCCACTTCTCCTCCAGTCAAGGCTAACACACTTTCTCCAGTTTCCCTCTGAAGAATAATTGGGCCTCCTCCTTGTTTTATTGTTGTTCTCCAGATCATAAATCAGTAAGAGGGATGGTGGCGGTTCCACTGCGCGGCTCCACTCCTGCCCTGCAGCCATGATGGGGAGTTGCTCTCTAGTGACATGCAGTATTCCCATGTGTGTGTGGATATGGATCCCAGAGTAAAGGCTGCCACAGGAAACAAAAGATGGCTTGTATTATTGTGACCGAGTGCCCAAAGGCTAATTAGGCAGAAAAAAAGGCAGCAAAAGCCTGCAAATCAATCATGCTGATGCTGCCTCTAAATAATGAATGACAAAATAATGAATTTTTAAAACATTTTTGTTTTCTGTTATTATTCTGGAGTATGGTGGAACAACACGCCTTTGTTAGCGGGTATGTCAAAATCAAAAGTGAGCTTTGATATGGTGATCATTTAGGATTTTTTTAGGGGCTTTTGAGTTACTACGAGTTTCACATACAGTGTGGAGATAAAGTGTGATTTGGTCTGCTGATCAAAACCACTTCCTGCTGCAAGGTAGAACAATTTGTACTTTGCACTGTTCTTTTTTTCAGTTTCCCTTTTTTCATATCAACACAGTCTTCATGATAAAACATTTGGACAGCTGTTATTTTAACACTATGCTGTTCACACAGTACTTCCTTTTTATGTAATTATTTGTTTATTTACCTCAGGCAAACAGTTGATGTGCATTATGTAATAAGCAGCCATGTACCATGCAATTACGGTAAAACTTGTGTAAAACAATGTACATACTAAAACTGAACTGCATTTAAGTAATATCACACTGTGCTTATCTTAAGGCCTGTGACAAAAGCGAAAGCCTCTGAGGGCGACAGGACAAGCATCGTTATCATTTGATTTAGGTGCCATCTAGTGGAGAGGGTGATATTCTAAAGACTCACTGAATCAATTTTTGAACCGTCTAAATGAATCGGCTCACTAAAATGATTCAAACGACTCGTTTTATCACGTTGTTACACTATTTTAAAAGTAATTGTCTCTCTACTAAATATGTAATAAATACAGCTGCTAACTTAAAATGGCTACTTCTGTTGGCACTTAAGGTTTAGAAAAGTTCATATGTGACTATGGACCACAAAAGTAGCAGGGTATTTGTAGCAATAGCCGAAAACACATTGTATGGGCCAGAATTGACGGTCATAAGGACATTAAGCAAAGATCATGTTAAATGAGGATTTTTTTTGTAGATTTTGTACCGTAAATACATCAAAACTTAATTTTTGATTAGTAATATGTTTAGCTAAGAACTTCATCTGGACAATTTCAGAGGTGCTTTTTTCAATATTTTGATTTTTTTTCCACCCTCAAAAAAAAAAAAAAAAATCACTTATGACTGATTTTGTTGTCCAGGGTCACGAAACTTTCGTGTACGCACAAAATAAGTCGGCGGCGCGAAAATCTTGTTTTAACTTCGAAGTATCACTTCTGGGGCTCCGTAAATTCTCCATCGACATCGACTTAGAACATAAATCCCATCTTATTTGGAAGACCGAGCGTCTTGACGGTGAGTACTGCCTATTTGTTGCTAGTTTAATTGTGAAGGATGAGATTCATTTGTGTCAATCAGCAAAAACAAACATTAAGGCTTACAGAGAGTAATTTATCCTGTTGTCTAAACGTTCTCGAGCGCTCCTTAATTCGGAAGCACAATTAGAGCTCAGTGTTAAAGAGGTGAACAAACATGAAAATTGTAACATCTTAACGCCACCAAGTGCAGATGAAACGATTAGCTGCTCAGTGTGAGATGTTCTGCTTGGTTGCAGGTGGGTCTCAGTCCTTTAGAAAGTCATAAGCCAGTGATGGTATGCTCGGTAATTTAGGAATACAAATTGAACAAGCCGATGTTGCAAAGAAACATCAGGCAAGGTGAAGGAGCATGGCAGAAAACAGATGTAACAAAACTGAGAGCAATAAAGAAACCTCTCAAAATGGAAATGACTTGCACTAGTCATCTCAGGCAAGCTGCAGTTTAAAACCCACCTGTTTCTTCTCATCTCAAATGACACGATTTATCAGGCAGGATTGGGGAAAAATGAATGTACTGGAGGTAATTTTCCACTGTATTAGATTTTAAACAAAAGCATGTGAAATTATCCACAGAGACTCTGAAACCATTTTACCCGCAGTTATGAAAATTAAACATTGTGGGAGGCAGGCTTTTCAGAGGATTGTTGGTACATTACCCCTGATATTATGCAATTTGTTTGTCTGTATATTTTTAGCCTAATTTTTATTTCACCTTATCTTGAACACCCCCTGTTTAAATGCCCTTAATTGAGACAAAGCGTTCTTATTTGGAGTCGGATCCCTCGAGATGCCTTACAGGAATATAATGACACCTCACTGCCATAATTATTAACATGTGCGTTTACAGCGGGGAACACTTAGCATTTGGATTAAACCATTGATCTCAATTGGTCCAGGAGGTTTGTCAGGTAATGGGTTTACACAAATCAAAGCAAGTAGAAGATTGTTCCTCCGCTGCCAGCGTGTCTGACGGCCAGTACCCTTTGTGGTTTGTTTAGTCAAAGCCCACAAAGCACTTCAATTATTACAGCACTCCTTATATCAGTGCTTGAGATGACAGCCATTTCTTCAGCTGTGGAAATCAAGTAGCTCTTTGTTTCTGTTTACAAACAGCCATAAAGCCGCTAAATGGAGAACAAAATGATGAAGATGCAGACGCACAAGAGGAGCATTAATCTGAGTGAGATGGAAAATTCGCTGACAGGTATGTCGACCTGTACTACTATTCTAATAAACAAACCACTCTGTTTCCCTGGTAATGCGCCTTGCTGCTTCCACTTCGGTAAATGGCTTCAACTTTCTCTTCTTTGGCCCTGGAAGAGCAGGGGTTTAATTTTTATATACTAACATAAAAAAGTCTGTGCTTTGACAGCGCTCCGGTTAAATATTTCCCTTGGCCATAGTCGAATTGCGAATACTTTTAATAGTGTTGAGGATTGAAGCGGGCAGGTCTGGGGACCGCAAGGTCCCAAGATGCTGGGGCCAAATTGACAGGCCCGTCTATGTTGGCTCAGTCTTCATTTACAGCAGGATGATCCTTGCCAACCCTGGTGGCAGCCAATTTGCTCTAGGACAGATGAATGTGGAGAGGTATATGGTTTTCCCACAATCCCTCTGGTGTGTACTGGGCAGATCTGAGACCTCTGTCAAAGAACTGACATCTTATTTACCTCATTGTTTGAGGAAATGTTGAGTCGGCCGTTTCAACATTTGGAAATGTTGAATCAAGTGATGACCACGAGAATCATTACCTTTTCACCCACTTTGACTCCCAAGAGGTCAGTACAGTTTATCTGAGTAGTGTCTGCCTATCT
The DNA here is from genome assembly GCF_049309525.1 of Garra rufa. NCBI lineage: Eukaryota > Metazoa > Chordata > Actinopteri > Cypriniformes > Cyprinidae > Garra > Garra rufa. The sequence goes on along the minus strand of NC_133368.1, from coordinate 3,714,086 downwards.
TTAAATCTTCTGCCATGGAAATGTATTTCATTGATTAAGTTCTGCTTTCTTAAAACACAAAAGAGCAAACAAGACTTTTAAGTGTTCCCTTAGTTTTAATTAGCCTCATCCCCTTGTCAGTTAGGAGAGGTGTAAACACTGCCCGGGGCGGGAGGGTGAAATTGGCCAGTTCTATCATTGCATGCAAGAACTTGCTGCTTTCTCACAGCACCCTATGCAAAGTCTTTTTGTGGTTGTGTTGGCAGGCTACTGAGCAAAAAAGTCAGTTTTGAGTGCATTGCTTGTTCCTGACAGAATATAAATGCTGCTTTGTGAAAAAAAGACACTTACTAAGCATAGATACATTGTGATTTTAATATGCACATTGCTTAATTTACTAAGAATTATCCTAAAAACAGCATATTGTTTCTTTAAAATTCCAGTAGAGTGCAGTTATTGGTTTCCTTAAAGGAACACTCCACTTTTTTTTGGAAATAGGCTCATTGTCCAACTCCCCCCGATTTAATAAGCTGAGTTTTACCATTTTGAAATCCATTCAGCCGTTCTCCTGTTCTGGCGATATCACTTTTAGCATAGCTTAGCATAGATCATATAGCATTGCGTTCAAAAATGACCAACGAGTTTTGATATTTTTCCAATTTAAAACTCGACTCTTCTGTAATTATATTGTGTACTAAAACTGGCGGAAAATGTAAAGCTGCAATTTTCTAGGCCGTTAAGATTAGGAACTACACTCCCATTCCGGTGTAATCGTCAAGGAAGTTTGCTGCAGTAATGTGGACGCAGCAGGTGCAGTAATATCACACAGCGCCTGAAGTTCGGTCAGAATTTCAAAAGCCGGTCACATTGGCAGTTACCTAACTGGGAACTAATTTCAGGCACTTCGTAAATTGCATAAATTGCATAAATTTTCTCCAAACTATGTCAACAGATATAAAGCGTTGATTGCCTCAACCCAAACCAGCAATATATTGGCAGTAAAAGATTGTGATTGCAGCCATCATTGCATGTTGATATCAAGCTTATTTCAGACCTGACAGTTGCATGATAATCAGTGCAATAGAAGTAGGCTAATGCTATATTGTTTGCCCTGCTACTGGTCTTTATATGATAAAACAACTTTTTTTTTCCATGTTTCAAAAAGTAGTCGAATATAGGGGTGTTCGATAATGACCAAAAATGGTATATCAATATTTTTTTTGGAATTTTATTGGTAATGTTATTTACACAATATTTTGCCGAGCCTGTTATAGTGCTGGAATTTTAGTAGAGCTGTTTGGAATCGATTCTGATTCTTGGGTAAGAATCGATTTCTCAATGTTGTTTTTGATTCTTTTTCGATTCTTGTTTTTAGATTGGAGGAACCTACTTTCGCTATGACTGCAGGATATAAAGGTCATAGAAAGTAGCCTTTTCATAATATAAAGCTTTATTTGTAAAAATTCTAATACATTTTTGTAGCTCTGATTGATTTTAAATTGTAATTTTGTCTGCTTTTCCCATGAAATTAGTCATAGCCCATAGCTGTGCAGTGGATATCCGTTTAATGCATGAATGGAACAAGACATGAAGTGTCTAAAATATGGCTGCACAGTTCAGCTGAATGATGTTTACTTGAAAATTAATAAGCTGTATACTGAAACTAAATAACCAGAACATTAACACAGATACAAGAGTTTGTGGTTTATCTGTTATTCAGATGCGCTCTCGGCCACTTATCTGTTTTCTTTCTGAATTATCATTGGTTGATAGAAAGGTAAAAAAAAAAAGTGTTTTATTTACGATGGAGTAAGAATGGCAAAGATTTTTTCTTTGTGCTTAGTAGGGCTGGGCGATATGGCAAAAATGTAATCTCGATAATTTTTTCCCATATTGAATGATAACGATATATATTTCGATATAGGCTGTTGATGTTGCCAACAACTAAAGCCACAAAAATTAAAGGGTTTATTATAAATTATAGTTTATTAACAAAAACAGATTACAGTTTTTTTACAGATATGTTATGTAGCCTAATTTGCGTGCATTGGGGAGTCACTCTCTAAACAAGGGGGATTAAAATTGCTTTTGAATGCGCGTGCGTGTTTTGCTTTCGGTTTCAGTTTTAACAATCGCACCAAGCTGAGCTGAGAGTCACTTTTCAGATAGCCAAACCACTTATATAACGGAATTCGTGCTACCTTTTTTGTCGACAATTTCAATGTCTTTGGATAATAACTCAAGGTTAGATTCACTTTCGTCGCTGCTTCCACTCTTCCACGTTTTTTTTTTGTCGTCCTTTGCTTCGCGATGTGCAGTAGGAAATTAACTTTGTACTTTGACGTGCACACGCACGCTGATTGGCTGTTGTCGCATATTTCTGCTGTGTGATTGGCTCTTAGATTAATCCATATCGAGAAAAAAATGTCTAGAGCTTATCATCGTTATTAATGTAAATTTTATCGCGATTCGATATGATATCGTTTATCGGCCCAGCCCTAGTGCTTAGTTTTGGTAATAAAATATGTCATTTTCATACCAAAGCTACATATTTTACAGTCACCGTTATGTAGATTGATCATAAACACAGCTGAAAGGCTTCCTACCACAGTGGCCATCCTTCACAAAACTAATATCTACCACAGTTTTATCACAGATAGAATGCAAAATGTTTCAATACAAGCTACTTTATTTTATGGGCATTTTTACCTTTTATAGGGCGAAACATAAATAAAAACATAATAAATGTATGCATTACACTTTTTTTTAAATGTAATTAATAAATTTAAATCGTAAGACACTATAGGGCTGGAACCAATCAAATGAAATCAGTATCAACAAAATTTGTGTTTGCAATGCAGAGGTGATGCAGAAACTCCATCAGATGCATTTAGATGCATTCAGACAGGAGTTAACCTGAAGTTACAAATGCATAAATAATGTTTTGATGTTTTAAAAACAATGTTCAATAGTGGTATTTTATAATTTTTTGGGGGGAAAAAATAAAAAGTACTTAATTAAATACAATAACAGTTCTGCTGCAACTTTGTTTTAAATTATTTTTGTTAATGAAATGGAGCAAAATAGGAACTTGTGTGTAAAATTGAAGTCAATTAATAATATTTTTTTATTTTATTTTATAGTTTATTTGACTTTTATAAAATCAAATCAGATTTGCATTTGTACTGAAATGAAAAACAACTGTAGGCTGTTCTTCGTATGATATTAACTATAACAGTTGATATAAATATAAAAGACATAAAAGACATACAGGGGCATATTTGCCACTTTACCTCGGGGAAATTTGAATGTATTTTAATAAACAAAATCACGCAATGAAAGTGTGAACTCTAAATTACTCATGCAGTAGTCTGTAGGGCTGTCAAACGATTAATCACGATTAATCGCATCCAAAATAAAAGTTTATGATTACATACTATATGTGTGTGTACTGTGTGTATATATTATGTATATATAAATACACACACATACATGTTTATTAAAGAAAAATATTTTAGATTAAAATATAAAATATTTATATTTTTGTATATAATCTAAATTAAATGCAAGTATAACTATTCATATATATAAATATTTGTTTTAATCTATACATGTATGTGTGTGTATTTATAAATTCATAATAAATATACACAGTAAACACACATTTAGTATGAAAACATAAACTTTTATTTTGGATGCGATTAATCGTGATTAATCGTTTGACAGCCCTAGTAGTCTGACCTGCATCTAATAGTGTGTGCGTGCACTCTTTGGTTGTGTTTTTGTTTGGTTTTTGCAATTTATTCGATTAATGTCAAATTGCATATTGTTTAAACAACAATTGACGTTATATATCACACACCCCTAGTTGAGTAAATGCTAAGTACACAGTCTTGTTTTGTTTTAGATTTTCTATCCTTTTTGGCTTGAGTGTTGCTAGTTGTTTCATGGCTCAGAACTCTATAGTGTGCAGGCACAATTTTTTGAAATCCTTATGATGAAACAACCTCCAACCTATTGTGTATGTTCTTGATGACTCTAGAGAAAACAGATGCACACAGATTTAATTTATATCTGAATTCTAGACAGAGTTCTCATTTCTCGGGTTACATCCCAAGAGAGGACCACAATGTCCAACTCATTTTCACCTGCAGACATCCTAGCTGCCTGTAACAATTTGAATGTTTCCACACTTGCTGATGAAGCCCTCTGCGCTTTGGGCTTTGTTTTCTGTGTTGTTAGATGTCAATCACATAAGCTGATCAGTATTCAGAATGATAACTCCTTTTCCACTGGGTCTTATTTCTAGCTCCTGAGTCAATTACTTTTCATTTGTCTGCCCTGAATTGCTGAAGCAATGTTCAGCTGCGGTTCCTCACAGCTCACGTGGGTCTTGTCGCTTTGCAGAGAAACACAACACTCAGAGCAGCATATACAAAGACTGGCTTTTATTTACCATTCTTTGTGTTGAAGTGTCAAGACAAGTTTTCTCACCACTTGCACTGATCTGAATTTAATGGGATATTTTTTTTCACATTACAACAAACTTACAACAAAGACAGGGAACATACCAACTTCATAAGGCACACTTACTAATAAACAAAAAATGGAGCAAAATTTGAAATGGAATGGACTCACTTTACCAAAGATATTTTTTTATGTCTTTCTAATTTGTTCTTGATTTTGTAATAATTTTACAAGTTACAAATGCTTAAGAAACAAAGTAAAGGGAAGTTTACATTTCTGTTTCAGTGTGTGAATATTTACCCACCAAAATTAGTCAGAAAACTGGGATTTCAAAGAATTTGATGTGATTGACATTTTACCTATAAGTTCCTGACAGGATTACTCCACTTACTCCCAAAATTTCCTGATAATTTACTAATCCCCATGTCACCCAAGACATTCATGTTTTTCTTTCTTCAGTAAGTAAATTATTAGGAAATATTTATTTAGTTATCCTTTAAATAAGCAGGGCAGGCACCATGTTTAATTTGATTATTTGAGTAACATACATACAGCCTTAGATCACATTGTTTATTTTTATTAACTTATCTATAGGACTTTTTTCCAACCAAATTTCCCCAATTTCTGTATTATAATTTTTGTAATTCCATTTTTTTTTTCATTTTTTTTTTCTGGACTCCTTTTTAAAGGTTATATGTAAAAATATTAATTAAAAGTCATGTCTAATTAATTAAAATCATGAGACGTACACAATTCAACAGCAATTTATTAAACATTTAACAAAAATAAAAAAATTTCTATGCAATGTTTTATTTTTTTTTTTCAAAATCCAAGGTTTTCCTGGAATTTTCTGGAGTCCATTTTCTTTACATTTTATTAATCAAACGCATCTCTTATATTACATTTTATTTATTTTATTTTTTTTTTCAGAAAAAAATGTGTCTACATTTTTCTGGTAAATAAATATATATTTTTAATTGCTGTAGCACTATCATTACATTAAATAGTATATTTTTGTCACAATTTCTTCAACTTAAACCAAACTTTTATTTTGACAGGTTGCTGTGAAGACCTTTAGTTTGTGTTTGTATATGATATGATGGTAGTTTCTCAAAATAAATAGTAAAATGTTTTTTCAGAGCTTGTGTATGCAGCGTGGTACTCTTTAAAATGGCACTAGGGTGACGCAGAGAAAAATAATTGTTGATTAAAGTTATTTCAGTTGTTGTGCAACAAAAAGCATTCTTGTAGCTTCATAAATTAGTGGTTGAACCACTGCTGTCACATGAATGCGATGTCCTCTTAAATGTGGTAGGACCCTTGCTGTCTGTAGAGGGTTAGAGAGCTCTTGGATTTCGTCAAAAATATCTTAATTTGTGTTCCAAATAAACAAATGTCTTATGGGTTTGGAACAACATGAGGTTGAGTAATTCATGACAGAATTTAAATTTTTGGCTGAACTAAACCTTTAACGCAGACACAAAGAATATGCAGGATTCATATTTAAAATTAGTATTTTTGTGGCTTAATATTCATAGACATTTTTATGATTCGATTCTGTGATTCCGTCAGCGTTTACCGCGTCATGGAAACATAGGGCTGTTGAGCAGACTGTACCTCTATCTCTCACAGCCTCGTTGTCATTCGCATCAAATTAAATATGCTGTCTACCCCGACTAAGGTCTGTGTCCGCAGATCCATTGTCAGTTACAGACTTAAACCCCATCGACAAGTTCACTTCATCAATTACAGTCAGACTCCACTCACTTCTCTCCAGGCTATGATCCACAGTATTAGCCCATGCCTCTATGCTAATAGTCTGTCATATTTTTAAATGGCAGCTATTTGTTAGCCTGGAAAGGACTGACTGATGATGTTTACAAATTCAGCAGGTAAGGTCTGAAATTATCTTCTATAAATCATGCAATGCAGCACTTCTGTTGCTTGAGATCATTCGATAAATGCATCTGCCAACTTCGAGAGCGATTGTCCCTGCCACAGGGAGAGACGCACACAGGCTAGTCAGCTCTCTGTATTCGGAGAGGCCTTATAATTAATTTGGACAGCTTCCAGCAATCTGCTAGTGTCCCAGGCTGGTTCATTTCTTACCCCGGAGAGTGACGGATGAGACGTGGCCAGATTGTCACCGCTCAGTGTGAACCGGGAGCTCTCAGAGACGAGCGTTTGCTAACCCCCGTGCATCGCTTTGACTCTCTGCCAAATTTTTACAAAACTCTGTTCATTTGGAAATGTATGCAAATGGCAGGCAATGGAGTTCTCCTTGAGATAGTCCTTGTGGAACGTGGTTAAAAGCTGAAAATTATGTTGATCCTCCAGCCTCTCAGTCTCTTTGCTGCTTCAACTATTTAACTGAGTGTGATGCTTCAGGGTTGAGCTGAATTTCTGACTAGATTTATGTGAGGAAACAGTTCATTTGTGCGCTCTATTTTGTAACCTATTGTCATTCTTGCACGATTCAAATATTACTCATCATTCAAGACTGTGGGCGTCTTGTGCATGAGATTTTATTTTCTCATTTTGGTTTCACACAACATTTATCAAATTTGCAGCATGTGGATGTGACGGTGCAAACAGAGACGAGGAAGCAAATGCAGTGCAATGAACGTTTATTGAGACAAACAAAGAACAAACTGCAAAGTGGTGAGATCCCTCGGCTGGTGTGACACAGGGGCTTGATGGCTGCGGTGATGTGGCGTGATGATCCCGTGAAGGTGAGTAAATCCAGAACACTGACGAAATACACATCCAACGAGACGAAGACACGACCAACAATCCTGACACGAACCAAAATCCAGAATGAACTATCGACAGAGGAGATGAAAGCGAGGTGAGTATATATAGCCGGGGATGATGAGATGCACCTGTGGAGGACTGATTGGCAGCGTGCTGGGGAGCATGACGTCACACGCAAACACACACATACCACATGATAACGAGACAGAGAAAAACACAACAGATGTATGTACCGTGACAGTGGATTGGTCTTTGATTATTTTGGTTACATTTCATAACCTGAATAAATCAAAAGTTGGGGATCAGTAAGATTTTTTTTAATGTTGTTGACATCTCTTATGCTCACCAAGGCTGCAAAGATTTCAGTAAAAACATTAGTATTGGGGCATGTTATTTCAATTTGAAATAACCTTTCTGTTTGAAAATATATTTTTAAAATGTAAATTATTCCTGCGACTCAAAGCTGAATTTTCAGCATCATTACTCCAGTCTTCAGTAACACATGATTCTTTAGAAATAATTTTAATATGCTGAGTTGCTGCTCATTATTATCAGAGTTGAAAGTAGTTGTGCTGCCAAATATTTTTTTGGAACCTTTGTTATTTTCAGGATTTTCTAACAATGTAAATCTATGCTATCGCTTTTTATTAATTTAACACATCCTTGGTGAATAAAAGTATTAATTTCTTAAAAAAAAGAAAGGATAAAAATGTCTAAATCTGAACTTTTATTTGAAATAAATGCTGTTCTTTTTAACCTTTTATTGATCAAATAATCCTGAAATAAAGTATTATAGGTTAAAAAAAATCTCAAGCAGCACTGCTATCAACTTTTTTTCAGCATTGATAATAAATCAGCAGATTAGAATGATTTTTTTTAAGAATCATGTGACAATGAAGACTGGAGTAATGATTCTGAGAATTTTGCTTTGTATCACAGGAATAAATTACTTAACAATTTTAAAACATATTCACATTAAAAACAGTTATTTTAAATTGAAATAATATGTTACAATATTACATTTTTTTTCTGTATTTTTGATCAAATAAATGCAGCCTTGATGAGCATAAGAAACTGTCTTTAAAAACCGTATAAAATCGTACTGATCTCAAACTTTTAAGCGGCAATGTAAATGGTGCGTAAAATGTACAGTGATCTAATAATATTTTACAAGTTCATTTTCCCTTTTATTTATTTATTTTTGTAGCTGAGTTGATAAGTGTAAAATGCAGCACTTGTCACTGTCACTTTTTACCCAAACGTCTAATCGATGGAGGAAGGGCGGGACAAATACTACACTGACCAACCATCCTCGTACAATGACTGATCAACAATATAGAACTTAATATTGCTGGTTACTTCATTTTTATATTCAGTAGGCTCTTCAAAATGAGATACTAGCAATATGTTACTGCTGTGCCACAAAAGCGTTCTCATGCACCACCAGCTGGCCATTTTCAAAAGAACGCCTGGCATTTTTTCATTTGGCTACACCTGGATATGGCCAATTAGTTTTTTTTTTTTTGCAGTTATGGAATATACTGGGCCCAAATCTGAGAAGGGAGTCCAGAAGATTCCACAGCATTCCTGGACACGTAACTGACGTAGTTGTAATTCATAAGCGGGGATCGTGCTAATTGTGAATGAACGTGCATGTGTGCCTTATTTACTAATGAGTGAATTCAGTAACATACCCACGTTTAACTACCAAGGGCCAGATTTACTAACAGCTTTTGCCAAGGCATTAAAATAGTACAGTTAGGATTTACTAAACATGTGCAGTGAAGAATTAGCGCTAAAAAGACATGGACACAGTTATTTTTGCACCTTGTCATCCAAGATGTTCATGTCTTTCTTTCTTCAGTTCAGTTTTCTTTTCAGAAATTATGTTTTTTGAGGAAAACATTTCAGGAATTTTCTCCATATAGTGGACTTCTATGGTGCCTGTAAGTTTGAACTTCCAAAACGCAGTTTAAATGCAGCTTCAGAGGGCTCTAAATGATCCCAGCCAAAGAAGAAGAAGGGTCTTATCTAAAAAAAAAATACAATTTATACACTTTTTAAGCACTTTTTTAGCTCTGTGATGCGCATGCGTACTCTGTGCACTCTGGTTCAATACAGTAGGGTATGTCGAAAAACTCCCATCTCATTTTCTCCTCCAACATCAAAATCGCCCTACATCGCTGCAGAAGTACTGACCTAGTGTTTACAAAGTGAACGTGCCTTTACAAAAAAAGGTCAAACAGCAATGTAGGACGATTGAAGAAACTGAAGAAAGAAAGGCATGAACATCTTGGATGACAAGGGGGTGAGTAAACTATCTGGGTAACACTTTACAATAAGGTTCATTAGTTAAACCTTAGTTAATGTATTAACTAACATGAACTAACCATGAGCAATACATTTGTTACTGTATTAACTAATCTTTATTACCGTTAGTTAACGGAAATACAGTTGTTCATTGTTTGTTCATGTTAGTTCACACTGCATTAACTAATGTTAACAAAATTTTAATAATGCATTAGTAAATGTTGAAATTATCATTAACAAAGATTAATAAATACTGTATAAGTGCAGTTCATTATTAGTTCATGTTAACTAATGTGGTTAACTAATGTTAACTAATGAACCTTATTGTAAAGTGTTACCACTATCGGTAATTTTTTTTTTTTTTCTGGAAGCAAACTAGTTCTTTAATGTGTGCATTGTCAGTAAATCACATGCAGAATTTCCCCTTCCCATCTGCGCTTTTATGGAATTGTACTCTAATGCTAATTTGCCTTGCAGTGTTTCCTATACATTGATGTATTTGTGTACATCAATATCAAAACTGACCACCACAAATTCTTTTCAGATTCTTTGACTTTGTTGACTAAACATGAGAACTGCATGTTTCAAAATCAAAACTTGGCGCTAGTGTATATCCGAAGGAAACCGACTGTCTTCAGGACATTTTCAATGTTTTTTCATTTCACCTTGTCTGTAATGCCTGATAAAGCAGTTGTGAGTGCAGTGTTGCTTTGTGTACAGCTGCTTCTGGAAAAAACTGCTATTTTTCCGCTCCAAAGCGCACACAGTGGCCAAAGAATGAATTGGCATTTTCATTCAGATAAATGCGAAAATTGACTGATGGTTTTATGCAGCAAACACACAGAGTTGTAAATGTAAACTAGCATATATCCCACATCAGAAGCCCCGCCACACATAGATTGTAAGTCTGTGGGAAAAACTGCCCTAAATCTGATGTTTATAAAGCATTTGTGAATCTGGAGGAGAGTTTTCAGGAAGGTCTGCTTTACATGCAAATTAATCTGTATTTACTCATATATTAATGCAAGTTTTTTTTTTTTGAATGAGGTCCAATGACATCTGCTCAACTGCCATCTGAGTTCCTGGAAACAAGTATAGTCAAATTGTGAATGTATCATTATTTTAAATGAGATCCTTTCAATGATTTGGTTGATTTACTTCATAGTATATTACGTATGATTCATTCTCAAATCTGAGTGATCTTGCTCTCAACTTCAGCTTCCTCAATCAATGATCCAGTCACAGCAGGGGAGGATTATCAGTGAATAATGACTGGAGTTTGGGTCTGTTCTTGACACAAGCCTGTTATATGGCTTCAAAAAACTTGTGGCTAACACGTCATATGGCCCATTTTTATGGTGCTTTTACAGCCTGTTTGAAGCCCTCAATTCTCATGGGGAATAATTGCATTGGGGAAAAAGAGCAACCTGTACAATATTTCAAAATTTGTCCTTTTGTGTTCCGCAGAAGAAAAATATGGGTTTGGAACAACACGAAGAGGAATAAAAGATGACAGGGTTTTTTTGGGGGGCCCTTGAAGTAATGTGACGCACTCCCAAAAATACCTTCTAGCAGCCACCTCCATGTTTAGCAGTGAAGTGGTTTAAAAGTACCAAAGGAGCTTTTGTTCCAGATTTTTTCATTTACTGAAAGTGTCACACTGTTGACTGCTCGGCTTGTTTGGATTATTATACACGGCAAACTAGCGAACCTCCACACGCGCCCCGTACCATGTGCATGTTGCCTGGCAACACACTCCAGGATTCCTCAGAAGGTAAAATGATGCACTTTAGACATGCAGAAGCAACAGTAGCAAGATAATGAAAATAGGCCTTCTGTACTTGATTTCCCCTCACCCTTCTCTTCCTCTGCAGGTGAACTGCTGAGTGTGCTGGAAAACCGCTTTAGATGGAGATTCGCCAATACAAATTGCCACACCTTCAAGGCAGCACAATTTGATTTTAGGATTGAACCTGCAAGGGTGGCCATAATTAGCGTTGTGATTAGGAACCATAATTAACATTGCGTAATTACCTCGATCAGATGTTCTACTTTTGTTAATAAAGTTATCTAAGCCCCTCAGCACAACCACAGTAATCTTAATTTGAGGAATTAATTTGGCTAAATCTTTTAATGAAGGCAGTGGAAGTTGTGGCATCGGGCCTCATGAAAAAAAATGTGTGAAGGGAAAGATGGTCTAAGATGATTTTTGACTGTAGACTTTTATTTAGATAGTAGTGATTGTACATTTTTTATGTCGGAGATTAACAGTCATGTCACGTCTGCTTGTTAATGAGGATTCGTGGAAGGTTTCCACATGTTGATTCTTATGTTTTTAGTATTTTATTATTAAAATACAGAGTTGTTATTTAATACATCTGAATTAGATGTACATTATCATAATTTTCATTATTCACCAAAAAAATAGGCCACTTGAGTGGAACCATTTAATGGTATGTGCACTACATGTTGTATTTAAATCTAAATTTAACATTCAACGACAGATGTTTCAGCACAATGAATGTTTTCGCGCTGAATATTAATCGTCTCCCTGTCTGTGTTCTGTGTTCCTGTCTGACGCTCATTCAGTAAAGATTTAACCTTAACACAGACTGTCAGAATGGACTGTTATGGATAAATGGAAATGCTCGTGTGAATTTGTGACATTTACAGATAAGCATATGACCGTAAAGTTTTCATGCTGAGGATGCAAACGGATCTCAAAGCGCCTCACAGGGCAAGCCATTACGCTATAAGCTTCAAGTTTAAAATAAGGAATTCTCATGTTTTGAGCAGCTTGGATCACGTAACTCTCCTGCAGCATCTCACTATTTTTAGATGCATTTTGTCTAGAGAAATGCATCATTCGGTGCTGTGATTTGACGTGATCCTCTGAAGTTGTACGTGCACTGTGGGCGGACTCGATTAATCGATAATGAGAATCGTTGTTGACGAATTTCATTATCGATAATAATCAATTTTATCGATTTGTTGTTGCAGCCCTAAATGTTTTAATTTCTCTAGACTTTTTATTAATCAAAAAGCATGTCTAATTAATTTGAAATCATAAACTTGCATAATTTAACAGCAACTTAATAAAAGTTTAACAAAAAAGTACACTATTAAGGCCCTATGAAATACGTTTTATTTTTTCATTTCATTCAGTTAATTTTTAATTTAACAAATTTTGTGTTTTCCATTATTTTTCAGGATTCCATTTGAATTGTTTCATCAAATGTATTAATCAAAAGCATCTCTAATTAATAGATTGTATTAAAAATATATAATTTTATTTATTTATTTATTTTTTCAGAAATAATGTGTTGTGTATTTACATTTTTCTGGTAAATAAATTCTGGTAAATATTTGTTCTGCTAAATATTTCTTTAAAAAACAATGTTTTAATAATAGCTTTATTATTAGTTTATTATTATCATTACATTGAGTAATATATTTTTGTCACATTTTTTTCAAGTGAAACCAAACTTTTTTGACGGGTTGCTGTGAAGAAGTTTAAGTTTCTTTTTGTATATGATATGACTATAGTTTTTCTCAAAAGAAACGGTAAAATGCTCATTAAGTGGCAGGTCTAGTGATTATGTTTGTGTTCATGTACTCCTATATTAACGCAGCATAGGCTGAAAACACAGTAAGCATCACATGCACTTCAGTATATGTGTAGTAAACGATACCGGAGCTTCGGCGCCATTTATTCACACAGAGACATGCAGAATATGCATGATTCATATTTAAATAGTATTTTTGCAGCTTAATATTCACAGACACTAATCCAGATCGTGTTTTGATTGAAGTGTACTGTCTCACTTTTGATTTATTCATCCAAAATATGGCAAATTCTGTGACATTCCACGCTATACAGTAAATTCAATTTTTATGACAGGATTCCCCAGTTCCGTCAGTGTTTTATGCATTACGGAAATCATAGGGCCCTAGATTTACTACTGTTTTCTGGTTCTTTCTTGTCTGCAGTATTAGTTTGTAGCAAAGGAGGTAGTATACATTTTGAGCAATACTGTGGCCTATTGCTTTGCACATAGTTATTAGTTTTCTCCAAAAAGTTTGTTTCCAAAATGGGCTTCTTGAACTCTTGTTTTCCATTGGTTGGACAAACTGATAAGTTCTAATCATATAGACTGACTTTCATGCAAGGTTTATTATTTATTAGTTTGCTAGGAACTGTAGCAGGCTGATACAGCAGTTTTTGAGGATGAAATCATTTCTGAATTTGTCAAATATGTCAGTATACTGACATCAAATCTTGTTGGAGGGACATAGTAATAAGAAAAGGACATATCCACAAGCAAAACTGTCTATTCTGTTGTTTTGTTGAGTTATGTTTTCCTAGTTTCCTGTGTTTTTGCTTTAAAAATCAATCCATTATTGTTATATTTGTTCAGCCATGGTCTGGTATCTCGAATAACACTATTTAAAGGTCTGGTTACATAAGACTAGAGTTCAGTTAGTTAGTCCCTGCTGGGAGATTACATAACTACAATATTACATGGAATAAAAAAATTGACTATTGACAGCCATTCAAAACAGCTGACAAAATATTTTTTAAAAGCAAATTATAAATAGCAAAACTTCATTATATCACAGTAGATGTTAGCAGTAATGATTTTATAATGAGAAAATAGTGTTTAAGTTTAAGTTAATGTAGTTTAAAGTCTAATGGATCATGAATAATAGGGTCAACAACATTTAGTCACACTTTTTTGTTACCTGAAGCAAAGTTTTTTTCAGCTACTAACCCAAACAAAAAAATTTTGATTAAATGAGCAGAAAAACTCTTGCCCCTTGCAACATCCTGACAAATCACACTTGGCTGCATGGTACAGGATGAGCAGGGAATCCATTACAGTGTGTGGCCCCAGTCCTCTGTTGCACTCTAGCAAGCACACAGACAATAGTTTTTAATAAAAAAAAAAAAAAAAAATACTGCCCCCTGGCCATACCAGCAGCTGCATGCCATGTGTAATTTTCAGCTCTGTGCTCATTGATGCAATTAAAACTAAATTAAAATGAAAAATGCACAGTGTTGAAATCAACAGCTCTACCCCCTCCACAGCTAAAACTCCCAAAGGTTTCAAAAGAAGTTTTCAAATGGCAATTTGAATTGGCAAACTTTCAGATCCTTAAGTGTGTGCCCTCCTTGCAGTATTTTACCTTAGAGGCAAGCTTGAATCAGTGGATTTCATGCAATCTGGAGCGCTGCAGTATTGAATCGCATTGATCTAATGGCTTAAAAAGGCATATTGATAGACTCTCACATGAACTTTAAAGTCTGTGAGTAGCATCCACCCACTTTTTGGCTTTATTTTGCTCTCTTTCATTGTGCTTTCATGCTGTCTGCTTTGTTTCAAGTTGCTGTGGGTAAAATGTCTGCTCAAAGAAGAAATGTATCAGCGTAGCTGCAATAGCTACGTGCCACTTGCCCTGGATGTGTTTGCGCAGCAGATCTCATCTAAATTAAAAGCAGCCTTAGGTGCTAATTCACATGATTGAAGTCCATGCTAATTAATGAACACCAGCATCTAACAACCCGAGAGCCCGTATTCTACGCTCACACGTCCCAGTGGGCTCGACTGCCTCTGTAATTCTCAGAGGACCGAGCGATACAGTCTTCAGCCTCACCTGCGGATGGAGGGATGGAAAGAACGAATGAGCCGGGGACCAGGAGATTTGAGCATCCTATAGATTTGGTCACAGAGGTGTGATGATGGAGGGGGCTGTCAGGATGCTTTCACATGGGGTAAATCACACCTCGATGGAGAGAAGAGAGTGCCACCATGCATTAGGTTTGGAATTAACAT
Source organism: Garra rufa (assembly GCF_049309525.1). NCBI lineage: Eukaryota > Metazoa > Chordata > Actinopteri > Cypriniformes > Cyprinidae > Garra > Garra rufa. Next base: position 3,698,742 of record NC_133368.1, on the reverse strand, counting down.
TTCTCTGCTCCGGACCAGCAGAGTGATTTGGGACTCGATCTAGCACACAGCCGTCCGTAAGACAGTGAAATTACACTGAGTTAAGAATGGTATTTTTAGCAGCGTGATGGGAAATCTGTGGATGGAGTGGGAGTTACGTTGGGGCCCCTAATGTTCGTTATTTACTCTCCAACATTAAAATGGTTTGGGTCTGAGGGAGCAACACTTTTTCCCACTATCCTCTCATTGTGATGAAGGTTAGGTTTTTTTGTATACAGAGGGATGGATTTGGTTTTAAGGGATTTAATCGGATTAAAATATCAATACATTCAAAGCCAGACCTCCTCCGGTGATATTTATTTATTTATGACTAATGGAGGCATTTTAAACAACAAGTAATGCTTGTGCCACTAGATGGCAGAATATCAACTTGCATTAAAGGAGGTGTGTTGTGTTGGAGTTTATGTAGATGAAAGGTGCTTTTCAAGATCACAAACACTTCGTGTTGTTGCATTTCATTTCTGCTTTTTTCTGCAATCAGACCTTGACATTTTTGACATCATCCTCTGTTACATAATAAATATCTGAAAACTCACTGAATGAGTGCTGATTTAAATGAACTATAGAAGTATAATAATCCAATAAGATTCAATGGATATTCTGGGTTCAGCAAAAATCATAGCTACAGTTTAACAGTTTAAACAGTGTTAAACAGTTAAAATGCTGTCTGTTCCAATAGTATACTGTAGGCACAAGACATAAACATTAAAGTGCCCCTATTATGCCTTTTCAAATATGATATTTCATGTAGTGTGTCATGTAGCTGTATGTGAACATAAACTATCTGCAAAGCAGTGGCGGCTACTGGTCTGTCAAATAGGGGAAGCTCATTTTCGGTCTACATCATAAAATTGTCTATTTATTTAAAAGTAAATTCTGCCCTACGTTCCTTTTCAAGAAAATGGTCTGTGACCCTGTCGTACCAACTAGGCGTCTTTTCCAGTGACTTTTCGTGTGCAGTTTCATATGAATGAATGATCTAAAAAAAATATTAAACTCTGTAAAAGTGAAACAAGGAATGTGGTGTATAATTGTGTGAAATGTATGATGAAAATCAAGCAATTTCGCCAAGCAAATATAAAGAAATAGGTTGCAGCAGTTTTTATTTCGACTGAACTTGAGAAATCCACGATGGGACTGAGCGCAGAGAGCGCGAACGAATAGCTTCAGCGATTCCTTATAGGACAAAATCGCTGTCAGTCAAAAGGAGATGCAATCTTCCGACAGACCCTCCAATCGTCACGCAGAAGCTCAGCGTCCAGGCCAGCCCACTCCTCATTCACCCCCAGAGACGCTGAGCGTCCGTGGGCGGGACATAATCGCAGCGTTTATCCAATGACCGTCTAGTTTCAAAGCACTGAAAAAAAACGTTCAAAGCAGCCCCATTGAAGTCAATGGACGCTGGGCTTCAATGGGGAAATGCACTGTGACGCTACGGGAATGTATGAGAAGAAAATCAAGTCAGCCGACCGGCTATATATATCTAACTGATTCTGAACGAATTCGTCTTTGAGATGAACGTTTTCTAACGCATTTTTAGTCAATAAAATGTTAATACAATAGTACGTAATTTGACCATTAATTTTGTGACATTATAGGGGAAGCTCAGCTTCCCTTGCAGTCTTAAAGAAATCGCCACTGCTGCAAAGTTGTGACGCCGATAGTGCACTATAAATAAAGTTTTTGTCTAACAAAAAAAAGAGTCGGCTCACATTCGCCTAAACGAGTCGTCAGCAATTCGAATCTTTTTTCTGTAACGGCCACACGTCACGAGCTACACATTTCTTTAATGTCCGCCCACATTCAATTTTGCGAACAACTTGCCCGCCCACAAACAGTAGGCCTACCATTTTCACGTGGATCATGTCAAGAAGTGACTTTGTTTTATATGCCCTTCCGAAAGATGAAACTATCAAGAATGAGTGGTTAACATTAATTTTTTCAACACCTCAGCAGTCCAATTCCAATCTTGTGTTGTGTTCGCGTCATTTTACTGATGACTGCTTTTCCAATCTTGGGGAGTAACGTTACAACGCGAGATTCACCAAACGCTTGGTTTTAAAAAATGGATCAGTGCCCGGTTTATTTGGACCGGCTTGCTCCTCTGAACTTCTACCTGTAAGTATGATTAATAATTGTATTTTCTAGCGATCGTTCAAAATACGTCTTTGTGTACGTTATGGTGTGTAACAACCCCGCACATGTCTTGGTAACCGGCTAACTTGCGTTTCTGTAGTTCTGTTGTTCAGCTGTGAGTGCAATGTAGTCTAAAAAGTCTTGTGATTGATGCAGCTTGACTGTCTGTCTGCCTTATTAGTTTAAGTAATGATAATGATAAACGATGGCTTAACGCAGTGTTATGGATTGTACAGTGTTGAAGTTCACAACGTAGAGATGTGTCCGGTTCGCTTACAAAAGCAAATGGCAAGCACTTTCCACAGTTAATATGACACCCACTGAGAAACGTCCTGCTCCGGTCGTGCTTGCAAAACAGTTTCTTGTCGATGTGACACTTCAACAGTTTCATCGTCAGACTCCGGCTCGAATTGATAGGGTAAAATCGAGGCTATCTTTTCTATGCATTAACAGGTCTCCGCAGCTGTCATTCAGTTATGCCAATGGGCGTTTCGTTTTGCGCTGTAGCGGTAGACCAATCCAAAAGGACTGCACCATCTGACCAATCACAGCAGTGAGGGCTCACTGAAAGGAGGGGTTTAGAGAGACTGATTCTTCGAACTGCTTCAAACGAGTCGTTTACGAATCATTTAGAAACGGGGTAAAAATAAATCTAATTTTGGAGAAAACTAAAGTGTTTTTTGAACTTGCATACATGTAAACCTGTTTTAAGAGACTATTACAACAATATTAACTACCTTTAAAATGGCATAATAGGGGCACTTTAAGAGTAAGGCTGTAAAAAAAAAAACTTTTTTTTGTTTTTATATCCAATTATACAGCTTTGTGATAATTACAATGTAATCAGCGGCATTAGGACACAAGTTTTAACAGAAGAATTAATGCAAGTCCTTTTAGAAAAAGTGGAAGTCCCATACATTTCTATTGTAAATGCCTCATTTTAACTTTTGTGTTCTGTTTATTTATTATGAAAGTATTTTTGAGAAATGTTGGTAACAAAGCAGTTTTGGTTACCATTGACAAGCATTGTACATTTTCAGGAAAAAAGTTACTAAAGCTGTCTCTGGGGTGCTCCCCTTTCAAAAGGTTCTAATATGTACCTTTAAAATAATAATATACACCATTTGGGGTTAAATAAGGTACAAAGATGTACCTTTTAAAAGGGTGCATCCTAATGACAGCTAGAGGGGTGCGATACTGACAAAAATTATCTTTATTTACATTGGGATTTTTTTTTTTAATGCTGGGATAACAATAACTAAACAGTATTTTGCCAAGTGTGTTTTTGTGCTGGTCCCTTGGCTGGTTTAGGCCTGTTGTGGATAAATAAATTTGACACTACCGCCATCTGACTGGTCTCGTGAGAACATGACGATATCCTCGCAGAATCTTGCAGTGTTTACAATAGAGATCGACCGATATGGGTTTTTCTATAGCCGATGCCGATGCCGATGTTTAGAGGTCAGGGTCAGCCGATGGCCGATATGTGCTGCCGTTTTTTTTTTGGCCGTTTTTTAGGGCCGATATCTTGAAGTTCTTCCCTTTATTTGCATGCTAAAATGTCACACTAATAATAAGTGGATGCACATCATTTCTAAACTTAACATCATGAACAATGAACACAGTGAACCATCTTTCGGATCTTTATTTTGTGCACTGCACAGTATTATTATAAAAGATTTAACCAAAGCTAACCAAACAAATCGAACTGACCAAGTATTAAATATATAAAACAGATAATATAAAAACTGTTAATCATTTAAATAAAAGTTTGAGAGCTGAGATTAATGTTAAACTTTAATGTTTTAAATATAACATTTTGAATACAGAAATTTTAAATGATTTATATAACTGAGAGGACCTGCCAGCAGATGGCGGCAAGACACTGATTTAATTACTGAATCATATCATTCATTTGATTCGTCCAAACAGCTGATTCATTCCTGAATAAAGCAAATGACGGTCTTTATGAATGGGAAATTGAATCATTTCACTAAATTCGTTTAAAAATGCACGTTCATTCTGAAGAGAAACACCGCTGTGTTTAAATGGAGATGCACAGCGGCTCAGTAGTGACTTGTTTCAGAATACTTTTGACGACAAAAGAGAGCAAAATCTTACTTTTGACGACGAAATAAAGCAAAATCAGGCAATAGTGTAATCTGCCTGCCACCCACCCCTATATTTTTTTCTCTGATTTAGCAAACCGCACACGATCTTCCTGTTACAATTATTCTAATTCTTAGTTTTGCATGCTGATATGATGAATGGATGGTTCATTTTAACAGCTGATCTTCACATCGCTGCACACTTATATAGGCTTAATCTCTCGTGCTTTTAAGCCAAATCCATGCTGAAAAAAAATAACGTTTACTGACATCTGGACGTGACCATGTATGTATAAACTATCTGGGGTGACGGAGAGGACGGTGCGGGAGCAGGCGCATCAGGTGCAATCTAGAGATGCACCGATCGATCGGCATCCGATCGCAATCGACCGATAGGGGCGCTATCGGTTTTGATCGGAGTTCTCAAAATAGATCAGAGCAGGCCGATCAGATGACGTTTACAACAACAAACAGCCGCCAGAGCACGCATTCCCACTTCTCAGACTAGGGTCTCCTAATGGGCGTGGCTGTCTCTACAACGCATTAACACTGAAGATGACGTCGCCGGTGAGGGGATTTCCTCCCCTCTGGTCTATGCATCCCTGCCTCTGCTGAATTATTTTTATCCACGGTGGGGATAAAACGTCCCGCGAAGCCGCTCCTACGTCCCGATCTAAATCAAATTATTTGCAATACGCGCTTTAAAGTCGTCTAAAATCAAATGATTCGCCATACGCGCTTTGAAGTTGAACGTACTGAATCAAATGATTCGCGATCCGATTGGAGCGCTTCAAAACAGTGAATCTTTTTGCGACGCAGTGGTTTACTGATTCTGAGTTTCCAAAAAGCTCCGTTGATACTTTGCTCACCTTCTCTATAAAATGTATTCGTTGTTTGAAATTAAACCATTACTATTAATACAATGTTTTTATTAAATTGTGATCACATAATACAGCTTCTGTCATATTAAAAAAAATTCATGACCTGACACTCATTATCTGGTTCTTGCCTAAAAAGACGGGTATAATGCGCGTTGTTAACAGATTACAGTAACAGTTTGGTCAACCTCTCCCTATGGAGAGAGAAAAAAAAGTTTCTAAAAGCATCCCCCCCTCTGTTTTTTTTTTTCACAAATTGCACCCTGTATATGTAGCTATATGTATGTGTATATTCATATGTATGGCATATTTATTTTATTTTTCCACAAAAAGCTTGTTGCTAAACTCTAAATTGTGATTTTAAGAAAGAGCCTCCTGAGAGTTAAATGTTTATTATGGTGCACATGTGTGTTTTGCACATAATCATTTTTTTATTTTAAGATTTAACTCTTTTATTAGATTTAACTTTTTCCACAGAAAAACTAAGGTTCATAGTTTACAAATTGTGTCAGCTCTAAAAGAGTGAAATGTTGTGTTGTACATAATTACTGCCAAAAGACAGTTTAAGATAGTAAGCAACACTTACTCTATGTAAGCTGAGTCCAAGTTGTCTATGAGAGTCTTGAGAGTGTTCAATATTGAAATTTGCCTCAGCCTGCAATAAAACTGGTCAATTCATGATACTTTCTCATTTCCTACTTTTTATACTAATAATACAATGTCAATGTTTGTACATGAGACAACAATATTGAAGAATTTATGGATTTGACGCTGTGATCGGTAATATCGGGATCGGCAGATACTGCTTTTGGTGATCGGTGATCGGTGATCGGCCCCCAAAATCCAGATCGGTGCATCTCTAGTGCAATCATCAAAATATATTTAAAAGGAAGCTGGCGCCACGATCCTGACCACATAACTCAGGTTCAGATTTTAGAAAATGTAGTTAATGTTTACATCATTATTGATTTATCTCATCCACGCGCGACCCACCCACAAGTAATTACACGGAAAAAAATGATTCATTGAATTTACTCAATTTTTTTAAGGTAAGTGGTTGCAATCAATTGATTTGATCTAAATTTAAACAAACACATTTATTTGGATTTAAACAATTTTATTTAGTTAACTTAGTATTAAAAAAATGAGTAATTTCAGCCCAATTTAAATATACTACTTCCTCTTAATTTATTTAATTGTTTCTGAAGAAAAAATATTCATTGAATTTACTCAAATTTTTTAAGGTAAGTGGTTGCAATCAATTTATTTTAGCTACATTTAAATAATCACATTTTGTTGACTAAATTTCAAAATTGTTTTAATCACTTACCTTAAAAAAAATCCTTTTCTTAAGGAGAGGTTCTTAAATGGCTTTGCAAATACACACAACAAGTTTAATGTTTTGAATTTATTTTTAATGTCATCAAATGTAAATTCAGAAAAAGTTTCTTTGTATATACAACAAGTGTTTGGAAGACAAGTGCTTACTTAACATTGCACATTCACAAAATAAAAATTAACAAAAATTCACAGGTGAAAGAGGCCACATTGTTGAGTGCGGACTTGGAATTGCCAAATTAATAAAAAATATGTGGAAACAGGCAACAGTATATAGTGATTAAACAGTATATTGTATTTTTTCAATAGTGAATAAAACAATAGTGCTAAAACTGTTCATATGTCATGCAACAAACTGCAATTTGTACTGGATTTTACAGGTATGCCCATGGTGATGTGTTGTGGGTCTTTCAAGGAGTCATCTCTTTGACTGTCCTATATTTAAATAAAAAGAAACTGTTATTAGTAGGGTTGGGTATCAACTGATATTTACCAGCCAATATGCACAAAAACAAATCAGTATGTCATCATAAACAGCTGTTTTTTTTTTTAAGTTAAAGTGAAAGGAAGCAGATGAGAAAGAAAACTGACAAATCTATTTGTATATCTCCCACATGTTGTTCCTAATCTGCAAATGGAACACAAATTCAGATATTTTTAATGAGATCTGTGAGCTTTCTAACCCTGCAGCAACGCAACTGAAATGTTCTTAGGCCAAGAAACACATTAAAGATATTGGTAAAATAGTCCATGTGACATCAGTGGTTCAACAGTAATTTCATGAAGCTACGAGAATACTTGTGCGCAAAGAAAACAAAAATACAGACTCCTCCGCGCCACCGTCTGCCATTCATGAGAGTACCATGACACAAGTGTTTGGTGTTGCTGACATGAACATGCATGGGCTGAACCATGTTTATAAGCAAAGAAAAACACACGCATATGTCATTGTAGTCTTGACAATGGAGGCAGGAAGAAGAATTGTTGAATAAAGTTATTTTTGTTTTCTTTGCACATTAAAATTATTCTTTAGCTCTGTAAAGATACGGTTGAACCACTGATGTCACATAAATGGTTACACTTATGTCCTTAGTACGTTTTTGGGCCAGTTATATTGTTGCCTATGCAAGTCCAGAAACCTCTCAGATTTCATTAAAAAAATTTTTTTATTTTTTTTGGTTCTGAAGATAAACTAAGGTCTTCTGGGTTTGGAAAGACATGAGGGTGAGTAATTAACGACAGAATTTTCATTTTTTGGGCAACTATAACCCTTTTAGTATTTGAAATTTAAGTAGAATTTAAATTCAAGCAGAGACATTTTTGTCTGGACACTGTATTTGACATCACTGTGTTAAATAATAATACATATGGGAAAGGAAAAGACACTTGATAAATGAATACATACCTCCTGTAAAATGCCGAAATATTTGACCATTTTCCTCCCAGTAAGACCTCCTTTAATAAATCCAATATTTCCAATAACTCTGGACTGCCCGCAGACGTGCCTGACTTTAAATCGGCGCTACTAAACACGGATATCGGCCGATGCCGATATATTAAAAATCGCAAATATCTGCCCGATATATCGGCCGAACGTTATATCGGTCGACCTCTAGTTTACAATAGAGCTGCTCGATTCAAACACCCACGCGATTTTATTTCCGAATGACGATTTATCAGTGTCTATTACAACTGTTTCACATTGTGCTGCTCACGCTCCACTGACGCTTACAATGTGAAACGGGTGTTAAAAGACATTAAAATCAGCATTCATGCTGCTGCTGATCTAGAAAGAGCAACACAAACGGTCTTTTCAACCACATAATGATCTTTATTTCTGTGTTACATACATTTAAATAACAGAAGTACTAGGATAAAAGTTTATAGTTTGGTATAAACACTTATTGTCTACAGTAGCGATCAAAACAAAAGTATCCTAACACTTGTACTGTAATGATTATTCTCTTCTGCCAGGAGTTGGCAACAACTGCACTTTAAAAAAAAGTATTTATCACTGAATCATTAATTCAGGAGATTCCAATAGTAAAACACGTCTTTATTAATTGAGTCTTCTTCATTTTTGAAAATTTAGTGTGAATATATTTTTTAAAAGACTTAAGCAATGAACATTTTGTCAGAACCACTAGTAAATTACGTTATTTTGTTTATATTTCTAGTCTTTTTCTTTAGACTCATGAGAGAATCGTGATCCCCAATTTATTTTAAAAAATTGTGATTGTGAATCATGCACCTTTAGTATACATGTTTATTACTGCGTATAATTCATTAAAATTAGGGATGCACCGATCATGATTTTTCATGGCCGATTCCGATACCGATTTCCGATTTTTTTCAAAAACAAGAAGTTATGCAAGTAAACAACATAAACAACATGTTTATTAAGTATTTAACAGGCCAAACTGGCTTTGGCTATTGAAACAATAGCATCTGACATCTGAAATTAAATAAATAAAAAAATATTTAATTAAATACAGTTTAATAAGTAAAACATGTACTTTTAGTAAAGCAAAACAGTAAGCCAACAGGCATTCTAATGTAAAATAATAATAATCATTCTTAACAGAACAGACTTTTATTTTTGGCTTCTCAAAAGTAGATGCTTGTTTTTTTTTTTTGTTTTTTTACAAAAAGAAGCATTTCAGCTTTGTCACAAGTGAGTCTGTTTCTTTTTTCATCTATCACGTGAGAAGCTGAGCTGAACAAACGTTCGCTGTCCAGGCTTGTGCAGGGCGCGGACAGGTACGCTCGCTCAACTTCAGCGAGCACAGAAAAGCGGCTCTTTGTGAATGAATGAATGATTCATGAAGTGTATGAATTATGTTTCTGAATGAATCGAATGCCGCGGCCCACGTGCACACTTCCGGAAAAAAACCGGCCGGGATAAAAACGAAAGCCGGCCGGTTGCCGATCGCGCGTTAGGTGCAAAAACCGTCCGGTTCCGATTTATGGCCGGTCAACCGGTGCATCCCTAATTAAAATAGAGGTTTAATTTCATAAAGTACAAGTTCATATCAAAATGCACATGCATTATGTGTTTTTCAGTTGAATAAAATACAATTTTCCCCTATATATTTCATCATTGAGGAGTTCTTTAAAAAAGTTTAAATATCTCGTCTCGTCTCATTCTCGTGAACCCAGTCTCATGTCTCGTCTCCTCTCGTGGGATAAGTGTCTTGTCACGCCCCTAGTGTTTTATATTTAAACTTTGTGTAAGTTATTTGTTATTTTATATTTGGCCTATAGTATGGTGTATTTGCAATTTCACACACTTTAAGAACTTCCAAAACTAATAGGATTCGTCCAACGAATCTTGCGGTTTACAATGCGTACCAAACCGAAAGCCTTGTACCGAACGGTTCAGTACGAATACTTGTATTGTTACACCCCTAATTAAATATCGCACATCCCTAGTGACAGCTTTGTACCAAACAAATATTTTTCAAAATATCTTCTTTTGTCTTCCACAGAAGAAAGTAAGTCAAACAACTTGACTTGAAAGAGTGAATAAATAAATGATCACATAATTTTTTTTTTGAGTTAACTATACCTTTAAGCTCAATTAACAGCGTGAAACAAACGAAAATATCCATCTTTCAATTTTAAAATAACACAGAACTCTGAATATTTTTTAAGTTTTTCGCTATTAAAAGTAGCTGTGAGGAAACAAGAAAGTGTCCTCTGGATGTCTTAATGTTTCAGTGTATGTATCAGTTAAAATGTCACAAGAAAACATTATGCACCACCCAAGGGTAGTATGCTCAGTGCCCCTCTGTCAGACCACATTCACCCACCCGACTCGGACAGCCTCGAAATGCTACACTGCCGCAAAATACCTCCATTTATTTGATGCTGTCCAACACCGGAAGCAAACAACGTTTTCCTTGTCAACAATTCAGAGCACCTAGTCAGCCTGTCACGCTCCAGAGTGCATCCTTTGGCTATGGCTATACTGACAGCCTCTCACTCTGTCTGGAAAAACTCAAGCTCTTTATAAAAGTGCACACTAGAGTGCTCAAACACAGAGAGGAGTGCGATAGATGGGTCCAAAGAACATCCCCTTATCCTTGCCAAATAAAAAACAGCCAAGGAAATGATGCAGTTATCATTATTCAACTTGTGATGTTAGTTATTGGTGTTTTTTTCTGACTCCAGGGTGTTGTATTTTTTTCCCCCTCACTTTTTCCACATTTTTCACTTCTTCTGTGACTGTTTCAACCCTGGGAGATGAAATGTAGGATGCCAGTGAAGCAACATTTGTGTTTGCCGCAGTTTTCCTGTGGCTGGTGATATTATCTCATGTTCTGCTGTATTTTTCCATGTGCTAGATGGTTTTCTATAAGACTGGTTTCAGAAATCCTCCACATATGTATATACATTTATATGTGCTAACAAATCTCAATTTTTAATTCTGTTGGCTGCATTTGGTGTCTGCTGCTCCAAGTTAAAAACAGATATTTATAGAAATCAAACAGGATTATGTGTTCTTCAATACATGTTTTCCGGTTTAGCTGTATATTAGCCAGCTCCTGTTTGGTGTGTGTGTATTGAAGCAGATTATTGTATTACTGATGTATATGTAGATGAGCTACAAATGTGTCATGAAGTGTCATGACAAAAGTAATCCAGCGCTGAGGATTCTGGGAAGCAGAGCAGCAGGTGTCCTCCTGTACGAGCGCAGTTACCTCGCCGCCGTTGTTTGTAATTTAGGCGTAATGGTACCTCACCTTACACTCAAACATGCACAACTTCTCAGTTAAAACAGCTAAAATTAAGCTTTAGTAGAAAATATAGTTTGTGTCACATATGAAAGTGCATATCCCACCTAACACTTAATGAAGTAGGCTTCAGTGGTGGATAGTAATTTTAATTAATTTTGTAAATTTTATTAAAGACATTATCTTCATTTTAAATGATTTGTATAGTTTAAAAAAGCTTTATGGCACCATATTGCCAACTCCTAGCCCTTGTGACCTTATGTTTTTCAAAATCATGCTGTTGACAGTTTGGAATGGACTGATTTACTGTAGCCTTTGATTTACAGCAAAGAGAGATATAAATTCTACAGAATTAGCAATTCTATGAGTTTGTATATCTCTTAAGACTTGTTTACACCAAGAGCGACAACTATGAGAGTGTCCAGACCAATAGATGGTAACGTTCTGTTTATTATACATTCATACTGCGGTTTTGCTGCTTTACATGCTTGAAATCTTTTGGGTTTTGATTTGCTGTCAATGTTTTTATCGTTTATTAGCTGTAAAAAAAAAAAAAACTCAGTAAAAAATAAATCTCTTTTTTCAGGATAACTGTATTTGTAAAGAAGTTCACTTCCAGAACATAAATTTACAGATAGTCTTTCTTACTTCAGTTGTAAAGAAATTCTGTTTTCTGAGGAAAACATTTAAGAATTTTTCTCCATATAGTGGACTTCTATGGTGCCAGAGTTTGAATTTCCAAAATGCAGTTTAAATGCGGCTTCAAATGACCCCAAATGCAGTTGTAAATGATCCCAGCTGAGAAAGAAGGGTCTTTTCTAGCAAAATGCAAAATGCAAAAAAATACAATTTATATACTTTTTAACCTCAAATGCTCGTCTTGTCTTGCTCTGCCTGAACTCTGTTTTTTCCGGTTTAAGACAGTTAGGGTATGATGAAAAACTCCATCCAATTTTCTCCCTCAACTTCAAAAATCATTTTAAAATTATTCTACATCGCTGCAGTACCATCCCAGTGTTTGCAAAGTAAACATGCAAAAAAGATCAAACTATTTAGGATAGTTTGAAGCTGCATTTAAACTGCATTTTGGAAGTTCAAACTCGGGGCACCATAGAAGTCCATTATATGGAGAAAAATCCTGAAAGGTTTTCCTCAAAAAGCATAATTTCTTTACGACTGAAGAAGAAAGACATGAAAATCTTGGATGACAAGGCGGTGAGTATGTTATCTGTACATTTTTGTTCTGGGAGTGAACTTCTCCTTCAAGCTAATTTTGTCAAATCTAAATAAGCTTTTAAATCTTTATTGGGAAGGTTTGTTTTCCATGCTAATTCAACCATAAACACTTATTTCATATGTACCTATAGAACAGTCCTTAAGACATTTAGGCTATGAAGTTCACAGTTACAGTAACTTAGGACATTGAAGAAACCTTTCTACTGACTCTGAAAAACATCAGTAGAAAGATGTCCAGGGTTCCTGATCATCTGTGTGCCATGCCATAGTCCTGCTGCAGGGAGACACAAGGACTGCCCATGTGGCCAGTGTCTGTAATGTAAGATGCCTAAGACAGTGCTAGAGGGATGAAGGATGCACAGCTGATTGTCTTTGCAGTGGCAAACCACATGTAACTATGTGTTCCCCTAGAAATGTCTGGGAACTTGCAGATTCCTTGGTGGAAGAGTAGAGTAACATCTCACAGCAAGAACAGGCAATTCTGGTGCAGACCATGAGAATGAAATGCACTGTAGTACTTAAAGCAGCTACTGGCCACACCACACACTGACTGCTACTTTTGATATTTACCCACCTTTGTCCAGGGAGTATTATTCCTTTTTTTGTCAAATGTCTGTGAACTTGTTCACTTTACGTCTCAGTTGTTACATCTTTTTATGTTCATACCAATATGAACATAAAAATAAATTTGCTGGAAAGTTAGTTTTGAAAGTGATTCCAATTATATTTTTTCCTCTGTCATTATCATTATAAACACATTGTTTTCTACGAGTGTATGGAAACCGGTGGCCCCACTCGGTGTCTGTTCACAGCATCCGACTACAGCTCAGGAGACTGTTCAAAATCCTGCTGAGCCACAGAAAGCAAGCAATCAGTTTTCCATTAAATCACATTATATTTGTTCCCAGTTATTGTTAATATACATATTGTATTCACGCTAAGCTGAAAGATTGTGTATTGTGTATTTTTCAGCAATAATGCTAAAAAATGACTTTATTGCTTTTTTCTGTGGATTGAGTAAAGTCTGTGGGCATCATTTATGAAACTTACGTAAATATGAGTAAATTCAGAATAATTTGCCCGTAAAACAGACCTTCCCGAAAACTCTCCTCCAGATTTACAAACGCTATCAAAATCTTATGATACGATAAAATTTTGTACATTTTAAAGTTTAATTATTGTCTTAATGCACTTTAAGAGTTCAAAATTAAGAGCTCCAACCCATGTTCTTAACTAAGAAAACTTCAACTTAACTAAGAAAAAAGTCAGTGAATTGACTTTTGATCAGTCTAAATTACGTTCACACTGGTGTTTTAGGAAGCCAAACAAATTAGAATATTATAATAATAATGGTAATAATAATAATAATAAAAACAACATTTTTATATTATTTGTATTTATATGGCAGTAATAGCCAAATATTGTAAAACAATTGCACTGTAAAATAAATGAAAATGAATATCTAATAGGTATATTTTTATTAATTTTTTTTCTTTACACTACAGTATGGAAATTACTAGGGATGCTCCGATCAATTGGCCAGAGATTGGCATTGGCTGATTTTATGACTTGATTCATATTGGCCGATAATCACATTTTATGACTTGATCGGATCTCACAACCGATCACAATTTTATAACGTCAACACGTGAGAATGTACATGGGATGTACATGATGTGTGCGGACGTAAATGAATTTGCGCCGTAATCGCCGGTGAGGAAATATTATGGCAATACTATCCGCTAGGGATGCACCGATATGAATCGGTCGATAATGCTTGCGCGTTTTGTCAGTAAAGCCGGTTCTGTAATCAGAGGTAAATGCCATCAGGTGCGTGATTTCACGTTGAGCCGTATATACTACACACAGCCGTTGTTTACCGACGAGCTGCGCAAATCAATGTTCATTATCAGTGTGAATGTGCGCAGCTCGTCAGTGAACAACGGCTGTGTGTAGTATATACGGCTCAACGTGAAATCACGCACCTGATGGCATTTACCGCTGATTACAGAACCGGCTTTACTGACAAAACGCGCAAGTGATCGGCCGATACATATCGGTGCATCCCTACTATCCGCCGATCACCATGACACAAAACCGGTACTGTATTGTAATTTCATCCCTAGAAATTATAATACCTTTTCCTAATTTCTACACTTGAAAGAGATATTTTGAATTTGGACTGCAGTAACGCTGTCAGCAATTAAAAAATTTAATTTTGACAAAAGACTCAAGCTTCATGTAAAACAGGCTTAAAAAACGCGTCTCAAATCTAGTGAAATGCTGTAATCATCTGCTGTGAAAATAAACATAGCTGGTGGCTGTTGCGTTCTCAAACATGCTGAGCTTGCAGCACATACAATAAACCAGTTCACTGCATTCTTTGTGAACGGAGCAGTTCAGAGTTGTGGTAAACAGCCGAACGGCATGCACACTTCGCTTAGAAACATGCAGCGAAAACAGACTTGATGAAGGGATTAAGCCATATTGTGTTTTCGGTTTTAGTTCGTTTGACAAATACTGGGCCAAAGCATAATGGGCCAAAACACAACTTTAAAGACCTTTTATGTCAGAATAAGAAGTTTAAATATTTTTTTTAAAAACTACACTTTTTGCCCAGAAGGACCTATTGTTTCATGTGACCACAATAATATTGAGACAGTTTTGCTATCGCGATACCACAATATTGATAATACTATTACATCCCTATTAAACATGTATGTTAAGGAATTCCAGTCATTTGTAAATGGGGCACATGTTCACGCTTTTTCACAATTAGCATAATCCCCGAATTTGAATTACAACTGTGTAAATTATGTGTCCTGGAATGCAGTGAATATTCTGGACTCTCTTCTCAGGTTGGCTCCAGTATGTTGCATAAATGCAAAAAAGACTAATAGGCCATTTTCCTAACAGTAAATATTCAATTAAGGTGTGCCCAACAAAGTGTTTTTTGCCAGCTGAAAAAATGCCAGGTGCTCTTCTGAAATGGTCAGCTAGTGGCGTTCGAAAATGTTTTGGTGAGGCGCTTTGGTTGCTATGATTTGAAATAGCCCTGGCAGTAATGCATTACTAGTATCTCATTTTGAAGTATATTACTGAATATAAAAATGCAGTAACCAGCAATAATAACTTCTCTGTTATTGTTCGGCTGTTGTCCAAGTAGGATGGTTGGACGGTGTAGTATTTGTCCCATCCCTCCTCCATTGATTGGATTGCTGAGTAAAATGTGACAGTGACAAGCACTGTTTCATCCAAAGCTAAATAGTTTTCAACTCTCAACTACAAAAAAACAAAAAAAACAAAAAAAAAAACAGGACAAACAAACTTGTGAAATATTAATTTGGTAATGCGTCATCAGAACTCAGCAACATTTGCATGTGGTAGGGATCAGGTGTACATTTCTTTCATACCAACTAACATTTTGAAAATACAAATGTTTTCATGAATTCACCAGTTTACGTCTGACCGTCTTTTACAATTGCATTGTTCTGCTCATGCTTCATGAATAAGGCCTTGCATGCTTCAAACTCTTGAACTTTTGCTCGTTTGGTGATTAGATTAATGGTTTTGGACTGCTGTCGTAAACTAAACGTGACGTGTACCATGTACGATACCTGAGAGTTTGTTCTTGATGTGGTGCTGCATTTTTCGTCCGATATGCTACTGCCTTAAATGAACTGAATCTGACTAAACCTTATTTTGAGACATCCTCATTTTTAAAACTTGTATAAAAATCCAGAAAGTTTTGTTAGGGTAGAAGTGAGGGTATTTAAGGAAAAGACGTCTATTGAATATCCCCATTCAGATAGCTAAGTAAACGTGTGTGTGTGTGTGTGTGTGTGTGTGTGTGTGTGTGTGAGCGAGTGAGTGTGTGTGAAAGGAAGAAAGTGTATCTCACCACCTTCCAAGTGTCAAAGCGGTGAATCAGTTCCTCCTTATGTGGCGCTGAACCTCAAACAATTTGCAAGATGAATGAGGTTACAAAGTTAAATGTTGGCATTGTGTCTGAGTGAATAAGAACTTTTTTTTTTTTTACCTGTCCTCTTTTTCTCCCTCTAAACATTGCTAGGCAAGTAGAACTACACTTAGCAGAGAATATATTTGTTGGTGGAAAGCAGTGTATGCTCCATTAGGCCTACTGGATTGTTGTCAAGGTCCATAATACATTTTTGCCTCCACTTTGCCTTGCCTGTGGGTCATTTAAAAGACTGCTGAAGCGTTGTCTTTTATCGTACTGCTAGACATAGCAGTATTTGGAAGGGAAATAACTTTTGCAGATTGTAAAGTGTCTGTCTCTAATGTACAACCAGTTTTAGTGCCAGTGATCATGTCCTAAACAGCTCTGGCTTTCCAGTCACGAGAAGTCTATAGTTTTGATGTGTCTGTGGATCACTGTAATGTGCCTGTATCATTTTTACAGAGTGGGATGTTGATGATAGCTTGTTGTTAAAGAATTTAATCCTTCCTGGTTATACAAATGCAACCCCTCTTTGCTAGTTTGTCTGTTTGAGCGATTTCCAATACCTGCCCATGGAATGAAGCTATCTTGTTCTCTGCGAGTCCATTATCACTGTAACCGTTGATGGAGATGAATGGAGACAGCACTGTTCTGTGCTTTATGCAGCAGGAGCATTTTCTCTGAGGTGACAGGGGAAGCAGTGGCTCTAAAAAATTTGGAAGAGAAAATAATTGACAGGACAAACACAAAACAAATCTTGTGAGATATGTGACCCTGGACCACAAAACCAGTCTTAAGTCACTGGGGTATATTTGTAGCAATAGCCAAAAATACATTACATGGGTCAAAATTTTTGATTTTTCTTTTATGCCAAAAATCATTCAGAAATTAAGTAAAGTTCATGTTCCATGAAGATTTTTTGTAAAATTCCTACTGTAAACATATCAAAATGTAATTTTTGATTTGTAATATGCATTGTTAAGAACCTAATTTGGACAACTTTAAAGGTGATTTTCTCTGTCTTTTTGATTTTTTTGCATCCTCAGATTTCTGATTTCAAATAGATGTATCTCAGTCAAATATTGTCCTATCCTAATAAACCATGCATCAATAGAAAGCTTATTTATTGAGCTTTCATATGTTGTATAAATCTCAGTTTTGTCAAATTTAACCTTATGACTGGTTTTGTGGTCCAGGGTCACATATGAGAAAAGTTACTGTGTAAAGAAACAGTTCAGAGAGTTCATTCAGAATGTTCTGCATAAGACTTGTTGTTCATGTCCATTCTCCAAATTCCCTTTTGGCAATAAAGATCCTTATTTGTAACATAGACTATTTATGTTTTAGGCAAAAAGGAAACGGTGTCTTTTACTGTTTTTTAGAGTAGGATTTTTCAAACTTGCATTATTCTAAAACAGACCTAGAAAGGTAGAATCAATCTTAAGATCCACTAAAAACGTTTTTATTGTGAAATATGAGGGGGAAAACACACTTTGTTCTTTATTTACTTCTGTTTTTGCTTTTCTTGTCATATTGTTACATTGGGTAGGCTATTCTGATGGATTCGGTTAATTTTGAGTTCATTCAGTAAAGGATTCATCAGACTGATTTAAACCAGTGACTCTTGAATTTGAGTTGTTCCGAATGATTAACTGACTTATAATAGTACTTGTATGTTTGTTTTAGCGTGTAGTATCGCCAGTAGGGATGCCACGGTGAGGAAATGTTCCTACTGACTAATAAACAGTGTTATCAATTACAGCAAAGATATTTGTCAATATTAGAATCTGCAGCACTTGTTTTGATATTTAATGTTAGATCTTTACATTGTTCCATTTCTTTGAATGAAACAAATGCTTGAAAATTGTGAGTAAACTACTACTTCTTAATCAAAAACAACAACAATGACAAACTTGCTTATATTAAATATAGAACTTCTAGTAACAAAAATAAGAATGCTTATTTTAATTTAAAAATGCAACAACAATAAAACAAACACAACCTCAATAATATTAAACTTGGCAATATCGGCAACAATCCTTCATTTTTGTCTTGTCAGCCATCTATTCTTACTCTATTTACATGAAAAGTGAAATCTGGTGCTCATGCTGTATGGAGCAGACACTTTTTTACAATTGTATTGTACGTTGTCCAGCTGAACTAAATAGATTTTATTGATTTTAATGTGCTGCTGTTTCATGTTACGGCCACCAATGAACGTAACTTTTTATGTTTTTATCATTTTCATATTTTCACACCGTTTTTACACTTTAATCCACTCTGTGACTTTCAGTTTAAAAGCTGATATTTTAGTGGATTCTTCTCAATTATAACTGGCCATATCACACTTCTGTCTTACAAATCTAGTGTCAGCCTCAGTTCTGGCTGGTAACGTTAGTCAAGCTTGCATCAGCTGACTCTAAGCTGATCCATGTCTACCTATAGGGATGTGACACCTATTACAGCACTCATACATAAGGTGCTTCAGTATTATCACCAGCTTCACGCTGCTCAATAGCTAATTTCCCACCTTTATCCCCGACGACGACTCTTGTCAGTAAGGATTCAGCTTTCTGATTCTTCTTCTTAGACTTAAATTATTGAACCTTAATGATTTCTGCAATGCATTTGTTGTTCTGTTCTGTTCACCCTGGGGGATTATTGCTGCTTTTCCTGATGTTATCCATACTAGGCTGTAGGGTTGCACGGTATACCGGTATGGTAGTATCGTGATACTAAAGCTTAAAAATACCTGCAGTGCCATTGCATTTTTGAAATGGTAGTATCGTCCACACGGTAGTACCGTAAGATATGTATGCACGGCAGGGACACTGTTTAAAATGTTTATTTGAACATGCACGCCAGCAGAAACATTTCAAGTTGATTGCTAAAATGTCTTTCTGCTGTGCTTTGTGTAGTACAGGCTGTCTCTACGCTTCATATGGTATTCATTGTTTCCCGACGCTTCAGTTCAGTTTGAAATGAGAAGTTGCACGCGCACGTCGTTGTTCACGCTGACGTTCACGTTGTTCAGAAGAGAGGGTCAGATTCAGATCAAGAACCAATTATTCAACATAAAAATATTTTACAAGAAAGTATTTTTGTATTTTTATTCATTTGCCCACATTAGAACATGTGTAATAATTAGTTTCTGGAAGCATCTTTGCGAGCACGAATGCAATTCCATTCATTAACATAGCTGCTTTGCACTTGGTTCTTATCAATCATTATATATATTTTTCAACATTATAAATGAATATGTTTTAATATACACGCTGAAAACTTGGAAATTTTAAGATATGTGAGCAAAAATGCTCCTGACAGTTCAGCAAGATGAGCAAGACAAGCAAGATGTTTTTGTTTCGTTTGTGTTCGTATCCGAATCCGCGTTGGTTTGGGCTGATTCACTAAGCCATTCAGAAAACAGTAATTTGATTCACTCCTGAATGATTCAGAAGTTTTGAAAGAATCGTTTAAACGACTCAGTGATTCAATCATGAACGCTGCTGCCACCTGCTGGCGGTTTTAAGTTTCCCATCATATTATTCTTTTCCAACAAATTTCTATATTCAGAGTTTTGCATTTAAAACATTAATCCTATACCTGTCACACCCCCGGACTTTTGAGTTGGTTTCACCCATCATTCTCCCCCGCTGTTTTGTGTACTTTGGTTTCTCCCTCATTGCCTGCACCTGTATGTGTTAATTAGTGTTTATTATGCATCACTTACGACCAGAATTCATCCTACTCCAGCTGAAGCAGGGGGATTTACCGCTTGAGGGATTTACCGTCATGTTCCAGCTTGTAGCTCACACCACCAGCTACCCGGATGACGCGCTATGTGCGTTTTATGACGCTAGTCTAAATGTGTCACGCAGAGCGCCGTCGTCCGAGGACGGACCTTGAGCGGATTTCGCCGCGTTTGTGGAGTGGACACTGGCAAGAAACAGACCCTCGTTCCCCGCCTGTTCCATGGATAATCTCGCCAGTGCCACTCCAGACCCAGAACCCAGGCAGCCACCCCGACCCGTGGAATACCAGCCAGAGCCCACCGATGACGGAGAGCTACAGCCCACCGCGACCAGCGTGCCATCGCTGAGAGGAGCGACAGAGCAGCTGATCACCACGGAGCCTGAGCTGCACGAGCTGTCAGATCAGGTGCGTGAGCTGGCCACAATGACCCTACGGTGGAGGGGTCAGTGGAAAATGAGAGTGCTGAGGACAGCATTACCCACTGCACCACCGCTGAGGGTGAGCTGAATTGGGTTTTGAGACATTTTACAAAGAACAATATACCTGATAATAATTCTTAGGATGTTAATGTTAATGACTCTCTGTAATTTCCGAACTATCTACCTGCTCTGACTTCCCACACACCCTCCCTCAGTTACCTCAGTTAAATAGCCATAATGTTTCAGCCATACCACCACTGCTGCCTGTTTGTCCCTCTGCTCACCCTCAGCCCACCATCTGTGCAGTGGGTTCACGGCAGGTCTGTCAGTCACCATCGGCGTCATGGCTGGATGATCCCTTATCTCCGCCTTCAGCCTCTGAGTACTGGACTCCACCTCGGCCCTCCACCCCGTCTCTCAGCTCCCTCACCTCCACCGTCGGTCCACCAGCTCCACCAGGCTCCATCGTCCTTTCGGCTCCGCCCAGGCTGTCGTCATCCCACCTTCGCCTCAGGATTCTACTCCTCTGGCTGCGTCTCGTCGCTCCATCCCTCTGGCACAGCCTCAGTCCTCTGTCGCTCCGGCTCCGCCGCTCCGGATCCTCGGTGTCGCCCAGGATCATCGGCTCTCCGTCTCTTCCTCGGGCTCTACCACCACCTGCTCCACCTCCGTCGGTCGGCCCCCTGGAGTCGTCAGCCTTTCCTCCACCATGGCTCCTCCCTCCATTGGCTCCACCGTTGGGTTCCATCATGGCTGCGTTCTGGGTCTCACCTGGCTCCTCCTACTCCAGCCCCCTCCTGTCACCTCCTTGGCTCCTCCCTCCGTCATCACCTCCATGGATCACTCCGTCACCACCCTGGACATCATCTTTTGCTCCCCTCCCGGGAGTCCGTCCTCCACCAAAACCCCCTCCTAAGACTTTGTACATCATTTCCTTGTTGGTCAGCGCAAGGACGTGCCTTCCGGAAGGGGGAGCTAATGTCACACCCCCGGACTTTTGAGTTGGTTTCACCCATCATTCTCCCCCGCTGTTTTGTGTACTTTGGTTTCTCCCTCATTGCCTGCACTTGTATGTGTTAATTAATCTGTCTATTTAATGTGTGTGTTTTCCTTCATGCAATGTTTGATGAGATGCTTAAGGCACAAAAAATGTCCTAAAGTGTGTTTTCAAAGCTTAAAGTTATTAATTCAAGTGTTCTTGTTAACATGATATATGACAGAACACTATTCTTAAAAAATAACATAGTGTTTTTTAATCATTTTTCATTAGTACATAGCCAATTTCACATGTGCGTGTTGACCAACATATTTTGATCTAAAATATCACCAAATAAGTTATATATTTTTTCAAACTTTTATTATTTTCAGCATTATATGTGTGTCCCTGTTTACATAAGATATATTTATTCTAGGGCTGTCAAATGATTAATCACGATTAATCACACCCGAAATAAAAGTTTATGTTTACACACTAAATGTGTGTTTACTGTGTATATTTATTATGTATATATAAATGCACACACATACATGTATAGATTTAAACAAATATTTATATGAATGAATAGTTATACTTCTATTTAATTTAGACTATATATAGAATTATAAATATTTTCTATATAAATCTAAAACAAATTCTTGAAAATACATGTATGTGTGTGTATTTATATATACATAATAAATAAACACAGAAAACACACATTTAGTATGTAAACATGAACTTTTATTTTGGATGTGATTAATCATGATTAATCATTTGACAGCCCTAATTTATTCAAAATAAAATATAATTTTTTTGTAAATATTTTATGATTCGTGTGTGTCCCTCAGTTTAACTTACCACCCCGTCACGCTAACTTGTTTTTTCTATAATTAATGTACTGTTGCTTTAAATGACATCACAAAGAGGAAGTGACATCATTTGAGCCTTACAGACACCAAGAACAAAAGCAGGGAAATAATGACATTCTTTTACATTGTTTATTTGATGTTTATTTCATGTTAGACAGGGTCCGTCAAGCTTAACCCTACCACCCCGTCACGCAAAGTAGATAGGGAAAACTGTTTTTTATTAATTCTTTTACATTATTAATGTAAAGAAAATCAAATTTCAGATTAAATGCATGCACGCTAGGTAAGAAACTTGACCACATGGGAGATCTGCGGCCATTTTGGGATGAAATTTACCACCCCACCGTGTTTTTTATTGTGACGGGTGGTAATGGATGTGATGGGGTGGTTCTGCTTCCTGTTTGAATGAGAAGATGTGTGAAACTATTCTAATATAGGATTCTAATATAGGTATAGGATGACCATACTGATGTTTATTTTATTGGTGCGCAGCAATGCTTCAAATCAACTGAACAAACAGGTGCATTTGCATTGCTTTGATCGATCTCTGTAGATCTCACCTTCTCACGTGCAACGCCACGATTGGTCGATTCTGTACAATAACTTTATGTTATTGGTCAAATTACTTCAGGTGTTTTAGGCAATATTTAAATTGTGGCCAGGACGTGTCCCGTATGACCGGCACATATGGCCACCCTAAATATAGGCTAATCAATTTTTAATCAGTATTTTCTGTTAACATAAACATGTTTGGTTCATTGTTTCATTAACTATATCACTCACACACGTATTATTCACTCTTTTACTCATTCTATTTACTCATCTCTTTCACTCACTATGTCACTTTCTCACAATCTCTTTCACTCTCTCATTCACTCTTAACAAGACAGCCCAAAAGATGCCAACTGAACCAATTGACTGGGAAAGCGGAAATCTAACTGGAAAGTAGTGTGTGATTTAAATATGACAATGACCTTTATCCTGGGATCATCATGGATACAGATGAAACACATGCCCTTGTGAAGTGTATGCACAAAATTTGAAACCAGCTGTTCATATAGAGAAACACTTTGTCCATACCATCCCGTCACATCACTTACCACCGCGTCACAGGGTCATTTTGTAAAAGTTTATATAAATAAAATAAAATGTTACTTGATTTAATGCTGTTTATGATATTCTTATTGTGTGGACTAATTCAATAAATGCCACTTTATTTGTATTTTTTGAGTGAATTTGTTTTTTCACAAACAGTGAGGCCATTGAAATGTCAAATTCATTTTTCAAGATTAAAAATCTAACAATTAAAATTTTTATTAAATTACACTCTCTATTTGGTGGTTTGCAAAACAGAGACAATTCATTATTAGGAAAACATAACATTTTAAAAATATATTTCATGTTTTACTACTCTAATGGCATTCATATCGTCCGTAATGGGGTGGTACAAGCAAGGTGCCCTTGCCTGAAGTAAAAGGATAATATTAATAAGGAGTTTGTGCCTGAGGTGGGAAAATATGTTTTTTGCAGGTTTAACTTGTCTTTCAAGTTGTAGTCTTTTTTTATAGAAAGTTTGTTCTTAATGAATTTTTTGACAATTGCAAAGTGGAAATGGCACCCGTTTTGTAGAATGACTCCTAAATGTATAAATACCACATTTAAATGTCACTCCATGCAGCTTCTGTGCAGTGCTCAGATGAGTTTTGTTTACATTTACATTTTTAATGGATAACAATAGCCAGTCATTCATTCACATTAATGAATTATTCAGAGAAAAATCTTGTCTGTTTTCATTTACATCTTTTTATTTATGAAATTTTGATTCATTTTGTAGAATTGAATTTTAAATGAACGAATACTGCATGGTAGGGTTGTCACGATACCATAAAAATGACTTACGATACTATACCAGCTGAAGTATCACGATACCAAGTAGTATCACGATACCATGCAGTATTCTGTTCATTTAAAATTCAATTCTACAAAATGAATCTAAATTTCATGAATAAAATAAAAATGTAAATGAAAACAGACAAGATTTTTCTCTGAATACTTCATTAATGTGAATGAATGACTGGCTATTGTTATCCATGAAATCATGTAAATGATACTCATCGTAGCACCGCACAGAAGCTGCATGGAGTGACATTTACATGTGGTGTCTATACATGTACACTGTACTTATAATTGCATAAGTAATGTTATAAGATTAATGTTTTAAATACAAAACTCTGAATATAGAAATATGTTTGAAAATAATGTAATGTGATGGGAAACTTAAAACATCCAGCAGGTGGCAGCAGTGTTCATGATTGAATCACTGAGTCATTCAAACGATTCTTTCAAAACAGCTGAATCATTCAGGGGCGAATCAAATGACTGTTTTTATGAATCGCTTAGTGAATCAGTGATTCGCCCAAACCAACGCGGATTCGGATTCGAACACAGAAACGAAACTAAAACATCTTTTTCGTGTCATATTGCTGAACTGCAGGAGCATTTTTACTGGCGTATCTTGAAATTTGTAAGTTAGCAGCTTCTATATTAAAACGTATTCATTTATAATGTTATATGTTGTTATATATATATATATATATAATGATTGATAAGAACCAAGTGCAAAGCCACTGCGTTAATAAATGGAATTGCATTCGTGATCGCAAAGATGCTTCCAGAAATGAATTATTACACTTGTTCTAAAAGTGGGCAAATGAATAAAAATACGAAAATACTTTCTTGTAAAACATTTTTATGTTTAATAAGTGATTCTTGAGCTGCTATTTTTTAAATAGCATTGGACGGTCTGAATATCAGACCCTCTCTTCTGAAATTTCAAACTGAACTGAAGCCTTGGGAAACACTGAATTACACAGCCTGTACTACACAAAGCACAACAGAAGGACATTTTGTCAATCAAGTTGTAATGTTTCTTCTGGCGTGCATGTTCAAATGAATGTTTTCAACAGTGTTCTTGCCGTGCATACAACGTATCTTGCGGTACTACCGTTTCAAAAATGCAATGGCACCGTGGGTATTTTTAAGCTTTAGTATTGCGATACTACCGTAGTACCGGTATACCGTGCAACCCTACTGCATGGTATCGTGATACTACTTGGTATCGTGATACTTCAACTGGTATAGAATCGTAAGTCATTTTTATGGTATCGTGACAACCCTACTAGGCTGCATGGATGTGCAGGGAGTTGCCTAGAACAGAACCATACCACCAATTCAAAATGTATGCTAATTGTCAGTCATCCATCTTTGACGATAGTGGTCCTAACAGAAATTACATTTAAAGTGTATTGTATAGTGGACTGTAATGGGGATCAGTGAGTTAAAGGTCCAAATTAGTTTCAGTGCAGCTTCAAAAGACTCTACATGATCCCAGCCGAAGGAATAAGGGTGTTATTTTTATAAAAAAATAATTTATATGCTTTTTAACCACAAATGCACATCTTCCATTAGCGCGACCTCACGCATTACTTAGTCACGTTGGAAAGGTCATGTGTGACGTAGACAGAATTACCAACGCAGTGTTTACAAAGTGAATATGCAAACGAAGTTAAACGACCTTTACTAAAAAGGGAAAGCAACCATGTCGGACCATTTTAAAGTTGGAGGAAGAGAAAGATGGAGTTTTATATATATATATAAATATATATTAGTGATGGGCATAGATTATTTTTTTTTAATCTAGATTAATCTCACTGTAATCTTGAAATTAATCTAGATTAAAATGGCTAATTTGAATTCTGCCGAAGGCATTCAGAATATGTGTGCTACTATGTATATGTGACTAAAAGTAAGTCTTTGAGAACGGGTTTCTCAAGCCAGGTGGCGATTTGACCAGGGGCTCATCTCCTGTTTCCAAAATGCATCACAAACTGCTTGACAATTGCATTTACAACACAATTAACTATACAAACTTGTGTAACCAACTATTCCTACACTGCATGTACTTCTGCGTAAAAGGCTGCGTGACGTGCGCGTTGCAGTTAAATACACAGACGCGCACGGGCATGGATATCTGCGTGCATAGTCTTCGGCTAAACTGCGTTGCTTTTAGAAGCATCAATTCAGTTGTTGCATATAGTTTAATGTCTTTATTTCGGGATTATCAAAGTAAATTATAACTCAAGCACGTGCCCCAGTAAAAAGGGTCTAGCAACGCCCCTGCCCTGAAGCAAAGCCGGCAGCTTCATAGCTGCATCCATGTTAGCACGTCTCGTTTGATGTGGTAATTTCACAGTAGGCATACACACAGGTTCGAAGACTCGTTCTCGCCCCCTACAGTGCAATTTGGCTAGGTATACATCCTCGCTAAAATATCAAGGTGAAAGTCATCATAGCTTGCGTAGTATAGACCCAGCTCCCAACCCAACTTTGAGAATAGATTAACGTCAATATATTTTTTTATCGCCCGATAAGAGTCTCACGTTAACGCAGCACGTTAACGCAGATAACGGCCCACCACTAATATATGTGACCCTGGAGCACAAAACCAGTCTTAAGTCGCTGGGGTATATTTGTAGCAATAGCCAAAAATACATTGCATGGGTCAAAATTCTTGATTTTTCTTTTATGCCAAAAATCATTAGGAAATTAAGTAAAGATCATGTTCCATGATGATTCTTTGTAAAATTCCTACTGTAAATATATCAAAATGTAATTTTTGATTAGTAATATGCATTGTTAAGAACCTAATTTGGACAACTTTATAGGTGATTTTCTCAGTATTTTGATTTTTTTGCACCCTCAGATTCCAGATTTTCCAAATATTGTCCTATCCTAACAAACCATACATCAATAGAAAGCTTATTTATTGAGTATTCATATGATGTATACAACTCAGTTTTGTAAAATTTAACCTTATGACTGGTTTTGTGGTCCAGGGTCACATATATATATTAATGAAAGAACCCATTGTTTTGCTAGTAAGGAGCCTTATTCCTCAGTTGGAATCGAGTAGAGCCCTTTGAAGCTGCACTGAAACTGTAATTTGGACATTGAACCCGTTGGTCACCATTGAAGTCCACTATATGGAGAAAAATATTGGAATGTTTTCCAGAAAAAAAATATATTTTTTGCAACTAAAGAAAGAAAGTCATAAACATCTTTGCTGACATGGTGTCATAAGTAGTCGCTTATTAACATGCATATTACTACCATATTTTCTGTTCAATAGTACTACTAAAGCACATGTTCTGCATGACCGTATTTTACATCATTAATCCTACTCAAAACCTAAACTTAACAACTACCTTACTATTAATAAGCAGTGATTAGAAATGTACTTAAACAAAAGTCGTGGTTAATAGTGAGAACTGGACCTAAAAGTGTGACGCAAAAAAGTATCTGTCAACAAAGAAAGATCATCAAAACAACAGGCCAATACAATACATAAGTGAATCAAAGAGGAGACCCTTTATATTTGTAATGGAAGTATTTTGAAATAGAAGATTTTATACCAAGAGAGATAAGAACAACCTGAACTGTGTCAATATGTTAAAATAGCACTAAGAACTACTTCCTCCTGAGAGGTGAGAACACATCTCTAATTCCTGTTGTTCTTGTTTATTTCTAGACTTTCTTAAAGTCAGCATAATGTATGACAGGTGTTAAGTAAATCACTATTCAATGTGTAATTAACAGGTCTCTTGTGAAAAAAATCTTTATTCGCAAGAAAAGGTGTGAACATTTTTATTACTGTTATATGATTTTGCCAACATATTGTGAAAATAAAAGATTAAAAGTCTAAACGGTACATTTAAAGGGATAGTTCACCAAAAATTTTAAATTCTGTTATTACTCACCCTCATGTCGTTACAAACCTGTAAGACCATTGTTCATCTTCAGGACACAAATCCAAGTGCATTCTGACCCTGCAAAGACAGCAACGCTACTACCGCGTTCAAGGCCCAGAAGGGTAGTAAGGACATCGTTGAAATAGTCCACGTGACATCAGTGGTTCTAGCATAATTTTCTGAAGCTTTGAGGATAAGCTAGCCATCTTATGTAAAACATAATGTAGCTACCACATACAGTTGTGGCCAAAAGTTTTGAGAATGACACAAATATTAGTTTTCACAAAGTTTGCTGCTAAACTGCTTTTAGATCTTTGTTTCAGTTGTTTCTGTGATGTACTGAAATATAATTACAAGCACTTCATACGTTTCAAAGGCTTTTATCGACAATTACATGACATTTATGCAAAGAGTCAGTATTTGCAGTGTTGGCCCTTCTTTTTCAGGGCCTCTGCAATTCGACTGGGCATGCTCTCAATCAACTTCTGGGCCAAATCCTGACTGATAGCAACCCATTCTTTCATAATCACTTCTTGGAGTTTGTCAGAATTAGTGTTTTTTTGTTTGTCCACCCGCCTCTTGAGGATTGACCACAAGTTCTCAATGGGATTAAGATCTGGGGAGTTTCCAGGCCATGGACCCAAAATTTCAACGTTTAGGTCCCCAAGCCACTTAGTTATCACTTTTGCCTTATGGCACGGTGCTCCATCGTGCTGGAAAATGCATTGTTCTTCACCAAACTGTTGTTGGATTGTTGGAAGAAGTTGCTGTTGGAGGGTGTTTTGGTACCATTCTTTATTCATGGCTGTGTTTTTGGGCAAAATTGTGAGTAAACCCACTCCCTTGGATGAGAAGCAACCCCACACATGAATGGTCTCAGGATGCTTTACTGTTGGCATGACACAGGACTGATGGTAGCGCTCACCTTTTCTTCTCAGGACGAGCCTTTTTCCAGATGCCCCAAACAATCGGAAACAGGCTTCATCAGAGAATATGACTTTGCCCCAGTCCTCAGCAGTCCATTCGCCATACTTTTTGCAGAAGATCAATCTGTCCCTGATGTTTTTTTGGAGAGAAGTGGCTTCTTTGCTGCCCTTCTTGACACCAAGCCATCTTCCAAAAGTCTTGGCCTCACTGTGTGTTCAGATGCGCTCACACCTGCCTGCTGCCATTCCTGAGCAAGCTCTGCACTGGTGGCACTCCGATCCCGCAGCTGAATCCTCTTTAGGAGACCATCCTGGCGCTTACTGGACTTTCTTGGACGCCCTGAAGCCTTCTTAACAATGCAGTGGAAAGTTTATTTTGGGATTAAGTTAATTTTCATGGCAAAGAAGGACTATGCAATTCATCTGATCACTCTTCATAACATTCTGGAGTATATGCAAATTGCTATTATAAAAACTTAAGCAGCAACTTTTCCAATGTCCAATATTTATGTAATTCTCAAAACTTTTGGCCACGACTGTACATTGTTTAATGTAACAGTAAATTCAATGATTTTTGCTGCTTTGAGTTCATTGTGACCTCTGACCATTGCCTGTGATGCAGTGATTGAGATCAGTAACTTTGTTGCCATGGAAACACTGCAACAGGACAAGATCACATCACACCAAGAGCTCAGTCAGTCAATTTGAAAATCTACACTTGCACACATTAACTCCATTAACTACATGATGTAAACTATAACATGTTATCATTTCACTCAGAAGCATATGAAAGGGTACAACAGGGAAAAGGCACCCCCTAAGAAAAATTATGTGCTCTTTATTGCGCCCAAAGTGTATGATTGCAGAAAAATATATACGTTTGTATTGAACATTTATGGAGCAACAGAGTTTTTGTGAAAGTTGTGAAGTTGTTTATTTTATTTTATAAAATCGTATAAATGTATAAGGTGGCAAGGGGGGCCTTTTACCCCACAAAAGGGGAAAAGGCTTACCAGCATGGGGTAAAAGGCACACAGTACAGATACAAATAATAATGTTTTTTTTCTTTTTAAGTTAATACTTGTTCAATACAATCACTTTAGCAAAGTTTGTACTATTTTCTGCTTATTTTGATAAATAAAAAAATATTTTATGTTTAATAAATAGAATGTCATTAAAATATGTTAAAATATATTTTAAAATACAAAAACAAAATTTTAAAATGTAAAGCATTGAAGGAGATCCCATAGTAATTTAATATAGATTTACAGCAGTAACAACAAATTATATTTTATTATATGAAATAATTAATAGCATGGTTTTATTCAAAACATGGTGAATATCTTTAAGATGGACACCCAACATAATATATAGGCTAATGTTTACCATCTGATTCTAACAATATCATGTCAACAAATAGAAAAGTCAGCCTTCTATTAATTATCATATTTATTATTGTGCCTTTTAGTCCCAACAGCAGGGGTGCTTTTTACCCCAAATACCATACTTTTACATATTCTTATGTTATTTAAAAACTCTTGCTTTAATTATCTTAAAACTAAAAATCATTAAGAAGACCTTTGTCTCAAGATATATTCAACAATTTTAGTGATTCTCATTTGCTGCTTACATGCCATTAGTGGTTTAGAGGAAAATAATATCAAAGGCGCCTTTAGCCTTGTCGTACCCTATGTCTTAGTTTAATGTTATTATGAGTTTGTAGTCTGAGACACACAAAGATGATGCAATGTGGCCATTTGATTTAAATTTGAAATCACACGTGCATTTTCATTCATACATTTCACACTTTAGTCATATTTGCTTTACACACATGTAGATATGTTCATTTATTTGATCAAATTAAATAAATATAATGTAATGTTTAATCAATTTTGTTTGATATTTCAGTCATTTTTCGTTTTGTCATTGGTTTTGACTTTCTGAATAGGTGTTTGGTTTTAGCCACATTTCTATTGTAAATATGTCAAAAATTGCACAATGCAATGTCTGTGCTTCACACTAGCCAAACAAACCATCTGGATTTGGGTCTGCACCAAAAACGTCCTTTTCGAGTTTGCCATTGAAGAGCTTCCATTGAAGATCAATGCTGTGGCAGAGCTCAGACCTTTGCTTTGTAGTTTTCAAATGACTCTGTGGCAGAATAATCCTGAGGCATGCTGTGGTGGGTGACAAGGTAGGATTTCCTCCAGCAGGGGTGTTTGTCTTCATAGCCTTACCCCCGATGTCTCAGGCTTCATGCTCCACCTTGAGTTCCTCTTGAGTTCTGTCCGGCCATTTGTTCTGACAGCTACCTGTCTCGTCTTTCGCCCATAGCGACTTCCCCGCTTTCCAGGGGCATACCGTCACACCACTCACTAAATATTTACCTCATGCTGCTTAAATATAGACGGTTCGCAAAACAGCCCATCCAAGACAGGCCCCATCAACGTGCTGCTGAGAAGAATGATGGATGGCCCTGCCTGAGAATTTATGACTGTCACAAGCGAAACATGAAGGAATCGAGGAAATGACTCCTGACGGAAACAGTGTGAAATGCTACAATTTTACCACAAATGTCTGATGCGGTTCTGAATGCCTCTTTAGTGTCATATAAATGCCAAAATGATGAGACAGGACCATGGGGTGTTTTTCACAGTGGGTGGCCTTCCTAACAAAACACATTTAACTTTGGGCGACTTTTTGTTTGTGATCTCCTTAGGCAAGGGCAAAAACATGCAGAATGAGTCAAATTACAAATGTATGAATTTGTCATGAGTAGGGGTGGATGATAAGACCAAAATCTTATACCGTGATATGATTTTTTTTCTTATTAACGATATATATCACAATATAGTTAGTTAGTTTAAATAAGGTCTTTAACTTAACTGTAGCTTAAATACAGTCAAACCATAATTTATTCAGACACCTCCAACATTTCTCACATTATCACAGTTCACTCGATATGGTAATAAAATATGACAAGAACTGTGTCAGAATTCATCTTGATAATGTCAGATAATGTTGATAGAAAGGTGTGTAATGGATTACAATCAACCAAAAATTCAGACAGCTGTTAGTATGACAATATTTACACCACTACACTGACTAGTAAAAAAAATATATCAAAAATTGTATCTGGTGTCTGAATTATCTGAAATATTATTAAAGCTACAAAAGTGATTTAGTCAAGATCAATGAAAGATTTTCTCTTTTTTGTTATTTGATTAACATGAATGACAGACAGTAGGAATATTAGACTGCTTTCACTTTTCAGCTGCCAGGATTCAATATACTGTTACAAGTGTGTTTACTTTCTCAGCTGTTTGCTTTCACTTAAGATCTAAATTACTGTTGAGGATACATGCAAAGATGGGCATTTTAACATGCCAGTGTGTGTATTTAATCATTCAAGGCCTATAATACGGCAAAAATAACCTAGTTCAGTACTCCTGCGCTCTATGAGCACCGTTTTCACATGCTCAGAAACCACACGCATATAGCGAAATGAATTCTCTTTTGTTGTTGATTGTGTTTCAATGGCTTAAAATCACTTATTTTTAAACCCCAACGCTTAAAAACTCTTGCAAACGGCCACGTAGCGTGTATCCATGCTAAAGGATTGGTTCACTTGCAGAACAAAAATTTACAGATAATGTACTCACACCGCTGTCCAAGATGTTCATGTCTTTCTTTTTTCAGTGGTAACGAAATAGTTTTTTGAGTAAAACATTTTAGGAATTATCTCCATATAGTGGACTTCAATGGTGCCAGCGAGTTTGAACGTCCAAAATGCTGTTAAAATGCAGCTTCAACTGGTTTTAAAAGATCCCAGCCGAGGAATAAGGGTCTTATCTAGCGAAACGACCGATCATTTTCTAAAAAAAAAGAAAATTATATGCTTTTTCAAAAAACAGAATTTCTTTACAACTGAAGAAAGAAAGGCATGAACATCTTGGACAGCGGTGTGAGTACATTATCTGTACATTTTTGTTCTGAAAGTGAACTAATCCTTTAATCATGTGTACATATCGCCCACCCCTAGTCATCAGGGTCAAAGACATGACATGACAGGAACTTTGTTTGTTTAACCTTTTTATCTATTCATTTATAGAAAAAAAAAACTTTAAAGTGCAATTCAAGCATACAACAACAAAAAAGTTTACGCCACATGATATTTTTAGAGTCCTTAAGTTTTAACTTTTATTGAGAGTATGTAATTTTTTTTAAAGCAACGTGAATACAGAGAGCATATTTCTAAGAAGTAGCCTTGTGTTCTTTATTTGTAGACACCTATACAGTTCTTGCAGTCTTTCTACATCCAGCTCTTGAAAACGTGATGTTCCGATGGAAAATATAACCACTTTCCTTGTTTTTCTCAGTTGATCAGTGTCAAAGAGAGCCAGTTGTCAATGTGTTGTACAAATCCTGACCTTTAGATTAAACTGTGTCGCTGTGTTGGCCTTCAGTAAAGTGATTCTTAAAAGTGATATTCTAAAACTGTTCTTGAAATATCCACGATGCATAAAGCCCTCTAGTATAGCGTTTGTTTAGATGCATCCTTTTGCTCTGAGATTTTGAGGCACAATGACCCACCTATCAGGAGACTCTACATTTTAAAGGTTGCATTAAAGGGCAGAGCGTACTGTTACTGGCCAGTCTTTGTGTGTTAGGGGGAGATGGGGGTTGGTATCGACAGATCCTCTAACTGATGTCTCCAAATCCTCAATGAATAATTCATTTTGTGCGCAGGGGACAAGATCCCTCGGCTGAGCTTTCATCTCCAAGACTCCAGAGTGACCTATGTCACACTCCCGTAGAGTTCATTTCTCCTCTGCTCCCAAAGTCAGCGGTGTCACCTCCACACTTAAATGTTCAGATATGACTCATCTGAAATATTTACTAATGCAGCTCTCTTTTGTGGTGACAATGAGTTATCGATGTTTTAAGCAGTGTAAACAGCACTCATCGTAATGTATTAAGATTGATCCCGCATTAAATGTGATGTGACAACATGACGGCTCTTCATACGCAGCTCACTAATTTTCAGCTAATTCAGCTCATTTTAAATAATAACGTTTTTGCTCCTGGCTGACACTTGTTAATTATTCTAAAAGCTCTGGTTTGAATTTAATTTTCATTATTGAGAGGCAAGAGGTGCAGGCTTTACCGCAGGAACTTGCAGCATGCGATCATGGCCTGTCTAAGGTCATGTTTTATTCTCCTTGTAGTTTTTAGTCTGTACTGATTTTCGACCTTTCACGGTTGGTACATTTGTTTATTTATCTTAACAACTAGAGAGACTGATGTGTTTGACCTTTCGCTTTGATGAAATGGTATTTGTGCAGCTACAAATAAAAGCCCCTTTGGAGGTTATCGTGTTTGTTTATTGTTGGATAATTGACAGCTTCTCTTTGGCCGTCTTATGGATGCATTTGACTTTTGCCTCTGAATTTCACCTTTGGTTTATTGGGATAAATGAGGCGTTTAGTGGATGTGCGAATGTGGAAGGATGCCACCTGTGTGTGTTTGAACAAGTCGCTACTAGTACTGCGCCAGTGTTGCACAGAATGTTCGACATTAAACATGAAAAGGCAACTGGGTTCCCATTCACATTTAGTCTTGAGGGAAACTAATGTCAAACTCAATTGGTTGTCGTATGTTATGTGGCCAAATATCTTGCTGCTTGAGGTTTGTGTCACCATATTTGATGTAATCTGTGTTTGGTGATCAGTGTTTTGGTTTAAAGAATTAGCTCACCCAAAAATTCTGTCATTAATTATTCACCCTCATGCTGTTCCAAACCCGTAAGATGTTCGTTCATCTTCGGGAAACACAAATTAAGATATTTTTGATGAAATCCGGAAGCTCTCTGACCATCCATAGACAGCAAGGGTTCAGAAAGGTAGCAAGAACATCAACAAAATAGTGCATGTGACATCAGTGGTTCAACTGCATTTACAGTATGTGAAGCTACGAGAATACTTTTTATTCACAAAAAACCCCCAAAATAATGACTTACATTCTCTGAACGCATGCATCAATGGCGCTAGGGTGAATTGTTAGCAGAAGAATTGTTGATTTTTTATTTTTTTTTTACACAAAGTATTCTCATAGCCTTGTGAAATTATGGTTGAGCCACTGATGTCACATGTACTATTTTAATGATGTCCTTACTACGTTTCTGTACCTTGCCGTGGTAGAACCCTTGCTGTCTATGGAGGGTCAGAGAGCTCTCGGATTTCATAAGAAATACCTTAATTTGTGTTCTAAAGATGAATGAAGGTCTTATGGGTTTGGAACTACATGAGGGTGAGTAATGACAGAATTTAAATTTTTGGGTAAACTAAACCTTTAATGTATAAATTAATAAAGGCTTGAATTTTGATATTTTTAAAATAGAAAGTTATTGTCAATTCAGGACACTTAGAACACACCAGTTGAGTAGTAAAGTAGCATTTAGTGGTTTATTGGCTAGTGTTGCTGTTCTTTCAGTACCAATACCACAGACATTGGACTGCCATCTGTTGATGTGGTTTGGTTTAATATAAAGTTTTTTTTTTCTCTTTTGTAATTTAAATGGTATTTTCTTTTCCCCCTTTATTATTGGTATTGTTAATATTACTTTTATTGTTAGCATTGTTATTATTACTTTTTTGTTTATTGTTCTTCTTTTTCTGCTTTTTTAAATCCTTTTATGGACAGGTGAATATTAGCATGTGTTTATAACACTTAAGTAAATGCATATGTGACTCATGCTGGCAAAATCGGAATGAGCAAATTTTCACAAATGAGTTATTTTTATTTTCACATTCTCCATTATAATACCTTTAAAATGATATGACTTGTTGACATCAGGAAAAAATGACTGCGCTACAGTGTTTGAAGTTGATAGAGTCAGCAGAGTTGATTTTAAGAAAAAAACGAGTTAAAGTTTTCTGAAGATTCCAAAGTAAACTCACCAAGCAACATTGCATATTTTTCTCCAATTCTTTTCTTAATAATAATTACTATATTATTAATCACAATATAGCTGTTTTTTTATTTTTCTTTGTTATTAAAAATAAGAACAAAGATGCAAATAAACAGCAGTTTAATCAAGAGCATCGAGTGATTTCATCTTTCCTTTTAATGTTTGGTTAACATGTAGTGCATAGGCTAATATAATCTTACACATTTTTCCCCAACCATTAATTAAACATTAATGCAAGATTATGTAAGTCTCACCAAGACATATTTCGCAATAGTATACTTTATAGCAGCACTTCTCGATTCCAGTCCTCACGTACCCCCACTCTGCACATTTTGCATGTTTCTCTTATCACTTCAGACGTTTGTTCTATTCGACTGTTAAGTCCCCTTTGAAGTGATCACAGCATATTCCGCCATGATTCCAGTCAAACCTATATGTTCCATTCAAAGGGCATTGAAGTGTGCGAGATATGAATTTAAATTGTGTTTATTTACAGAGGTATATTATGTCACATTTCACGCTTCTCTAGTAAGTTTCATTTGTGTGTTAAGATGCTGCAGGCAATGGCGCAGTGCAAATCCGTGAATGAATGTTCCAAAGTGAAGTAAACTTCAACGGATTTCCTGTGCTCAGGGAAGTAGGGAGCAATGGACACTGTGTAGGGATCATGTCAATCAGAACACAGTTCATGCATGAAGCTCACTTCTAACAAGCTGATGATCTGAATCAGGTGTGTTAACTAAGAGAGACATGCAAAATATGCAGAGCAGGGGTACACGAGGACTGGAATTGTGAACTGCTGATTTATAGAAAGATTGCGTTCTCTTGGAGAGCTGCGTCTTATGCACGTGCTTTGCAAATGTCAGTCAGCGCAATAGTTTTGTTTTCATCAGCATGGGTTTGAAAATTATATTTCACTTGTTTGGACTCATGTTATCGAAAATTCGATATGAATATTCACAAAGCTGGAATGCTGAAAACCTCAAATTCGACAGAAACTGACATTTTTCTTTAGCTTAAAATTATACCGTGCGCATTCCGACTAATTTTGCCAGTACGTCACATATGGTTCGTCCAATGTAATTGTGATGTCCATGTAAAATAAAGTTTGATAAATAAATAAATAAATAAACAAACTACTCAGGATTTTCTCCATCATCAAATCTTTACACTTTGTGCATGTCGTACAGATGTTTACACTCGTTTTTGTCTTTTTTTTTTAAATCTTCTTCAGCCGTACAGGTACTGATTTTTTCCATTGTCTCTGCTTGTAAAGCATGATAAGATGCTTAATGTTCCAGTGTCACCAAACTAGATTTCTACAGAAGTGACAGCCAATGAGCGTGAGGAATTTTTCACTTCAATTTTTAGTAAAGCACTGTAGGTCACGTCATTTCAACATGCAGAAATACATTTTTAGGGAGGTGACCCACACCATATATAATTAGTTTAGTTTTATATAAAACTTTTATCAGTACAGTCTTCATCTCTTGGAAGTGAACACTATTCAGATGACTCTTTTTGTCTACAGTTGTTTTTCTAATGTGTAAAATGTATGAGCTTGAGCACCAAGCTTCTGAACGCACCTTTAATTTCACCTTACCATGATGTTCTTTTTAAAGCTTAAAAGTTTGAGCCACACTGACTTTTTATAATGTCTTTAAAATATAATCTTTTGTGTTGTGCAGAACACAGTAAGCCTATAGGTTTGGACAGTGAGTTCATCACAGAATTTTAGTGTTTGGGTGAACTATACCTTTAATTCAAAACTAGTACCTGTAAAACATTAATGTTGAGCCTTGTCCTCTATTTGAATGCAAATGAAATCACTGATATGCTATAATATGCTATTCAGAAATGGATCCAAGGCAGTGATACTGAAATGCGTTGCAGATCCATTTAAGATATTGCTGAGTCATAGAGCCATTAGCTATATTGTCTCATGCAGATCTTCGCTTATAAGATTCTCTCTTTTTTTGATTTTTTTCAGGAGAGCAATGGATCACCTCAATTCGCGTTTCGCTGTGGTTACGCTCGAGCGCTTTGCTCATTCCATGCTTGAGGAGCTGCACTCATGCAGGTGTGAGTAACAGCGACTCGCACATTCACTGCCGGCCAGTGTCTCATCTGGGATTCGACTCATGCGTCTTTGTGATAATCTCATTATATCTCATCTTGGAGCGTCTGGGGTAATGTAATGTGGCAGACACAATCACAGACAGGGGGCGTACGTTGAGGCCTAATCCTCCCCGCCCCACCGCCACCACCTTCCGCCTCCTTGGGAAATTGTAATCAAACTTTTGCCGCTCCCTGATTTTACTGCCGAATTGTCACAGCTGCACAATATACGTCCTTCTTTTGAACCAACAGCATAAATACTAATCATTGTCATCACTTTCCTAATTGCTATTCACCGCGAAACACGGGGAGGGGGGTATTTATGGCCGGTCTGAACATGGCAAGGAGGCAATTATCAAACAGGACGCCGTCTAAAGGGCCAGTGAACCATATACAATGCAAAGGTCGATTTTGTCCGTTGTGAAGTCCCGTTGTCGAGGCCGCTGCACAATAACTCATAAATGGGGCTCTGGGGGAGTATTGTCAGGCTTCAGTCAGACCCCAGGCCACTTGTCAATCTGATAGAGTCTCTCCATGTGCCCTCTTGGAGGTGAGGGTGTGATGAATGCTGGGTGTCGGGGCTGTAAAGTTTTATGTGGCCACTCTGATAATGTGATAATGGAGTGGCTGTCACTTATGAGGGCGACACAGCGCTTAGTATAGCGCGATGGCTGACAGTCATGAAGAGATGTCAGTCATAGTGTGAAAGTAAGAGACATTGGGGTCTCGTTCATAAGATTCTCTGTGGATTTTGGTGTGTATGTGTGCTTATTGTTTCAACAGTAGAGGATGTGTTTTTTGCTTTACAGAAAATGATTGTGGTAATTAGTGGTCAACTGATATTGTTTTTTTGATGGCCGATAGAAAACAGATATATGATACTGCACTATTTATTTTAAAGATAGTAAAAATACATGGATAACAGTAGTTGAAATTTAGATTTATTTTGTATATTTACCACTGGTTGATTATTCTGATGACTAATTGAGTAATCTGATCACTTTTTGTGGTAATAAAAATAGACCTAAGTGAACAATAGACTTGAAATAAATGACTTAAAATACATATGGAATAGCAATGATATAACTATAATCGGTTAAAATAAAATACCACATAAAGTAATCATATGGTTTTATTGCACAAAAGTTAAAATACATAATGTAAAAAAACAGTTTAATCATAACTTATGTATGTTATGCATCATATCAAATGCATGTAACATGCACGCATATAAATAAAGCACATATTAAACCTACAGCGCATATATTTAATTGAATGCATTTTTGTGAAGAGTTTGAACTTCCAAATGCAGTTTAAATGCAGCTTCAAAGAGCTCTAAACGATCCCAGCCGAGGAAGAAGGGTCTTATCTAGCGAAACAATCGGTTATTTTCCAAAGAAAAATGCAATTTATATACTTTTTAACCTCAAATGCTTGTCTTGTCTAGCTCTGCGTGTACTCTGTGTATTCCGGTTCAATACAGTTAGGTTATGTTAAAAAAAAGTCCCATCTCATTTTCTCCTCCAACTTCAAAATCGCCTTACATCGCTGTTTTACCTTTTTTTGTAAAGTGCGTTTGATCTTCTTTGCACAAACACTCGGTCGGTACTTCTGCAGCAAGGTAGGGCGATTTTGTTGGAGAAGAAAATTAGATGGGAGTTTTTCTACATACCCTAAGTGTCTTTAACCGGAATATACAGTACACTCAGAGCTAGACGAGACGAGCACTTGAGGTTAAAATTGTCAATTTTTTGTTCTGGAAGCAAACTTCAAGGAATTGTGACAGCCCTATTTACTACATTTAAAAATAATTAGAACATGAATATTAAAGGGTGCCCTGGGTATGAAATGGTTGTACTCAATGAGGCAACCTGTTGCTATTTTTACCACAACAGAAATTAAAAAATAAAAAATAAATACAACTCAGAAAGTAAAATACTGATACGATGCCTTACTGTTTAGCAACAGAGAAGAAGCAACAAGAGAAGCAATGGAAGTCTTCACTGCTTTCCTAGTGATAAGAAGAGGAGAAAAGAATAGGAAGATGTCTGTGGACAAATACAACTTCCTAAAGACCTGCGTCTTTGTTCTCTCTACTTTACCCCTGATGCCTTTGAGGCTTTTAGTAGACCACAGCTACTGAAAGAGCTTCGAAAGAAACGCTAGATGCCATCCTGGCAGGATGTAAACATGCTGACACTTGTCATGATGCCGAAACCACTGAAGGAGTTTTTCTACGCAGATTTCACTTGATATCCGGGGCGTTTTGATTCCTTTGTGGAGAAAATCGATGGTACGACATTTGGTTTAAGCCTGTGCTTATACCTATCACCACCTGTAAGCTCTTTCAGTAGCTGTGGTCATCGTATCAGTAAATCTTTCATGGGTTCCCTTCCGGGAACTCCAGCTGCGTCAAGCGCTATGGGGAATGCCATAGGGCGAACCACGCTCTGAATATCGTGTGTATAACCAATCCGAAGGAGGGAGTGACGTCACAGGCGGGGTGACGTAAGCGACCAGGAAGTATAAAAGCACGTGCGACGGAGCCGGCGTCAGCTTTCTGTCATTTCAGCGAAGCCCAGTCGGAACAGTTAGCGGTTCAACATCGAGATGTTGTTCTTGCTCACATAAGGAATCTGGGGTTGAGACTGAATGCCAAGAAAAGTGTGCTATCTCCATTACAGAGAACCACTTATCTAGGTGTAGTGTGGAAATCAACCACGATGCGGGCACGAATGTCACCCGCTCGGATCGACTCGATTCTCACGGCAGTCAGAGAGATCAAGCTAGGCCAGCTGCTCACTGTAAAACAGTTTCAAGTACTTTTGGGTCTGATGGCAGCAGCTTCCAACGTGATACCTCTTGGACTACTGCACATGAGGCCCCTACAGTGGTGGCTCAAAACCAAGGGTTTTTCCCCGAGGGGAAATCCGTTCCGCACAATCAAGGTCACGCGGCGTTGCTTACGTGCCTTAGACATGTGGAAGAAACCCGGGTTCCTTTCCCAGGGCCCAGTGCTGGGAGCTCCTTGCCGCCGCGTAATGCTAGCGACAGACGCATCCCTCACTGGTTGGGGGGCGGTCATGAGTGGCCGCTCAGCCCGTGGTCTGTGGACAGGCCGGCATCTCCTTTGGCACATCAACGGCTTGGAGATGTTGGCCGTGTTTCGAGCATTAAAACACTTTCTCCCAGACCTTCGGAACAGTCATGTGCTCGTACGCACCGACAGCACAGTGGTTGTGTATTATATCAACCATCAAGGGGGTCTGCGCTCACGGCCGTTGTTCAAACTGGCGTACCAGATCCTCTTGTGGTGCCAGGGCAAACTGCTATCACTAAGAGCAGCTCATATCCCTGGCCACATGAATGTGGGAGCAGACATCCTGTCGAGACAGGGGCCGAGGCCCGGGGAAAAGATGCTTCACCCCGAGGTGGTGAAGCAGATTTGGACTATTTTCGGTCGAGCTCAGGTGGACCTCTTTGCGACTCAGAAGATATTGCAATGTCCCCTCTGGTACTCTCTAGTTCCTCCAGCTCCTCTGGGACTGGATGCTATGGTACAGGCGTGGCCGAGGCTACGTCTGTACGCTTTTCCCCCGATTGCTCTGCTCCTGCGAGTTCTAGAAAGAGTGCGCCGGGACGGGGTCCAGCTACTCTTGGTAGCTCCATTCTGGCCGGGTCGAACGTGGTTCTCAGGCCTGATCTCCCTCCTAGACGGTACTCCGTGGGAAATCCCGATCAGGAGGGACCTTCTCTCTCAAGCGGACGGTTCTATTCTGCATCCCCGTCCAGAAATATGGAAGCTGTGGGTGTGGCCCCTGAGGGGGCACAACTCGTAGCTTCGGGTCTCTCAACTGAGGTTGTTGAGACCATCCTTCAATCTAGAGCTCCCTCTACGAGGAAACTTTGTGCCCTGAAGTGGAAACTTTTTTCCTCCTGGTGTAGAGACCGCCAGTTAGACCCAGTCAACTGCCCGATTGGTACAGTTCTGGAGTTCCTGCAGACCCGCTTCTCTACAGGGCTAACTCATTCCACCCTTAAGGTTTATGTGGCGGCACTCTCGGCCTACCACTCACCTATCGGGGGACTGACTGTGGGTAAAGACCCCTTAGTAATTAGTTTCCTCCGTGGTGCACTGAGGTTGAGACCTCGGGTACGCCCCCGGGTACCTACCTGGGACCTTGCCGTGGTGCTGGAAGCCCTATGTAGGCCACCCTTTGAGCCTATAGAGGAAGTCTCTGATCGCATGCTCACGATCAAGACTGCGTTGCTACTTGCTCTCTCTTCTTTAAAAAGAGTTGGTGACCTTCAGGCCTTGTCAGTGGCCCCCTCTTATTTAGACTTTGCGCCCGGTCTGGCCAAACATTCCTTTACCCCCGTGCTGGGTATGTTCCTAAGGTCCCTACATCCACACCACAGCCCCTCGTACTCCAGGCCTTCTATCCTCCTCCATTTCTGGAGCCTGACCAGCAGAAGTATAACTGTACATATGTCCACAGAGCTGCCCTGTGGCGTAAGACGGAGCAACTTTTTGTTTGTTATGGCCCCCCTAAGCAGGGGCACCCTGCTTCTAAGCCTACTATCAGTAGATGGATCGTAGATGCCATCTCTACTGCATATGAGTCCTCTGGCCTCCCATCACCTTTGGGGGTTAAGGCTCACTCTACTTGGGGCATGGCTGCCTCGAAGGCCCTTCTAGTAGGTGTCCCGATTCAAGACATCTGCAACGCTGCGGGATGGTCCACTCCTCTCACCTTCGTCAGGTTTTACGACCTTGACCTCAGGGTTACCCCTGGTTATTCTGTCCTCTTGTCTTGACCTAGACAGAGTCTATTTTTCCCTCTTGCTCTGGCAATTTCCCCAGACAGAGGTGTATTATGGCCCTTGTCCTGGCAATTTCCCCAGGCAGAGACCTATACTCTAATGTCCTGGCTTGTTCACCAGGCTCATCCTTTTTTCCCCCTTGTTCTGGCAGTCCCAGACAGGGACTTGGAATTCTGGAGACGTGGGTATAATGTTCCCCATAGTGCTTGACGCAGCTGGAGTTCCCGGAAGGGAACGACCCAGGTTACGTATGTACATATTTCAGTAATAGACTATATTATGCCATACAAGTCTTATTACCTGGGGTTTCTTTAAAAAATTAAAATTATTTGATATAACTTAACTTGATAATAAATCTGTAAAATATTTTATTTATGGCCACTGTTTCATTCTGTCTGTAATCCTATTATAGTACTTTTTCTCAAATAGAGAAA
Organism: Garra rufa; assembly: GCF_049309525.1. NCBI lineage: Eukaryota > Metazoa > Chordata > Actinopteri > Cypriniformes > Cyprinidae > Garra > Garra rufa. The sequence goes on along the minus strand of NC_133368.1, from coordinate 3,655,211 downwards.
GTGAATTTGAATTAAATGGATGTAAACACTCTGGGGGCAGCCGTGGCCTAATGGTTAGAGAGTCGGACTTGTAACCCAAAGGTTGCAGGTTCGAGTCTCAGGTCCGGCAGGGATTGTAGGTGGGGGGAGTGAATAACCAGCACTCTCTTCACCCTCAATACCACGACTGAGGTGAGATCCTTGAGCAAGGCACTGAACCCCCAACTGCTCCCCTGGCGCTGCAGCAATGGCTGCCCACTGCTCTGGGTGTGTGTTCACGGTGTGTGTGTGTGTTCACTACTGTGTGTGTGCACTTGGATGGGTTAAATGCAGAGCACAAATTCCTAGTATGGGTCACCATACTTGGCCTCACATCACCTCCTTTCCTTTTTTTTTTTTCCTTTTAATAAACTGTGCACTCCGGTACAATCCAACCATTGCACACAGATTAAAATTTTTAGGTACGTTTTGAAATGACACCCTGAGCATTTCTGTTTCTCAAGTTTGAGACAAACATTTAAGGCATTTAGGATATATTTGCATTAAACAACCCTCAAAAGGCCTCAGTTTCAGTTAACAACACCCAATTATGGGGGAAAATGTCCCTTTCGTTTTTGGAAGAGAGTGAGGGCTTTGGGAGTGGTTGAGGATATAAGACATTAGAGATATTAAACCATGATAAAGCTCCTAAATCTGCCATTTTCATCAGCAGCGCATAAGAGAATGGGAGGTGTGAGCAGCATCTGTTCTTAATCAAAAGCTCGCCGGTCTCGCCTGAATGAAATGGCATTACGTAGGCTGCATGATAATGCCGCTGCCCCCTCTCAGCATGGACCCGCTCTCAATCAATAACCGCCGCTGCGGTGAGGCATAAGCCCGTATTCTCTATGCATTGATTCTTAATGGATTATCATTGCTGATAGTTTACTGCTGGGGATTTAGTGTTTACTCCAGTAACATGTCCCGTTCCCCTCCCATTTTTTTCACTTACTCTTTTCGTCTCTTCTACAGGGTCTGTCGGTTTTAGTCTCTGCTGCTCAGCTGTTTGTGTTTAAAAGGTTGCCGTCCTCCAGGGACGACACTATTCCTGTGTATCAGATTTTTCTTCTAAACTGTCTTTCTTTAGCGATCACTGGGGATCCTGGAATTTATCTCTCAGAGATAGAGAGGCAAAGAAAAAGAGGAACTTGGCACCAGAGAGAAAAAGAGATACAAGCTGTTTCAAACCCTAGTGAGCTGCTTTGCTGCGTGCTGCCTACATAGGCAGCTGTCTTCTAAGGGAGTGCATTGTAACAGTCATGAAACCTTAGAAATGGTCGATTTGAAGCAACCTGTATTGAATTGAACTGAAAGGATTAGTTCACTCCTTAATTATAATTTCTGATAATTTACTCACCCTCATGTCATCCAAGATGTTCTTGTCTTTCTTTTCTCAGTTGAAAAGAAATGAAGATTTTTGAGGAAAACATTCCAGAATTTTTATCCATATAGTGAACTTCATTGGGACCCAATAGATTGAAATTGTCCAAATTGCAGTTTAATAGGTTCTACATGATCCCAGCCAAGGAATAAGGGTCTTATGTAGCGAAGCGATGCTTGTCTTGCACTACCTCTGTGATGCGTGTCTGCAACTTCACACATTACGTAATTACGTTGGAAAGGTCATGCATGGCTAGTTCTTCTTCTGTGTACTTTGGTTCAAAAAGGTAGGGTAGGGTGAAAAACTTGATCTTATTTTCTCCTCCAACTTCAAAATCATCCGACATCGCTGTTTTACCTTTTTTTGACATGTCCGCTTTGTAAAGCGAACCTTTCCAACCTTTCTCGACCTTTCCAGCATGACTACATAATGCGTGAAGTCAAGCTAGTGCAAGAGTGGAATTTGTGGTTAAAAAGTATATAAATTCTTATTTATTTAGAAATTGACTGATCATTTCGCTAGATAAGACCCTTATTTCTCAGCAGGGTTCGTGTAGAGCCCTTTGAAGCTGCATTTAAACTGCAATTTGGACCTTCAACCTACTGATCCCCATTGAAGTCCACTATATGAAGAAAAATCCTGGAATGTTTCCCCTCAAAAACCCTAATTTCTTTTCGACTGAAGAAAGAAAGACATGAACATCTTGTATGGCATAGGGGTGATTAAATTATCAGGAAATTTTAATTCTGGAGTGAACTAATCTAAAGGATGCAGTCTGGGTTGCTATTGCTGCAATACTAAGGATATGGCCTAAATGAAATGTATATGATATAAGGCAGCATAATCTTACAATTGATTATGACTTTAGTATATTGCTAATCTAATAGCACTGAACTGTAAGCATAAAAAGCCCAACACACGACCCATTTTTATTGATATTTTTCAGCACTGAATAAAATTGATTTTGATGTTAACATAATGATTATGCTTCCTAGTACGACTGTCACACACTTTTTTCGTGGTCAAAGGAGTAATTACAACAATTACTGTGATATCTAAAAAAAAATAGATATTAAAAAAATCTATTAAATAATGCTATCTGTGAAATTCTTGGCCAATAAATCACAATCAAAATTCTAGTGAAGGGGAGTGGAGACATTTTGTAACGAAAAGCATACAAAAAGCACATAATTGTTGATCTGCATTTCCTTCAGACTGACTGCCTAACACTGGCATGGTACATTTTTTGGATGCAGTAAATTGCTTGCTTTCGTCTTTCATCTCTTCCGACATGATTTTGTGTAGCAGAAGTAGTTATTCACTGCTTTGTCGTCTTGCTCTTTTTTTTGTTTTGTTTTATAATTGGTTGCAACCAGCATTTATTTTTGGAGTGCCAACCAAATAGGTATTGCTGTTAGATTATTATTATTATATATATATTTTTTAAAATATATCTATATAGCATTTTTTTGTGACGCATCTTTTGGAACATTTATTTGCATCTGAAACCTTAAAATACCTAGATAGAAGAAGAGTTAAGGAGAACGCGATGTTGCAGACTGAACGGAAGCCAACGGGTGTTTTCTCTGGGCTTTTCAGCCTCCCCGTTGCCCTTTTGTTCCCATCACTTCTTGCTAACATTCTCTCATTTGCCTCAGTTCTTGTCCCTCAGTCAACTATTACAATAGTAATTATGGCCGACAGCTATTTTTTTAGATCCTTTTGTTGATGTGCAAGAACGTTGGTTTGCCCTTTGCTGTGAGAACATGAAATGGCGAGAAAAGTGCGTAGCAAGCAGTAATGGGCCGTACATGTTTTTTTCCACTATCTCCTTTCGTAAGGGGCTGGAGAAAAGCATATTATTTCCAGGCCATTAGCAGCACTTGTAGCTGTTCTTTGCTCTATAAAGTATTAATGCAGGTGAAGCCGCACGCTGATGGAGCAGAGAGCCATGGATTTGCAGCACAAGTCAGGTTTAGCGTAGACGCGCTCCTCAACTTGAGCACCTGGATTTTTATTTCTCTGATTCTGCTAGTGGGAAAATATAGTACAGTTGGTCATTGCTCTGTGTTACTGAACTAAATCCAACATGGGCTTATTGGGAAAACAAAGCCTCTACCTACATTTTTGCAAAACTGTAAAAAACACATCTATACATTTATGGCAACAAAGGTGGTATGAACGAAAATGCAAATTCACTCTCTGACAGTGGTGGCACTTCCCTCCCTTTTTCTGGACAAGCATAAAAAAGGTGTTACCGAAACTGAAGAAAGTCATCTCCCTTTGATTAATTATGTTTTCACCTTTAAACCAGTAAATACGCTCTCAAATTTTGCTCATCTTCCTAGCAGACATTTATCTGAGCCCACAGCGAGTAGCATGAAGAAAACACTTGCATACAAGGTCTGAGGTGAAATTAAATGATTTTGTTTCTGCTTCAGATATTCATTTTTTAATTTAACATATGGGTAGGTGATATGACCAAAATGAGTCATTTTATTTCACGATAACAATATATATCACAATATAGATATTTAGCTTTAAATAATGTATTTGTGACCCTGGACCACAAAACCAGTCTTAAGTAGCATGGGTATATTTGTAGCAGAGGTGGGACCAAGTCATTGTTTTGCAAGTCACAAGTAAGTCTCGAGTCTTTGCATTCAAGTCTCATGTCAAGTGCCGAGTCAAGCCAGACAAGTCCCAAGTCAAGTCCCAAGTCAAGACAGGCAAGTCCAAGTCGAGTTGCAAGTCCTCAACTTTAAGCTTCAAGTCCTAAACAAGTCACTAGTGCTGTTTGCCCAAATTAGTGTCTCTGTATTAATTACTACAGTAAATTTAAAGTCAATAATAGTCTATAGTAGGTATAATTATAAAAGATAGGCTATAATAATTAGTGCTGTTTCACTGAGGAATTAATCATTGTTTGTGATCAAATATAGGCCTAATTGAATTAATAATTTATTTTAAATCCACTGTTTCATTTGTTAAAGATTCAGTGATTTTAATGAATCAGTTGAATAGTTGAAAGGTTTAGCCAATTATTAGGCTACTGCTGTTTCTTCTTCTTATTATTATAAGTGGTTTATAGTGATTATGTGTCATTTAAATGTCAAAAGGGCCATTCATATGTCGCGTCTTTTGCGCGCTCAAGTTCGTTATTTCAAATGTAGACGCGCGGTATGCGCGCTCATAATGGAAGCGACGCGGTCGCGACCATAGATATACTGTACGCGACGCGCTCGTTTTTTTTCCAGGCGCGTCCGCGCCGCATAGAGATAAAAACATCTCACCGCAGGTCTAGTAACAAGAACCAACCAAACAGCTTCATCCTTTTCCTTAATAACATTGAAAGCACTGCCAAGTTGGAGAAACAGCTTATCATAGCTGTACAGGAATAACCATGTTTAAATAAATTTAATAGCAGAGCTACTGCAAGCGATTTTTAATGCTGGAAATCCATTTATCCTTTGCTAAAACTTCCGCCTCTTCATGGAGAGCGGGTCATGGTTGCTTAAAGCCCGGCTCACACTACAGGAGTTTTTGCCCCGATTTTCCCCTCCCAAACGCGGTGTTTTATAAATATAAATTATAACGTGTGTGTATATAGGCATATATATATATATATATATAAATAAAATACATATGTATATAATTTTGAAACACAAAATAAATGAGGCTCAAACATTATTAACAAACGTGCGTGTTTATTTTAGCACTTCAGTCAGTGAACAGGCAGCCAAAAAATGCAAAAATAAATCAAAGAAATAATATATTTAAATAAGAAAGTAGCCTAACAATGTTAAATAGGCTATTAAACAAACAGTCGTTGCAAAAATGTCCAACGTCTCATCTACTGGCCCGAGTCCGACTGGAACCTGTTGGTGTTAAACAGGAGGGCTTCACAATAATTAACCGAAACCCAGGTAATTGCGTCACAGACACGATTATCTATAGAAAGCTTTAAAATATTACTTCACTACTGTAAAACGAAATAATTAAAATCGAAAACAAAACTCTTCCATTAGCTATAGGCCTAATCCATAAAGATGCATTTAGGCATTAAAGGCGCGTCCAATGAGCAGATGGCGAGTCAGGATTGTCAACTTCATCTTTGAGACACATTTTAAAACTCCTGTAGTGTGAGCCACAGAGGCCAGTCACGCCACAGGAGCGCAAGCTGCAAGAGCGGTTTGGAAAGAAAGAGAAAGCGGCGCGCCTAGTGTTTTCCACGCGTTTTTGGCTCGACATGTGAACGGCCCCTAAAACATTAAATATCCTTAATATTATGTGGATAAAAACATTACAAGTGCTCACTTAGCGAGTCCCTCTCTGGCTCAGTGGCAAACGCTGCGCTAATCATACCAGTGTGATACACTTCAGCCTATATTGATCAGAACTCTCCGAAGTTTTTCTTTAGAAGACTTGCCGAGTCACAGGGTTCAAGTCCAAATCAAGTCTTGAGTCATTGCTCAAGTCGAGTCGCAAGTCATCTTTGATTATTTCAAGTCAAGTCACAAGTCATCAAATTTGTGACTCGAGTCCACAACTCTGATTTGTAGCAATAGCCAAAAATACATTGTATGGGTCAAAATTATCGATTTTTCTTTTATGCCAAAAATCATTAATTAAAGATCATGTTCCATGAAGATATTTTGTACATTTTCTACCGTAAATATATCGAAACTGAATTTTTGATTAGCAATATGCATTGCTAAGAACTTAATTTGGACAACTTTAAAAGCGATCCTCCCGGGAGTCTGTCCTCCGCCGAAGTCCCCTCCAGATACTTTGTGTTTAGTTTGTTTTCCTTTTTTGTCTGGAATGGGCTACAAGACCATCGCTAAGCAGCTTGGTGAGAGGGTGACAACAGTTGGAAGAAACACAAAATAACTGTGAATCTCCCTCGGTCTGGGGCTCCATGTATGGAGTTTAAATGATCATGACAACCGTGAGGTATCAGCCCAGAAGTACACAGGAGGATCTTGTCATTGATTTCAAGGCAGCTTGGACCATAGTCACCAAGAAAACAATTGGTAACACACTACGCTGTGAAGGACTGAAATCCTGCAGCGCCTGCAAGGTCCCCCTGCGTTTTTCTGTATTTTTTGTTGTTATTCTCTCTCTCACTGTTAAAATAAACCTACCATTAAAATTATAGACTGATAATTTCTTTGTCAGTGGGCAAACATACAAAATCAGCAGGGGATCAAATAATTTTTCCCTCACTGTACATACAGTTTGCTTATAGCGCAACCTACTAGACATTTCACTTAGAAAGTGCTGCGAAATGTGAGAAACATAAGTGCATTTTTGCAGAAATGTTTTCCCAGAGCCTGGGTTGACTAAATTGAAGCTGAAAGTTGGTTATAAAATAGGGGCACTAATCAATGAAAACGGCCAATAAGGCAGAACTTGGCTGTGACAGTGTTTACAATTTGTGGTATTTTTGCCAATACATTTTTTTTTTGCCAGCACTCTGAGGAATGTGAAAGAGAAAATATATCTATCCTTCTCACATTATTACAGAGGTTTGTTTATAGTCTGAAAAATACAATCTCACAACAGAAACACTGTTTTGTTTTGGCTACATAAATCCAAGTCTAACACCACTCAGAAATAGTTTTGTACGGTAAAGAAAAGTACATGGCAGTTTCCTCCGGGCTAATTGCTGTGACGCTTCTTCATTGAGCCCATTGATAACAAGCAGGGGTTTTTATGTCAACACTGGGTTCATGGCATGTTGCTTCCTCTGAATTTCTGACTGCAAAATCAATCTCAAGTCTCAGATAAGTAAAAACTGTTGATTGGTGTAATTATCATTCTTTGCCCTTGGTGAAATGCAGACACTTTGAAAATGTCAAAGTGACAGAAATCCTTTTTGCATGTTTTGAGAAAGATCCTTAATTGTGTTTGTTTCCTTTTATGGCAAACAATTTGAAACTCACTCAAGGACATGTTATTTTCTTCCTCCCGCCAGTTCAAGGATCAGGTAAAGAATCTATTCACTGAATATAGTTGATGCGTGTGTTTAAGTGGAATGTGAATCAGAGCTGAATAGCCCCGGTGTCTACTTTCCTGTCAAGACTTCCTCCAAATTCAGAGAACAATAATGACCTTAACTTCTTTATCCAGCCCTGTGGTCGCTTGATATTGAATTTAAGAACATTCTGTGCTTTACCCCATCTTTGGACTATACACACATTCACCTGTGTGTGAGAAGGCAACCTGTCGCTGGAATATGAATCTGGTGTGATAACACATGCTGAAGAATCAATATCACAGTTTGTGTGCACTGAAGCTTTATTTGCTCATGTAGTTTAGTGCAGTGGTGTCTCATTCTTCTCCATTATTGCATTATTTCTATGTTGGATGTCATAATTGTTTGCAGCCATGGTTAGGATGGTGTGTTATTTATGACTGAATGAAGGATAATTGGCGATAGTGCTGTAGTGGTACAGTTCATTGATTCCACATCATGGTCGACCTGCGTTTGCCACCGGCTACCAGCCAATAAATGATGAGCAGGTCAGCTACTGTAATTCTCATTCGCTGAGATTTGTCATTCCTATCATGGTTGTTGGGTTGATTGAAGTTCAAGCTACATGCGCTAATTAAAACCACTTTGTCATATAGACAACTTTGTCATATAGACCAGCGTTTCCCAACTCCAGTCCCCCCCCCCCCCGCATATTTTGCATGTCTCGCTTAGTTAACGTCTGATTTAGATAACCAACTCGTTAGAAGAGGGCTATGTGCATGAACTGTGTTCCAAATGATATGATCCCTACACATTGTTCATTGCAGGGGAAATCCGTGATGACTGGAGTTGGGAAATGCTGAAAGAAAAGCTTGTTAACACCTTTGAGTAAAACAAGGTTACTATTGTCACACCCCCGGACTTTCTTGTTGGTTTCTCCCATTCTCCCCCGCTGTTCTGAGTGTTTTTGGTTTCGCCGTCATTGTCTGCACCTGTGTTTGTAATTAGTCTGACTATTTAAGGTGTGTGTTTTCCCCTGTACTCTTGTCGGTCTTTGATGTTAAATGGATGTTTTCCCCTGGTGTTCCCGTGTCTACCTGTATTCCGTTGGATTTATTAAATACGTCTTTTTATTACGTCGTTGTGCGTGTGTTACTGCCAAATCCGTGACAACTATATTATTATTTGGGATCGCACTTTTTAATTTTAATTTAATTTAATTTAATTTAATTTAATTTAATTTAATTTAATTTGACTTTACTTTACTTTTATTTATTTTACTTTATTTTCTAAGCTTATTATATTTTATATTTTATTTTTTTTATTTTTATTATATTTAATTTTAAATTTTAATTTTACTTTATTTGTTTACATTTTTATTTTATTTATTTACATTTTTATTTTTATTTTACTTGATTTAATTGTATTTTTTATTGAGTTAATTAATTAAAAAAAATATTTTTATTTTATTTTAAATTTTACTTTAATTTGAATATTTTATTTTACATTTTATATTTTATTTTATTTATTTTATTATATATACATGTGTATATATATTGTATTGTACTATTTTTTTTTAATTTGTCATTTTATTTTATTATTTTATAATTTCTATTATTTGTATTATTTATTTTTATTATATCATTTTAATTTACTATTTTATTTTTGTAGTTGTAATGAATTAATTTTTTTTGTTTTACTTTATTTTATTAGTTTAATTTATTTACTTTATTTTGATAATTTTATGCTATTTTATTTATTTTTGTATTATTTTGATAATTTTATGCTGTTTTATTTTATTTTTTATTATTTTGAAGTGGAAACCACTTCAGTGTGTGTGTGTGTGTTTTATGAAAAATTGTATAGTAATAAAAAAGGTATAAGAGTTTTTATTTTGTAAAAAAAAAATTGAATGATGCCTCAGGCCTCAGGTAAAATCAGGTTGAATCGAGGAGGTCTATAATATTTCATACCCATTTAGCATTCTAGTTATATCTCAAAGTTGTATGATGTTTAGTTAGTTAGAGATCATGTTTTGCATCATGATCCATATGTTGAATCCCCTCTGTAGGGGGTGTTCCTGGTGAGTTCGTCCCACCAGGGCAATTGTACATCATTCTACAATCTAGTTTACGATGGAGGGATTCATATCTCAGTTTTCGCAAGAATCATACAGATAACTCATGTCAGCCTTCCTCAGCCCTCCGTGTGAGCGAAGTGCAGGCACAGCACATTAACCACATTTACTGCCGACAATTTCCAAAGGAAATTGCATCCGCGAAGGGAAAAGGGCATTTAGAAAATCCAAACTCTAGATTTCAATCAAGATATGTCAGTTTAAAATATTCTTTCCCTATGTACATGCTGTTGTCTTTGTTTCTTGTCTGTGAACCGTGACACTTTACAGAATATTTTATTATGTGGACAAAGCAGCAAATTGCCGGCCGTCATATGTTGGATTTAAGAGGAATAATAGTTTTTTAATATGAAAAGCAAATAGGAAGTCCTTTTTTTTCTCTACATGTGGGCCATCTGTCACCATGGAGAAAACAATCTTGCCAGAGAGTTAAACAAGATCATGTTACATCATGAAGCACTTTTTGTTCTGACGTGAGAGAAAATTGGAGGACTAATTAGAGTCCCTTCAAAGAAACGGATTAGAACCTAATTTGTTTCAGCGCTTAGTGACACTTTCCATGCGTTTTTTGAACATCCAGCCTTAAATCCTCTGAGCGCTGATTACATTGCTGTTTTGAGTGTTCCTCTCCATCATGCACCGTTCCTGCCTTGCATGGATGCCCTCGTTCTTCAGATCTTTTGCCAGTCTTCATCTTAAAGATAAGCCTTCCAGCTCAAGCTGTTAGTCTGACTTTGAGCTTCACTCTTCGTTCAAAGGAGCAATATTCTACACTTTTTTTTCATTTTAGTTGTTTTTCTAAAGTACATTTTTGATGTTAGGCAAGATTTATTACACAGATTTGGTTGAAATTATCCAGCCCTATACAGGCTGTTTTGACTACTGTTACTCTTAAATCATTTGCTAAAAACCAAGCTAATTTAATTATTACTATTATGCACATATTTCTCAAATGAAAAAACGTAACATAAAACTGCATTTATTTCCTCATTAAATTAAGAGTTTGGTCTGTTTTACCAACTGTCATACCACACAGAATTCTGTTCAATCCAGCATGTATTTACTCGCTAACATTGAGCTGAAGCAGTAACAGACATTAGGTTGGAAATACCAAATTGCATATTGTGTAAAATGCTTTTATTTTATTTTATTTTATTTTATTTTATTTTAAACTGGATGTAACTGCTTTTTTATTTTATTTTATTTTATTTTATTTTATTTTATTTTAAACTGGACGCTTCCATATGTTAACACGTTTTTTTTGTGTGTGTTGTTTAAAAAAACATTTTATAGTAAAAAGATATTGATAAATGTAACTGCTTTTATTTTATTTTGAACTTGAAGCTTACATATGTTAATCCATTTTGTGTATTTTGTTTTTGTTTATTTTTAAAAAATTATTTTATAATAAAAAAGGTACTTATTAATATAACTGCTTTAATTTAATTTTGTTAATTTAATTTATTTTAATATAGAAAAGGTGTGTGTGTGTAATATTTTATGATTTATTTTATATTTAATGATTTTTTTTAAAACATTTAATTTAATTCATTAATTAATTTTTATTTTATTTTATTTTAGTTTGAACTGGAAGCTTTTATATGTTAATCTGTGTGTTTTTTGCGTGTAACTGGTTTTATTTATTTTATTTTTAAACTGGAAAAGTTATTTTTTTAATGATAGTAAAAAAGTATTGATAAATGTAACTGCTTTTATTTTATTTATTTTTAATTTTTTTTTAAATTTTATTTATTATTTATTCATTATAATTTTTAATTAATTCATTCATTATTTTTTTAAATGGAAGCTTCCATATATTAACCCATTTTGTGTGTGTGTGTGTGTTTGTTATAGTAAAAAACATATTGATAAAAAATATTTTATTTTATTTTTATTTTGAACTTTTATTTTATAACAAGAAAGGTGTTGATAAATGTAACTGCTTTTATTTAATTTAATTTATTTTATATTTAAATAATTTTAAATAATTAATTTAATTTTTATTTTATTTGAACTGGAAGCTTAATCTATTTTGTGTATTTTTTTATTTTATTTGATTTAGTTAATTTAATGTATTTTGAACTGGAAAAGTTGTGTTTTTTATTATTTTATAGTAAAAAAAAAAGGTTTTGATAAATGTAACTGCTTTTATTTAATTTATTATTTATATTATTTTTCATTTAATTTAATGTAATTTAATTTTTAAAATGTTTAATTTATTTTGAAATGGAAGCTTCCATATGTTATCTAATTTTGTGTGTATGTTTGTATTTAACTGCATTTATTTATTTTATTTTATTAATTTATTTTATTTTATTTTATTTTATTTTGAACTGGAAGCTTCTATATGTTAATCTGTTTTCTGTTTTTATTTTGTTTTGTTTTAGTTTAGTTTTTGTTTAGTTTGAAAAATTGTTTTATAGTAAACAAAGGTATTGTAACGGTTTTTATTTAATTAAATTTTAAATTTAATGAATTTTTTAATTCATTTAATGTAATTTTTTTTTTAACTGGAAGATGTCATATGCTAATCTGTTTTGTATGTGTGTTTTTTGTATGTAACTGCTTTTATTTTATTATATTTTTGAATTGGAAATCTTTTTTTTTTTGAAAAATTATAGTACAAAATGTATTGATAAATTATTTTATTTTATTTTATATTTATTTTGAAATGGAAGCTTCCATATGTTAACCCGTTTTGTGTGTGTGTGTGTGTGTGTGTGTGTGTGTGTGTGTGTGTGTGTGTGTGTGTGTGTGTGTGTGTGTGTGTGTGTGTGTGTGTGTGTGTGTGTGTGTGTGTGTGTGCGTGCGTGCGTGTGTGTGTGTGTGTGTGTTTGAAAAAATATTTTATACTAAAAGAGATATTGCTAACTGATTGCTAAAGATATTGTAACTGGTTTTATTATTTTATAAATTTGTTTTATTTTATTTTATTTTAGTTTTTATTTTATTTTATTTTGAACTGGAAGCTTTCATATGTTAATTTATTTTTGTGTTTAGGGATTTTTTTTTTTTTTAATGAATTGAGAAATGTAACTGCTTTTATTTTTTTAATCTCTTTTATAGGAATGTCTTCCCTAAGATATACAGCAAAACACAATTGCTAATAACATACATACTTAAACCTTTCCTGTTGATAAATTCGTCTTCTAGTCGTTTTTGATTATACATTCCCTTTAAAGCCCAGTGTTAGATTGATTGGTTTGGACATCAGAGGAAGTGACTCTTATCTGATTCTTGACCGCTGACCTACACCGAGACATCAGAGATGGAGTTAGGGGATAAACGGCAGCCATGCTCTGTCAAAAGTGGGTGGTGGAATTCTGCTGAGGTGGCCGAAGTTCTTGGTGCAATTGATTAAACAATATTTCTCCCTGCTCGATGTGAAGGGAAGGAAATATATTTGCTCTTTCAGTCTGAGCCGAACGCCCCCTTGCCTCACTTGGGGTATAAAATGATGTGTTATTTTAATTTACAAGACCAAGCTCATTTCTGTCTCTCATTCTTTTAACCATCAAGGATGCTTGTGGAAATCCTAGAATTAAAATGACATGCAATTAGATGGATTTCAAGTTCATGAATTTGTCATGTATCATTTCCTTAATTAGTCTGTGAGAGACTGATGCTCACTAGACGGCACAGGAGCTGGTGCGAAGAAAAACACAATATGAAAGTAAATTGCTCATTGTACATTCTGATCTTTCTTTTGTGCATGCAAGCAATCAAGTGAGGATTACTTTCTGTTCTAAAAGAGAAATGGAGAGAAAAATGTCAGATTTACAGTGCTGTCTCGGACCCTCTGACATTGCTGTGAATGACACAATGCTGTATCTCCCTCTCATGTGTTTCTCTGCATAGGACGCTGGAATTTAATAAGTCCACATTATTAAAGCTCTGGTGCTGGGATATATTTCACTGTTTTTATCAGGTACACTTTTATTTGGTTGTGAAATGCATTGAGCTGTGGCACTGGATAGGCTCACCCCTGCACAACCTATTGAGCTATTGGTTTTCATGCGGTTATGAATCACAGAGAGGTATGGAAAACAATGAGCCTCAAACTCAGTGAGCTATTGCATCTTGAGATTGATAAATATAAATCTCTTTGTAATATATTTAGATTTGATTGTATACCATAACATCAGGTATGACTCTTACAGGTACATTATGAACACCAGTGCTGTGGTATCAATGCCACCTCTGTTGGGAAAAACCCTGCTTAAACCAGCCTAAGCCAGTTTGCTGGTCTTAGCCAGGTTCAGTTAGTTAAAAAAAATCCAAAATGTCTTATATTGTCGACTACAAGAACCCTGGTTCAACCAGAAACAAGTTGTTTATGGGGTGAATTAAAACCAGAACTATATTGGTAATAGCAGGCTCATTGGAAATATGTGCCTCTACAGTGGGGCAAAGTATTTGATACACTGCTGATTTTTAAAGTTTTCCCACTTACAAAGAATAGAGAGATCTGTCATTTTCATCGTAGGTACACCTCAACTGTAAGAGACAGAATCAAAAAAAAAAAAAGAATCCAGAAAATCACATTTTATTGCATGAAACAAGTATTTGATACAATAGAAACATAAAACTCTTAATATTTGGTACAGAAAGCTTTGTTTACAATTACAGAGGTCAGACGTTTCCTGTAGTTCTTGACCAGGTTTGCACACACTGCAGCAGGGATTTTGACCCACTCCTCCATACAGGTCTTCTCCAGATTTTTCAGGTTTTGGGGCTGTTGCTGGGCAACACAGAGTTTCAGCTCCCTCCATAGATTTTCTATTGGGTTCAAGTCTAGAGACTGGCTAGGCCACTCCAGGACCTTGAAATGCTTCTTACAGAGCCACTCCTTAGTTGCCCTGGCTGTGTGTTTGGGGTCATTGTCATGCTGAAAGACCCAGCCACGACCCATCTTTAATGCTCTTACTGATGAAAGGAGGTTGTTGCCCAAAATCTCCCATCCATCCTTCCCTCAATACGGTGCAGTCGTCCGGTCCCCTTGGGAGAAAAGCACCCCAAAGCATGATGTTTCCACCCCCATGCTTCACGGTTGGGATGGTGTTCTTGGGATTGTACTCATCCTTCTTCTTCCGAGTGGAGTTTATACCAAAAAGTTCTATTTTGGTCTCATCTGACTACATGACCTTCTCCCATGCCTTCTCTGGATCATCCAGATGGTCTTTGGCAAACTTCATACGGGCATGGACATGTGCTGGCTTGAGCAGGGGGACCTTGTGTGCTGCAGGATTTTAATCCATGACGGTGTAGTGTGTTACTAATGGTAATCTTGAAGCTGTGGTCCCAGCTCTCTTCAGGTCATTGACCAGGTCCTCCCATGTAGTTCTAGGCTGATCCCTCACCTTTCTCAGGATCATTGATACTCCACGAGGCGAGATCTTGCATGGAGTCCCAGTCCAAGGGAGATTGACAGTCATCTTGAATTTCTTCCATTTTCTAGTAATTGCGCCAACAGTTTTTGCCTTCTCAAGCTGTTTGCCTATTGTCCTGTAGCTCATCCCAGGCTTGTGGAGGTCTACAATTTTGTCCCTAGTGTTCTTAGACAGCTCTTTGGTCTTGCCCATTGTGGAGAGGTTGGAATCTGAATGATTGAGTCTGTGGACAGGTGTCTTTTATACAGGTAACAAGTTCAAACAGGTGCAGTTAATACAGGTAATGAGTGGAGGATAGGAGGGCTTCTTAAAGACAAACTAACAGGTCTGTGAGAGCCAGAATTCTTGCTGGTTGGTAGGTGATCAAATACTTATTTCATGCAATAAAATGTAAATTAATTATTTAAAAATCATACAATGTGATTTTCTGGATTAGTTTTTTTAGATTCTGTCTCTCACAGTTGAGGTGTACCTACGATCAAAATTACAGATCTCTCCATTCTTTGTAATTGGGAAAACTTGAAAAATCGGCAGTGTATCAAATACTTATTTGCCCCACTGTATATAAATTTCTGCTACGCCGTAGTTACGTACCTTGCTGCATGTTTCGAGTTTCAAAGTGAAATGTCCAGAGAGTGGTGATAAAACACACGTTCAATATGTGACTGTGGCATGTTTTTATTATGTTGGTACAGGCATGTATTGCTGCCCTTTTTATTATGCTGTTTGAAGTATGCATTGCGGCTGTTCAGAATTCAGATATATGGTGAGTGTCGCTAAAGGTTAATGCTCTATTGTGTTGGACATATCCCCTACACCAAACACAACCCTAAACCTATCCAATAGTGTTAACAAAAGTGAAATAAAAACACAACTGTTGATGCAGCCATGCTATTTTACCTTCCTTGTGTGTATTTGAGCTGTTTCGTTGAACCATAGTAACGTGTTATAAATAATAGTACATTAATGTAAATTATGCATAATAATAAATGACTAGAGTGCGCCAATGGCCTGACAATTGTTTTACACTTTACTGGGCGATCTAATTCTTGTTTAATATAGACTAAACAAAACTTAATTAAAATCATTTAAAGTAATCTCGAGGCCCCCTTGAAAGCGTGCTTAGGGTTCCAAGTAGTCCCTGGACCCCTGGTTGGAAAGCTTGAGAAGCAGACTTTGATTATTCTGCTTTTACAATTCGTTAAAATATTGAGTTCTATATACAGAGCTGCTTTATAGCAGAAAATCAAGTTAATCAAGTAATTCTAACTGAAAGGAAGGCTGAAATAGTTTTTCTACGTTTAATATTGTAAAGTTGCTTGGTTTAAAACAGTCACTGCATAAAGTGTAATATAAATAAAACCTTCCCACACTTTACTGGTTCGGCTTCGTTTGCAGTTCTTCTATTGGATTGCATCTGGGAGAGCTGAATTACTCATATAATAACGTTTATTCATAAAATATAAAAATATAAGCATTTACTGCTTATAGCTTCAATGTGATTAGCTACTTTTGCTAGAAACTTACTGTATAACTACTTTTACCTTGTCTATAGTTAAACTACTGTTATATCTTGGTGCTTAGTATACTTCAATTTTAAAGGTAGCTTCCCCAACATACCCTGCTGAAAAAAGAACATACTTTTCCACATGGATGTTTAAGTATGTTTTAATAGTCTATGCTGTATGTGTGTGCTGTAATCGTAATGTGTTCAATGTATGATTCTACATATACTTTGTTTTAAGTGTGCTCACAGGGATTTGCAGGGCTCTATTGTACCACCCACACACAGATCTGTAGAAGCCTGCCCCATATTACACTCCTGCTGACCCATTTAAGGTGTTTAACAAACTGTGGGCCTCATTGCTGGTGCTGTTTTCAGCCATCTTGACAATCCATCTGGACCTCTGAAAGAAAAGTCTTGATTGTAGGGGACTGAAGTTGACCATTACACAAAAGACATGTGAATGACAGAACAAGATCCTGCCCCGTGATTACTGGCATCTTGAAGTATCCATGCCTGAGGCACACCTGTCTAGCTTGCAAACACATCTGTGAAAAGCACTTGGTAAAATAGAATATATTTAAATCAAAGGAATACTGAACAGGCTGTATCCTTTGGAGTGTTTCCTTTAAATATGTATTTTCCATTCAGACCTCATAATGAAAACAGTTCAGCGATGTGATTTGGTCAAATATATTTGGATGAAAGATGGAAAGTCCTTTATCCTCTGTTAAAAAGAGAGACTCATTCTACACTAGTGCTGCTTTAAGTCTTGCATTTGAAGTATCCCGTCTTCTCTCTTTCAGGCCAGGTTTCATTCTCTGCTGAATCTAAGAGATCGATTTCAAAGCAAAGCTATGAAAATGCTAATGCTGTAAAACCTACAGGAGACGAATCCTTAAAATCAGTCCAATAATACCCTCAGCTAAATCTAAGACAAATAGAAAAATTAAACGTCGACTTGACTATGGTAAGGACTATGGATTTGACTTAATGCCACAACTCAGGTCACTCAGCTCAAAATGAAATCATTTACTTGATTTAAGCATTGCACTCAATCCAAGAGTCCTCAGACACACCTAAAAGGATGCAACAGGGAATTCTTTTTTTTTTTGAAAGTTCTCAAAGAGCAGGTTGTGAATTTGAGTACCTCTGCTCCTGAAGCTGCATACCCTTTAGATGTGTCTTTGCAGGATCTTTCATCATCACTGTTTGCAAAATAAATGTGTTATTTTCCTAGAATTGGGATGTTTAAGGCTAATTGTGTTTTATTTTATCTCTAGCAATGGATTGAAGACAAAAAATGTGCTATTGTATCAAAGAACACTAATTTATATGATGGTGAAAATGTGTGCAATCTAGAAATGACATTTTAATTAATCATATATTACTATTAAAGGAGAAGTTCACTTCCAGAATAAAGATTTACAGATAATGTACTCACCCCCTTGTCATCCAAGTTGTTCATGCCTTTCTTTCTTCAGTCATAAAGAAATTATGTTTTTTGAGGAAAACATTCTAGGAATTTTCTCCATATAGTGGACTTCTATGATGCCCTGATTTTGTACTTTCAAAATGCAGTTTAAATGCAGCTTCAAAAAAACCCGAATGCGCTTGTAAATGATTCCAGCCGAGGAAGAAGTGTCTTATCTAGTGAAACGATCGGTTATTTATTTATTTTTTATTAAAATGTATATACTTTTTATCCACAAACGCTCATCTAGTCTTGCTCTGCCTGAACTCAGTTTTTTTCCGGTTCAAGACAGGGTATGTTGAAAAACGATCCAGGTTACGTATGTAACTGAATGAAAGCTGCGTCAAGCGCTATGGGGAACGCCACTGGCGAACCACGCTCTGAATATCGTGTGTATGACCAATCCGAAGGAGGACGTGACATTACAGGCAGGGTGACGTAAGCGACCAGGAAGTATAAAAGCACGTGCGACGGAGCCGGCGTCAGCTAACTAGGAATACAGCAAGCGCTCCAGGGACGCCAGAATTGTGGCCCTTGACGCAGCTTTCATTCCCTCAGGGAACCTGGGTTACATACGTAACCTGGGTCGTTCCCTTCCGGGAATGAAAGCTGCGTCAAGCGCTATGGGAAACGAATATACCCACGCCTCCAGAATTCCAAGTCCCTGTCTAGGAACAGCCAGAACAAGGGGCGAAAAAGGATGAGCCTGGTGAACAAGCCAGGACACTAGAGTATAGGTCTCTGCCTGTGGAAATTGCCAGGACAAGAGCCGTAATACACCTCTGTCTGGGGAAATTGCCAGAGCAAGAGGGAAAATTGACTCTGTCTAGGTTAGGACGAGAGGACAGAAGAACCAGGAGTAACCCTGAGGTCAAGGTCGTAAAACCTGACGAAGGTGAGAGGTGTGGACCATCCCGCAGCGTTGCAGATGTCCTGAATCGGGACACCTGCCAGAAGGGCCTTTGAGGCAGCCATGCCTCGAGTTGAGTGAGCCTTAACATTTTCATCTGTGGAGTTTCTTTGGTAAAATACAGTACACTGAAAAGCCTATGTTGAGGTACAAACATTTTATATTTTAAATATCACATCAAATTTCTGTAGCTTGAACTTGTTCCATCCATTTGCTGTTCTACTAAGTTTCACTGGTATTAGTAGATGGTTAACAAACTATGAACAACTGATCTGTAAAGTGTGAGTTAATATATTAGTTAAGTGTTAGTTATTAGCTTATGTATGTTATTGGGACGTTATTCTAAAGTTGCAACTATTCCTCATTTACTAACAGTTAATAAATGAAGAATAGTTGCAACTTTAGAATAACGTCCCAATAACATATATAAACTATTAACTGATACTTAACAAGTCTTTAGTAAGTAATTTACTAACAGCTTGTTTATGATCTATTACTAATTAATTAGGTATAGTTATAAATCAGTAAAATACAGTTAACAAGTCATTTATAACTTGTTAACTAACAGCTTGTAAGTTATCTATTGACTATCTATAAGGCACAGTTATAAATAATTAGCAAACTATAAACTGTTATTTAACAAGTCATTTATAACTCATTAACTAACTGTTTATTAATGGTCTATTAACTAGTTATAACGGATAGTTATTATAAAGTGTTACCAGTGGTTCTCTGTAATGGAGATAGCACACTTTTCTTGGCATTCAGTCTCAACCCCAAATCTTTCATGTGAGCGAGAACAACATCTCGATGTTGGACCGCTAACTGTTCTGTCTGGGCCAAAATCAGCCAGTCGTATATATAGTTCAGAATGCGGATGCCCTGGAGTCTCAGAGGAGCCAAAGCAGCATCCACACACTTTGTAAATGTGCGGGGTGAGAGGGCTAGGCCGAAGGGAAGCACCCGATATTGGTAAGCTTTGCCCCTGAAAGCGAACCTCAGGAACTTCCTGTGTTGGGGAAGGATGGAGATGTGAAAGTAAGCGTCTTTCAAATCTTTTGTGACGAACCAGTACTCGGACCTGGTATGCAACACGACTTGATTGACTGTGAGCATTTTGAACTTCAGTCTCTTGACTGAGCGGTTCAGACGGCGGAGATCTAAAATAGGCCGCAGCCCTCCATCCTTCTTGGGAACAATGAAGTAGTGGCTGTAGAACCCTGACTCCCTGTCTTGAGGAGGGACCACCTCGATGGCTCTTCCTTAGAAGAGAGACTACTTCCTGCTCCATAACCAGAGCCTGCTCGGGGCCCACAAGTGTGGGAAAAATCCCCTCGAAAGGCGGTGGTTGTGCGCCGAACTGGATGTAATAACCTCTTTCTACAGTATGCAGGACCCAAGTAGACACATTTGGCAGTAGTTTCCACGCTGCTACAAATTCTACTAAGGGAACCAGCCTCTCGAGGCTGGCCTCTGGTTGTAATTGAGGCCCCCGTAGGGGCGGCGAGCACCTCAGTCCCGCTACGTTGCCGGGCGGAGAAACGTGAAGAACGTCCTTCTTCCTCAGCTGGGATTGTTTACAACCGGATTTGGGATCGTTTGAAGCTGCATTTAAACCGCATTTTGAAAGTTCAAACTCGGGGCACCATAGAAGTCATTATATGGAGAAAAATCTGACTTTTTTCATGTTTAAGTGCTATGAACCAGTGCTCTGTGCATCTACCAACCCAGAAAAACTTTGTTTTGGTAAGCCTTTCTCTGTAAGCATGTGAAAAAAAATAGCTTGTTTACCTTTACAGACATAGTTTAAGTGCAATAAGACATGAAAGAGAACTTACTTTAGTACTCACATGCCGTGTGACAGCCTTTTTCTGTTCTTTGCTTTGGATGTGTGCCCTCAGAAAACCATATATCAGTTTAAACTAATATGGCTTTAAAATGCATGATTTCAGCATGATAGACATAGACAAACTTTTTATTGATGGTAATATTATATTAATAATCACTAAATTGTAGTGATAATAATCACTATTGCCAGCCCTAGTAATGTTTAACACAGACTGCTCCATTGCTTTACTCATCAGGAAGAAAGGATTTCTCTATTTTAGTGATCAAACTAAGTATGTCACATGCTTTCAGGTAAATGTTTAACTTTCTCCTCAAGTGTGCATTTAGAGAGTGAGAGAAAAAAACTAAAGACAATTCAGAACTCAAATAGTCTTTTCAACGACACTTCAAAACAATCAAACAATGGAGCCCATCTGTCTTGTGAGTTTTACTCCGGTTCTGCCGTGCTCTGCACACCCTGCGGTGGGAAATGAAAGCCCATGGTGCTTTATGTTGTAATCATTTGACAAACATTCGCAAAAATACATAGTGTGTGTACAGAATTGTGAAATTTCCTGAAGAGACCTTCAGGAAAGTCCTTCATTTCTCATTAAACTGCAGTTTAATGAGAAACATACATAAAAACCTTGACACTCTGAAATGAAGTGGTATTTTTACAGAAGTAAATTTATTCAATTTATTTTCATGTGGAACACCAGAGAGCTGATAAATAATTCAGCTCTGTTTTGATCATTGACCAATGATGTACAGAAATGTGTTTTCTTAAACACAATAGATATTTCTCACAGACACATTAACTGCTAAACATTCTCACATCTGTTTTCTTATTGAATTTGTTTAGCAAATGCTATGAAGCAAACAGTATGCAATGGTGGAGTGAACTTGAAGCCTAGGAGTTAAAAAGTTTGAGCTATGGTGCAGTAGTTAACACTCAAATTGTGTTGCTAATGCAGGTTTGGATCTGGTCTGCTTCCTCAGTAATTTTCTTTTATTTTGCCACTATATCTGTAGAATAATGAAGCAATAAGCTGCAGACAAGCAGTCTTTTTTAGATAGACCTTAAAGAAAAGCACTTCATCTAGCTTTAAGCCTTTACTCGATATGTCTGCTTGCACCACTTTCTGATTAATGACTCTTTCATCAAATTACAGTGGGTATTCAAGGGCGTTGTACTAAAACAAGCACCTGTTGACCCCTGTCTATACAGGCGATGGTATGTTAGTGACCCTCTTGTAAACCCAGGGTAGTTTTACCCTAAAAAAAACTACCTTCACCAAACATCACCACTGGTGACAAGGTGATTTTAACCTTGTTCATTGGGGAGTGCCGTGCGGGACGCAGAGGATTGTCTAAATGTAAATAAGTGAAGCGTCGCGGAACAGGTTTCCCTGAAGCTCAGCTGTAATGGATAACTGCACCCGGTCAGTAATTACTCACTGTCTCTCCTCCAAGGTGTTTTCATTACTCCCCTTATGATCTGTCAGCATCAACATGAAGAGTCTTTGGATATCTCCCTTTGTTGTGCTCGATAGAGCCACCTTGTGAATTTCCGCAAACTTTTTAACACCTCATTCTGCGCTTCCTCAATGACTGACCCAGTGACTGATTGAGGTTCAGGAACTTGTTTTCAGCTGGATGAGATGAAAGTTGGTGTAACATGTTCCTCTATCTCTCCTCTCTTCACATACACATACAATCTCTGCCATGCATCAAAATTATTTTATTATATAGTAAAAATGCAATCAAAATTTTCTCTTTGTAATCTTGTTCCTACACATTCCTAAAATCAGCTGGAGATGTACCTCAGATGTATTCGTTTGAGTTGTTGTCATGAAAGTACATTGACATTTTATGCCAGAATTGTCTCATTGACAGTGGTATTGAGAGTTTTAGGTGTTTTGGACATTGGTCCCCAGCCCAGGATGCAAGATTTGCTGGTGAACAATATAGCTAGTCCACCAGCCTGGACCAGCAAACAATTCATACTGCTCTTAGATGGTGTTTGCAGAGGCATTCTAATGCTTGATTTTGTGATTTATTTAGGACCCTATGATTTCCGAGATGTGGAAAACGCAGATGGAATCCAGTCATAAAATCTGAATTGACTGTATAATGTGGAATGTCATGAAATTCGTCAAATTTTGGATGAATAAATCAAAAGTAGGTCAGAACACTTAAACCAAAACATGATATGGACAAGTGTCTGTAAATATTAAGCCGCACAAATGCTGTTTAAACATGAATCCTGCATGTTCTGTGTGTCTCTGTGTGAATGAATGGCGTAAATGTGTGTTTTGTGTACTACACACATATTGAAGTGCGTGACGCTTTCAATGTTTTCAGCCTCTGCCACCACATTATATGAGTACATAAACTATCTCTAGAACTGCTCTGAGAGTCCACTTCATTAGCATTTTACCATTTTCCAAATCGTGATATCATATACAAACAGAAACTTAAAGGTCTTTACAGCAGTTTGTCAAAATAAGTTTGGTTTAACTTGAAGAAACTGTGATATTACTTTATGTAACGATAATACTACTACACTCTTAAAAATAAAGGTGCTTCATGATGCCATAGAAGAACCTTATTTGTTTAAATGGTTCCATAAAGAACCTTTAACACCTGAAGAACCTTTCTGTTTCACAAAAGGGTCTTTGTGGCAAAAGAAGGTTCTTCTATATGGCATCGCTGTGAAGAACCTTTTAAAGCACCTTTATTTTTAAGAGTATACTAAGAATAAAATTCTTATTAAAACATTGTTTTTAAAGTAATATTTACCGGAACAGTTATTTACCAAAATGTAAATACATTATTTCTGAATAAAAAAAGAAATAAAAAAAAAAAATATATATATATATATATATATATATATATATATATATATATATATATATACATTTTTTTTTTTTTTTTTTAAATAAACTCATTTAATTAGAGATGCTTTTAAAAATGTATAAATCCATTAAAATAAAATCTAGAAATTTAATGGAAAACAGAATTTGGAAAAATGAAACTGAATTGAATTGAACTGAAAAAACTTAATTTTTGTTCACTTTACTTTGAATAAACTGCTGTCAAGTATTGTAAGTGTCATGGTTTAAATTCATCAGACATGCTTTTTAATTAATTTAACTATTAAAACTAAAAAAATAAAATAAAATGGAAAAAATAGAATCCAGAAGAATTAAAAAATGGAAAAAACTAAATTTGGGAAACAATTAAATGGAATTTGGGAAAAAATAAAACCAACCTTGTCTCATGATGAAAACGTACCCGTGGGAACGTTTTCGCAAGATGCGAAATACATACCAATAAGTACGTATCATTGCAGTTTCTAACAGAAATGCCTACTGAGTAGTGCATATGGCACATTTTATGTGATTTTGGTTTTGTACGTGTCACCGCAGTTCTGACTTGAAAAGTCTGTTGAGTAGCGTTATAAACCTAATACTCCATGATGTTTTAAAATAACATACCATTTGCACTAAACCTAAACCTAGCTGATAGTATGAACAAAAGCGAAAGTGACGTAAAGTAGCTCTTTAATCGTGAGTCATGTTTTTCAAAGGATTCGTACCCAAGGACCAATCCTAAGTCCAATTCCATGTCCGCTGAGCCACCGACCGGAAAGTGAAACATAGAGCTGTAATTATAACTGTGTACCAAAACTATTACAAGTACTTGCTGTTTTACCACCTCTAGTGGACATTCCTGTTGGAAATGCAGTAATACAGTATGTACCTACTGGTATGTATTTCACGTCTTGCGAAAACGTTCCCACAGGTACGTTTTCATCATGAGATTGTCACGTAGAGAAGGAGGAGATCTGGGTCCAAATGCGGGGGAAGAGAATTTATTAAATAAACACAAATAAACAAACGAGCAACAAAACCAAAAGGCCAACACGGCACAACACGACTAGAATACAAACACACAAGTAAACAAAACTGAAAACCAGGGCTAGGAGACAGGATCCGGGAAACACAGAGACAGACAGTACTGAAGACAATGCAGCCAGAAAGAATAGTGGGCAATGAGAGTTCTTATAGTCCAGATAATTGTGACCAGATGAGAGCTTTGATGAGTGCTAATGACAAGACAGGTGTTACAATCAGGGAAGTGCAGTGCAGGGAAGGGAAAACAGCGACCTCAGGTGGCTGAGGGAAGCCCCACAGCCCAGATCATGACAGAGATCAGGTAGAATAAAATGGATTTCATAGTGCCCTATTTATTTGTACAGAAAAGTTGAGTTAAATACAGAAATAACTGTTGATATTGTTATTTGCTGTCAGTTATATGGTATTTATAAGATGCATCATTAAATAAAGATGCATCATAGCCATATCTATCTGCATATTCTTAATTTTAACAATTCTAAATCTAGAAATGACTATTTGTCTTCTGTGTATAGGAGTTAAACTTATAAATCAGTCATAAATGTTGAGATTTAAGTACAAGGATGGACTCTTTTAATCTGTGCTCAATATGTCACTCCATCATTTATGGTTTTGCAACTGTAGAAACGTGGTGGATGTGTAAGAGCGGCGGTGATGAGTGACAATGGGAAAAGTAGGCCAGGAGAAAACTAAGCGCATGACACATGTAAACAGCAGTGAAATGTGTTTAAATACAAATCTCTGTGGAGTCAGGTTTACATTCGACAAATACAGATGATGTCTTATTTCATTCCCCTCCGCCCTTCGCTTCCACTGCTCAGAGAGAGTGCCGTTAAGTGCTCGGTTTGCGTGCAGGTGCTAAAATCACACAAAATCCCACTCGCTACTTTCTCCGAGGCTAATTAATGGTACTTTGAGAGCCGCATCTAATAATTCAAGGTTAGCAAAAGACCAAGGGTTATGATTTAATGAGAACGTGTTGGGTAAAACAATGTTTTGCCACCACTATGTGAGGAAGGCACTGATGAATTAATGTCATACTTTATAGGAACTATGGGAATTAATAGTTGCTATGTCACCATCAACTGACATCTATTAATGTGTCGAGGAGGATTTTTTCAATTGAATTACATTTTCACTGATTTGTTTATTTTATAAGGATTTGAATTGTTCGTATGCTGGGTCTTTCTTTCTTAATTAATTAATTTAAATGGCTGTTGGGCATCCTGCATGTTTAATTTTTGGCTAGCTCTTTTTTTCCCTCACAGGTGAAGCTTCCGTGATTTACAGTCTCATTACAAGATGTCACATAAAATGAGACAGGATGCTCAATCATATGTATGAGGCAAATTAATCGCTAAATTAAATAGTATCCTGTAACTTGCTTTTATAATTTGATTAGAAGTAACTGCCTTCCTCGGCCTTGGTCCTAAACTAGGCTTTCTTTTTATCCTGTAAAATACACCCCCATCCATGGTAAAATTAATTTATGGCTATTATATATCCGTCAACCTTTCGCCCCTCGGGTTTCCTCCATAAAATATCATGGGGAAAAATGTGTGAATAGTGCCAGAAGGAGCCACTTAACAGTAGATTGTATGGAAATTAAGCCATAAAGTCATAAACATTGTTAATTAAAACCTGAGAAACTGAGAAGTGTAAATGTTAAAATATAACATGCAACAAGCCACAACAGGCTACTCCTGAGGTGCTAGTGTATTTTTTGAGGCATGTTTCTGCATTCAAACATACTAGAGCAAAATATATCATTTAAATTAGAATACATTTATTAAATGCAATAAATTCATTGTTAAATAACACTTTTCTGGATTCAGTTTTTGTTTTAATTTTTCTATACTCAAAAAAATAAAAAAATAAAAAAGCATGTCTAATTAATTGAAATCATGAAACACAATTAAATAGCAATTTATTAGGTTTAATTAACAAAAATGACATTTTTATGGCCCTATGAAATCTGTTTTACTACTTTTTTTTTCTAAAATTTTTCTCAAAGCTTTTCAAGTTCTGTAGTTTCCATTAATTTTCTGGATTCTGTTTGGCTTCATCCATAATGGTTTTATTAAATTTTAATAATCAAAAGCATCTCTAATTAATAGATTTTTATATAAAAAGGTAAAATTAATGTATTTTCACTTATTTACTTTTTGTCCAGAAATGTATATTTATGTTATATATTTATATTTTTCTGATAAATAATTTCTGGTCAATATTTTATTTTGGTAAAAATTCCTTAAATTTAAATAATGTTTTAATAAGAATTTTATTAGTAGTAGTGGAAATACTATTATTAAATTAAGTAATATATTTCTGTCACAGTTTCTTAAATGGTTAAACCAAACTTTTATTTAGACGGGTTGCTGTGAACTTTTAAGTTTCTGTTTGAGTATGATATGTCTGCGCCGTTCGTTCACACAGAGACATGCAGAACATGCAGGATTCATATTTAAAAAGTATTTTTTTACGGCTTAATATTCATAGACACTAGTCCATATCACGTTTTGATGTGAGCACACTGACCTACTTTGATTTATCCACCCAAAATTTGACAAATTCCTGACATTTTTGGTGAGAATAACACTTATTTTACAAATATTAAAAAAAATCTTAAATGATTGTGTAAATGATTTACATTAAATTATTGTTTTAAGGCTGTTTATCACAGACAAAACATAATTGCAATTAAGAAAATAAATAAAATCTGTAATGTTTGACTTGCATTATTTGTCTGATGAACAGCATTATTATTGTAATTTAGGAAAAACTTATTTTGAACGCCAAGCACTGACTTTATGTTCAAAGCCGCTGTACTGATCAAAGATAAATTCAATTCGCCCTGCTGGTATTCAATGACTGTGCAAAAGTCAACAGCTTTGTGATTTTAATATCCCAATGAATGATAAGCTATTTATCGCTCCCACAGCAGAGGATTCTTTAATTAGAAAGATTTACTTATACACTTAGGCTTTGATAAAGAAAAGTCAGTCTTTTCTCTAGCTCTTAAGATATGAAATCTTTCTAGGCTTGTAGCATTTGGTTATTCAAAATATCCAAGAGCTGTGCTTAAGCTGGTCCCAGGGGCACTTAGAAAGATTTTGATTTGCTTTGGTAAACCTGTAAGTCTTGTAAATTCTCATTAAATTTGTACAAATGATGGTGTAATCGCTCTTGGGTGATATTGTGATACTTGTTGAGCTTCAGTGCTTTTTAAATTCCGCCCTACAAAGACTACAAATGACTTCACTTCTGTTAAATGTCCCATCTGGGTCTGATTTATGAATGAATTTACAGATATTTTTTCTTAGAGAGTGTTTCTCTCATAGACAAAACAGACATATGAGCTCAGGTGTTTTATTAAAGGGACTTGCAAAGTCTGATTTCATGAATCATTGTGATGGTGGCCAGTTTAATATCATTAAATGATAATGTTAAATAATCTAATGAGTTTAAAAGGAGCACATTTCAGATTTGGTGTCAGTCAAGAGGACTTTTAGATATTTTTACGCTTCGCAACTTTTTCCTATCTTTGCTGTCTTACCAGCTTGTATCCTCTATTTAAATGTCTTCATCTTAGTGTAGGTGTGTCAAACGCAGAAGCAGGGAGTCGTTATGACTCACAAATGAAGGAAGGAGTGATATGAGGCACAGCCGGAGGTCTATGGATTGCAGCATCTGCTTA
The DNA here is from genome assembly GCF_049309525.1 of Garra rufa. Taxonomy (NCBI): domain Eukaryota; kingdom Metazoa; phylum Chordata; class Actinopteri; order Cypriniformes; family Cyprinidae; genus Garra; species Garra rufa. Next base: position 3,626,973 of record NC_133368.1, on the reverse strand, counting down.
AAACGCAGAGACGTGAAGAAACAGATGCTATTAAGTGTTTGCAGGGAAGAGGGGTCTTTAGTCAGTATTACAGAAAAATGGTTTCCCTGGCCATTGTGCTGTTATTGCAATCGCTTTTACCCTCAGAAAATGCGAGGCTGACTAAAGTGAGCGAGGAGGTGAACATTACTGTGGTTGATGTTACACATTAACTGGATTCATTGAGTGTGATTAATTCTCCGTATTGACTGGTCAAAGTTTAATCAGGTTTTTGATGTTAATCTTGCTGTATTTAAGCATAAATCCTGTGAAATCTGCACCCCTGCTCCTGCCCAATGATTATTGAGACAGTGATCCACCAGAGTCCTCTTGATCTATACATCGAGTGACATTCATTAAACTCTTTAAGATGCAGTTACAGTGTATCTTTGTTAGCTGACTGGATATGTAGTTTGCACTACCAATGGTTTGATTATGTGAGACAATTGAAAATTATGAAGCTAAGAAATTAAAATCAGCACTGTCAGAAAAAAGGGTACGGTTGGGGTCCATTTGTGACACTTAGGGTACAAATGGTGAAGTTGTACCCTCGATGGGTCATAGTTGCACCTTAGAGTACTCATATGTACCATTTAGGGGTAAAAAAGGTACAGATATGTTTCCAACTGCCAGAGGGTCCACGTTTGTACCATTTAATCCCCAAAGAAAGGTACAATCACTTGTGTGACCAAAGAAGTAAGCCAAAGTGTATGAAATAGTCACCCAAAATTAAACATAGCAAGATAATCATTTTCATGAGTTGTTAGTTATTTGGAAGAGATGCACAAAATAACCAAATATGTTCAAGAGCCTTCATCTTTCTGACCAGTTCTGAACAGTACACACACAAATTACATTTTAGAGTTTATGCAGAACATCAAGATAATAACTTTTAAACGTAAAGCATTTGTATTAAAGTAGGTCTGCATTTTTAATTGTAATTTTAAACTGATATAAGAGCTGTTTTAAGTTTTGTTTTTAATGCAGAGTTAAACAAATACACATACTAATAGTAATTAGCAAAAGCACAATGTAGTATACAAAACTATTTAACGTTTATTAAACATTATATGGTGTACTACTTTGCCTCAGTTCAAATACATATTTTCGAAGCCAGCCTTTTCGTGTCATCCAATGGGATTGTAGCCCGCGCTGTGCATTTTGAAAATGAGATTGTGCATGACGGTTATTCTGGACATCATTCATTTCTGACGCTGTCGACGGAGACACGGAGGATCTTATTCAAAAACTGAAAGAAGCTGCCTGGAATACATGTCACTGAAGACGAAGCACAGAAATTTAGAGGTAAGTTTAATTTTAAGTACTGTGAAAATCTGTTGGTTCCCTTTCGATTTTTGTTAACTTGACATTGCGTCTGTAGCCAGGCCTAACGTTATCTGATGCGTGAGGAAAACCTTTCTTCGAAAACTGACCTGACAAAACCAACGCATTGCCATTACATTTTAAGCTTATTGTTATTATAACAATAATTTTTTATCATTTAGCCGGAAATTAAGATATAATTTTTCGCTTAACTCATACTCCACCTAGAGATGGCATGAGACGCTGACAAAACAGCGGTGAAACGGCCATAGAAACAGCTCAGGTCTATCGCGTTTGTGTACCATAGATTTATAAATTCAGTTTACCAAAATGTTCTTACTACTCTAATCTTAACGTTACGTTAATGTTAACTTACCCGTGTTTCCTTCCGGACACGAGCGAACGCCTTTTATTTTAACGCCTCTCCTTGTCTTTCTGGAATTATATACTTTACGATTATTATCCATGTTGATTTATATCAGTTTTGTTTGGTACATATTTAGCTAACGTTATAAACGTAAATCCAGGAGAGTCCTAATTATTTGTTATGTCGTATTGAGGCGTCGGAATCGAGCCCTTCCAAGGACAGCAAGTAAAATTGGTTTAAGTTACCATTATTTATCAAAACTCGTGAAATACGTTTCTAGTCTGTGAGATAAAAATTTAAATAATTTGGCTTTTAATAATACACTCTCAGTTAAAAAAAGTATAGTTCTCTGTTAGTTCGTTAAGTGTACATTTTGGTACCTTTTAGCTTTTGTACCTTAGGGTACTGTTCCAGTGACAGTATTGTACCTTTTTCTGGAAGTGTATAAGTACTAACTTATTCTGTATTTTTCTAAATTAAAGCAATGTTTTTATACTGATGAATGTCCATTGAAAAAAAGAGATTTTATTGTTGCTGTTAAAACCTCAAGCTCACACAGACTATGCATTTTTTTACTTTTAGAAAATAAGGTGGATTTAACAAATTTGTACACAAGATGGAGGTGGTAACAGTAACACTAGTACCAGTGCCAGCTGAAGCCTATCAACAAACTTCAACTACAGAAATGTAAGTATAACACTGAGTTCTGTGTATTATATTTGTCCTATGTTTAACGGTTAACCGTATTGATTTTTTTAATGCCTGATGCCAATATTTTAAAAAGCAGGGTGGCCAGTCAGCACACACAAGGAAAGTTGGGAGAGTTAGAGTTAGTTTCATCAAAATTATTTTAAATTGTGTTCCGAAGATGAAGTCTTACTGGTTTGGAACGACATGAAGGTGAATAATTAATGACCAAACTAAACTTTTTGGCTCAATTAATGCTATAAGAAAGAAAATTTTAAAGACTAATAAGGTATCTTTAATTCTTTTTCTGTTCCCGGCTTGAAAACTTCGGGCAAAAACAAGGGATTCTCCCATTTTTAAACTGTCACCGATAGCAATGTAGTAGTAGTAGATTGCTGAAGTCAGTATTTTACTCAGTCAAAATACATTTATTACATTTAATATTTTGGCTTTTATCATTATGTTAATAAATATTGAAATTAATTAAAATATTAACAAAATTACAAATTTGAGCCAGGGAAGATATGAACATCCTCAGGGGTCAGTGATATCACAGATTCTAAACCAGTTATTGGCTTAAAATGAATGTTGAATGTCGATATAAATAAACAGTATGCTATAATGATAATTTACAGTTAAAACAAATTTGTAGAAACATTGTAATTTTCTAAATCTTCAGGTAAACAAATATTTGTGCATTCAATCTTTTAAATATTTGTATATTACTAAAGGGAAATGGCAATGAAAGAATATTAAAATGTCTGATTTGATTGTTTTGAAGTATTTTTAGTTAATTTGAATGATTAACTTTATCTTTTTGTAAATTTTCAGTTGTGTGATGAAGCTGACCGAATGCATTCATCGCCTGCAGTTTAAGCCGGCACTTCAGGGATGGCTTTACCAGTATTGTGCCCAAGGTGCTTCAGCTTGTTCAAAGAAATGCTCCGTTGGACGAAGTCTACAAGAAGCAAGAGAAAAGATGCTTGCAGAAGATCTAGGTATTTACATAAACATAGTGGTTTTGTGATTATCTATTTATTGATTATCTATTAAGCTTTTTTAAATGATATTTATAAATGATATTTAAATGTTTTTTCTTTGTGTGAAAAAAAATCTTCATGCCTTAAAATTGCTCGAATGTAACTCTACACCTTGATTGGTTACAAGGTAGTTTATGGCAAAATTTTCACATTATTTGTCTTAAAACATTTAAAACAGCACATTGCATTGTTTTACTGATAGATTTTTGATGTTTTCTTTTCTTCTCAGTGTGATGCTGATACTCCATACCCAACCTTACAGTTGGCAGAAACTGACTGGAAAATGGCTTTCTCCAAGAGGGTACAACTTTTCAAAGTGGATGGTGTGGAGTTGTGCAAGGAACTAGGAGTTGAAGAAAGGATCACTACAATGCACAGCCTTCAGTGCTTACTATTGTTTTCAACTTGGCTTGTCCACCCTACATGAAGAATTCACTGACTTTCTGGCAGCATGCCATAGCAAAGATAACTGAGGTGGGTGGCAAGCCTCTTCCAATATCTATCACCCGAATAATTAATATCCTGTGTTAAAATGAATGAAAGAATGATGCATTTGTATAGCGCTTTCATGTGTATTGAAATGCCAAATATACTGATACACAAGGGTGAAGATTTCGACATTCAGTGTTTCAAAAGTGATTTAAATCCAATACATTTTAAATGTCAACAGTGTATATATATAATGTGGCAAGTTTTTTTAATACCAGTGTTGTATGATTCACAGTTCCATGCATACGCAGTAAAAGTTGACTTTGAATGAAGTGTTATAAAACCAGGGCAATAGATGGACTTTCAGGCCCTTGCCGTGTACTCTGCTTATGATAAATAAGTAGTTTGTGAAAAGTTCCAATTAGTACTGTGTATTAGTGTAGTACTGCGTTTGGTAAAAATGGGTTTGTGATAAAAAGAATTTACGCATATAAAGTTACAATTGATGAAATGTGTACTGTTGGAAAAGGGTTGTTTTTAGAAAATGTAGAATGCAGTAGAAAAATTTACTTAATGGGATGTATTGATTATGAAAAATTTAATATTAAGCTTAATATTCTTGATATTTGCAATTTTATAAAATGTTTTAAAAAAGTTAGAAATAGTATAAACAATTGTTTTTGGAAAAAATAATTGCTCAATATTTGCATCCTTTTAAGACACATTGAGGTAGAGCTTATTTTGTGATAAAATGTTAGGGTATAATCAATTAATGAAATGTGTACTGTTGGAAAAAATGTTTTGCTTTATAAGAACAGTTTTGAGTATGAAATTTTTATTATTATTTTTTTAAGTAAAATTTTGCAATATGCATCCTGTTATGACATTGTGATAGAGCTTAAAACATTCATCCTGTGAAAAATGTGAGAATGTAATGTTTTGAATGTTTAATAAATGTGATAAACAGCATCCTGGCCTTTTTAATGTGTTGTATGTAGTACAGATTTGCCACCATAAGGTACAAAAGGCTTGTCACTGGGGCAGTACCCTTAAAAAAGACAAATTTGTACCCTTTTTAAAAGTACATTATGGTACCATAGCACTAAATGGTACAATTTAGTCAGCAAAGGTACATATTTGCCTTTGTAAGGTACATACTGCAAGGGTACAGATATGTACCCATGTGAAAGGGTACAACGGGTGTACCCTTGAGGGTACTGCCCCAGTGACAAGCCTTTGTACCCCTGAAGGTACAAATTTTGCACATTTTTTCTGACAGTGAGCAAACTTTGACAAAAATCTATTGACATTTCCGTCAAGAATAAAAATGAGAGATTGCCTGCATCTGATACAGCATTCATTCTTCAGCTCAATCTCATATTCACAATAAAACATTAGTTTTAATGTCCGCTGAGGAAAGCGATATCTTTTTCGTACTATCCTTTTATCTGTTAAGAGTGATTGATGACAGCGCTGCTCAGTGCATTTGTTGGCTGCGTCTTACTTACAAGATGTTGTTGAAAGTAAAAATAACTTGCTTGTTTACAACAGGTCTCTGTAGTCTCAGTCTCTTTCAATATGAAAGTCTTTGCTGCTGACTCATAAAAACTTTTGTCGCCATCTAATGGCATATCAATTAAAAAATCACAATCATGAACACACACGTACACACTTTTTTCCCCCAATACTATAATACTATTGTTAAATATTATTATTTTATAAAATACTATTTATTGGATAATAATATTTATAAAAAACAACAACGTTGAAGTTAAGCCATAGAACTACATTCTGTGGCACAAAAAATACTATTTTTAAACACTTTTTAAAAATTAAAACAAATTTTTTAAAAGTGTCATGGGCATCCACCATGACACTTGCTGTGAGAAAAAAACGCAAGCAGAGTGATACAAACGATGATACGGTTAGAGTTCTGTTATCACTTGGATATCACACTCTTATCAGCCAATCAGATTCAAGGACCAGAAAGAACTGTAATGTATATATAGAGTTTGGAAATTTTAGATAAATGCTTAATTAATGCATTACAATTTAACTAGACCCATTAGATTGAAACTAGACTAAAGCTTCACAATTTAGATGACTAATATAAAATGGCATTTCAGTCAAAAGACTATGACTAAAACTAAATGATAATTTGCTGTCAAAGTAACACTGCCACAATGACTGATTTTTCTATTTTAGGTTCTTCAGATTTTAGTTGAGTGGTTCCTAATTGATTTGGCTTCAGGAACCAGATTTAAATCACCAAATATTACAATTCTGTCATTTACTCACCCTCATGCCATTTCAAGACTGTATGACTTATTTTTTCCTCTGTGGCGAATATTTTTGAGAAGCCTCAAATGTCTCATTCCATTTTTGTACATACAATAGACATCAGTGCTAACCAAAACTGCTTGGTTATTGACATTCATTAAAAATATTTTCCTTTGTATTCTGCAGAAGAAAAATGTGTTCAGGTTGGAAACACAAGGGTGATTAAATCATGACAAAAGGTCTTTTTCTGAAAGGAATTTAACAATGGACATGAAGTTCTGACCCATCACTGTACAAAAATAGTTTATTGTACAAAAGTAAAGGAAAAATAAAATGAGTCATTAAAACCTTTTCATATTACAATGAACTGCATAGTCCTGAAGACATGCTAAATTACTCACATAATGTTTGACCGTTTGGTAAATAAGTGTGATTTACCCATAACCTCATATTTAATCCAGTTTAATTTAATCCAATTTTATTTTACTAAAGCATATTGCAGTTGTGTGTTTTTTTGCAACAAAGACTGGAATTTCCTTCTCCCCTTTGAAAGTGATTACATTTATTTTGATATAAAAGTGATTTCATGTTTATCATAACTATGCACATTAATATTTTATTGTTCCACATTGTTTATATAATTGTTTACCCTACTATCTGCAGCCCACCAATTGAGATCCATTTCTCTAAATGATAGTTTCCTTAAAAAAAAAAAAAAAAACTGAGATCATAAGTTCTTTGAAGAACTTAAGGAGGTTCTCCTGAGGCATCAGGCTGTAAAATCCATACTGGTTTTGGAATAAGAGTGAATATGTGCAGGCAATTAAAATTCACTCTCATCTATGAATACATGGAATAATAGTATTTTCTATCCATTAGCATTCTCATTCATCTCCATGACCGTTTTAAAGGACTTGATGCCTTTGCGCATGCACTCGCAGAACTTTTCTGGAACTGTAGAAAAATGACTGACTTCATGATGTGCTGATGGCACCATGAGCACATACACAGTCCTGAACCCCACTGGCAAAGTACATTTTTCACTTTTAAGAGCCTTCAAGAATGACTTTAATGATATCAGTATGTACCCTACCGCTCACGCTCAAAAGTATTTATTTATTTATTTTTTTTAAATAAAATGCTGTTCTTTTGAACTTTCTATTTATCACAGAATCTTGGACAAAATGTATGATGGTTTCCACCAAAATAGTAAGCAGCACAACATTAAAAATAAGAAATGTTTCTTGAGCACCAGGGGCTAACGGTGCCAGATGAAGTCAATATCTCATCTTTGTTGTGGATCAGTTGTGGACCACTGTTAGTTACAGTATGTACTATGGGGTTAAGAGGTGTCATTGTAGTTTCTGTGTTAAAACCTAGTTTCTTTTTGCACATAAAGCAACACATTCTGGTAATGTATGATAGAGCATGTGTCATGTGGTCTCTTTCAGCTGTCTTGTTAATTTGCTGAGTCGGAGTGTAAATCACGGCTGGGCAATACCCAGCACGTCCAACCGCCTCTGCGTTTTATCGCTTTTGTCAAACAGGCGCCGGGACATGTCCTACTTGCAAATGGCAAGTTGAAGCCTCCTAAGGCATGGGAGAAGGTTCCAATTATAGCACAGCATATTTTTCTTTGGCAAAAAAGGCTGAAAGAGCAGATGGGTATCAAACAACAGTGACAGGAGTTCAAAGGGGTTATCACAAACCGTGCCAATTACTGCGTTACCCATGAAACGAGAAACAATGGGCAGATCAAAGAGCCTCTTATGACTCATTGCAGTTGTTGTTTGCAAAACTCTGAACTGGAAACCAATGCTGCTTTAATGTACGACATGTTTTTTTTCCAGGCTAGATGCATTACGGGTAAACTAACAGGATTTGACCACAAAGTGACGTCAAATGCTTTCTCTTCTGAACCCTTTGTCTCCTTCAATTGCTCACTCTAAATTGGCCAAAATATGGTGATTTCCTATAGAGGTCATTAATGGATGTAGTGTTTCTGTGCTAGGGAGCAGTTTTGGACTCTTCAGAGACATTGTGCATTATTCTCTGCTGGAGCGCTGCTATATTTAGAAGCCTTTAGTTTTCTTTACTAGTGCAGACGGCTTTTGTCCCGCTCAGCCTTTATGCTTCAAAGTGGTCTTCCTGGAAAATCATCTTGCAAAATGTATTGAACTAACTCTAGTTCTGAAAAAATTGAATACTTGAGGAAATTTCCAAATTATGTTGGTAGTCCTTAAGTGGTTGTAATGCCAGTGTCAACATCCAGCATCTCTTTAATTCTCTCCAGTAAGATGGCTCAAACAATGATCCCGAAAATAGTATCTCTGTCTTCATTTACTTGGCCTTATGTCATTTCAGACTTGTTTGGTGAATTCAAAAGATATTAGGAAAAGTGGATGGTGTGTTGCACTATTGCTCTGAAATTTTTTAATATCTGGTTTCATTCCGAGCCTTCTGAAAACAAAACCTAATCAAATTTCCTGATAATTTACTCACCCCTATGTCATCCAAGATGTCTTTATTTCTTTAGTTGAAAAGAAATTAAGGTTTCTGAGGAAAACGTTCAGGATTTTTCCTCATATAGTGTACTTCAATTGGGATCAATGGGTTGAAGGTCCAAATTGCAGTTTCAACATAGCTTCAAAGGGCTTCACACGATCCCAGCCGAGGAATAAAGGCCTTTCCACACTGAGCATGAAAAAGCAAAACGAATATCGCACGTGATAACGCACTGGAATAAAACAACAGATTCCTATGGATGCTTCCACATAGACCACGAACATTTGCGCACCCAAAAAGCTAACGTTTTTTTAACAACCAATCCGACGAATCTTTTCAGTTTCGCAAAGCGAAAACGCGGCTGTCTGGAGAAGCTGCTGTTACACAAAAGGACTAGAGTGGTGTCGCTGTTTCGAGAACCAGTGTAAACAAACACAGAAGAAAAGTATTCCTAGAGTGAAGAGGATGCACTTTTGTTATCATCGCATCTGAGAACAGATGGTTATTCTCACATGTTCTTAATATAATTTCTATTAATTCTCCACTGAATTATGTGATCTATAGGAGAACACTGTGTGAGTGTTATATGAGTCAGAGTGCGTTCACTCTCTAGATCTTCCATATAAAAAACATTAGTAGAAGGTGAACATTCGGTTCACTCTAAGTGTGAATTCGATTCACCTTCGCGTTCAGGCCTTAAGGCTCTTATCTAGCGAAACAATTTGTCATTTTTAAAAAAAGATATATTTTTTTATACACAAATGCTCGTCTTGCACTAGCTTGACTTTACACATTATGTAGTTATGTTGGAAAGGTCACGTGTGATGTAGGCAGCAGTACCGACCCAGTGTTTACAAAGGAAATCTGCAAAGAAATTCAAACGCCATTTACAAAAAAGGTAAAACAATGATGTCGGATGATTATGAAAGTTGAGGAGAAACTTAGATTAAGTTTTTTGCCCTACCCTACATTTTTGAAGTACTTTTTGAACCAGAGCTTGAACCAAGCATTTGTGGTTAAAAAGTATATAAATTATATATATTTTTGTTTTAGAAAATGACAGATAATTTTGCTAGATAAGACCATTATTCCTCAACTGAGATTGTGTAGAGATCTTTGAAGCTACATTGAAACTGCAACTTGGACTTTCAACCTGCTAATTCCTATTGAAGTTCACTATATGGAGAAAAATACTGGCTTTTCCTCAAAAACTTTAATTACTTTTCAGCTGAAGAAAGAAAGACTTTACCAACATATTGGATGGTTTGGGGGTGAGTAAATTATCAGGAAACTTTTATTCTGGAAGTGAAACTAATCCTTAAAATTTCTGTGTTGATTAGCTATCTGGTAATTCTTTGAGGTAATTTTCCATCCATTGATGTATTCTGACCTAATAAAGAAAAATATTTTAAAACATTTATTAACTCTTTGTTCATGTTTGTTTTCTACATTTTAACATTTTAGTTATTTTTTTTTTTTTTAATTAACTAATGCACTCTGAATAGTTGGGCAAGCAGTTAACATGATAATGAACAACAGTACCTTGACGTGCTGACTTATATTGACCAACTTTTATTGGAGGAATTGCATAAATATGTCTTTATTGACAATGCTTAAAGAGGACATGAACTGCCTTTGTTTTTTATTTTGTACTGTTCTCTGAGGTCCACTCACAATGTTATCAAGATTTTTACACTGAAAAACATAATTTAGAAGCAATAAGCTATCCCCCCCCCCCCATCAGAACGCTCTGTTTGATTAAACGTGGCAGATTGTAGACTCAAAAGTCAATGTCCTCTGCTATGATTGGCTAACAGTTGTGTATGTATGACAGCCTACATCCTTCATAGAAAGATGCTGCTGTGATTTAGGTTAAAAATGCGTAAATTTGGTGCCTTGCTCAAGGGTCTCACCTCAGTTGTGGTATTGAGGGTGGAGAGAGCGCTAGTTATTCATTCCCCCCACCGACAATTCCTCCCAGACCTGAGACTCGAACACGTAACCTTCGGGTTAAAAGTCTGACTCTCTAACCATTAGGCCATGACTGCCCCATTTTAGATGAAATCCGAGAGGTCTCTGACCTTCCCATAGACAAGAAGGGTACTACCACATTCACGGCCCAGAAAAGTACCAAGATGATCAACAAAGTAGTCCCTGTGACAAAGTACACTGTAAAAAATTTCCTGTAAATTTTACAGTAAAATGCTGGCAGCAGGGTTGCCAGCAGGTTACTGTAATATTTACAGCAGCATTGCTGTAGTTTAATTTAAAGCATCATCCTGTATTTTCCGATTACAGCAAATAACTGTATTTTTTACATTGCTGTGTTTTTTTACAGTAAACTACTTTAATTTGTGTATTCTTTATTTGCAGTATTTATTTTCCAGATTGCTGAATATTAATGACTAGGAATTTAAACAATGTATTAACTGCATAAGCTTTAAACAATATTTAACTGCATAAAGTGTTGTATAGTGTCACAATTAGCAGGATGAGGAGTGCAGATGAAGGAGGAGCAGGAACCGGAATAAATGATAAACACTAATATTTATTAAGAATGTAAAAGATGAACACAGAGCAAACAGAAACCATGTAACTTTAACGACCGACAACAGAGAGTGAACAGCAACAGACTTAAATACACTGAAGACAGGGCGTGGTTACAAACAAGCTAACAAGGCTATCGAGGGGGAAATACAAATATGGGCATGACTAAACCAACTAGACTAAACCAAAAGGGGAGACAAGGACTAAACCAAAAGTACTGGAAACAGAGGGGGGAAAACACTAGGAAAACAGAACAGGACAGGACAAAATACTGACATTACACCCCCCTCCCCAAAAGGCGCGTCTCACGCCGTCTAACATCCATAGGGGAGGGAGGGTGGGCGCCCTGGAGACCGCTAGACAGCGATACAGGAAACACAGGATACAGGGGCGGTCTCCAGGGCAGACAGTCCAAGAGGCCATGGCGGGTCTGGGGGGTCAGGAGGCCATGGCCGGGTAACCAGTCCAGGAGGCCATGGCGGGTCTGGGAGCTCAGGGGGCCATGGCCGGGTAACCAGTCCAGGAGGCCATGGCAGATCTCGGAGCTCAGGAAGCCATGGCGGAGTAAACAGTCCAGGTGGCCATGGCCGGGTAAACAGTCCAGGTGACCATGGCCGGGTAAACAGTCCAGGTGGCCATGGCTGATCAGGGGAGTAGCCCCCCCCCCAAAAAATTTTCTTGGGGGAACCTAGGGCATAGTCCACCCAGGAGAGCATGGAAGGGCACGCAGGAGAGAGCTCCGGCTCTGGAGGGCGCGCAGGAGAGAGCTCCGGCTCTGGAGGGCCCGCTGGCTCTTGAGGAGCGGGCTCTGGACGGCGCTCTTGAGGAGCGGGCTCTGGACGGCTGGACGACCCCAGCGGAGATTCAGGAGGGCTGGGCGTCTCCAGCGGAGAGGAGCAAGGAGCAAGTTCTGGGCGAGCGGTCACTGGAGGGCGCTCTGGCGGTGCGGTTACTGGAGGGCTGGGCGGAACCAGCAGAGACTCTGGGAGGCTGGGCGGAACCAGCGGAGACTCTGGGAGGCTGGGCGGAACCAGCGGAGACTCTGATTTGACGGTAGCCATCTTAGGTGCATACTCGGGCTTGGTGGCCATCTTGGCCGGGGACTCAGGCTTGGCGGCCATCTTGGCCGGGGACTCAGGCTTGGCGGCCATCTTGGCCGGGGACTCAGGAACGGCGGCCATCTTGGCCGGGGACTCAGGAACGGCGGCCATCTTGGCCGGGGACTCAGGAACGGCGGCCATCTTGGCCGGGGACTCAGGAACGGCGGCCATCTTGGCCGGGGACTCAGGAACGGCAGCCATCTTGGCCGGGGACTCAGGAACGGCGGCCATCTTGGCCGGGGACTCAGGAACGGCGGCCATCTTGGCCGGGGACTCAGGAACGGCGGCCATCTTGGCCGGGGATTCAGGCTTGGCGGGCATCTTGGCCGGGAACTCAGGAACAGCGGCCATCTTGGCCAGGGATTCAGGCTTGGCGGCCATCTTGGCCGAGAACTCAGGAACAGTGGCCATCTTGCGTGCAGACTCTGTCGTGGCAGCCATCTTGCAAACAGACTCTGGCGTGGCAGCCATCTTGCTTGTAGACTCTGGCATGGCAGCCATCTTGCTTGCAGACTCTGGCATGGCAGCCATCTTGTGAGCTGGCGTGGCGGCCATTTTGTGAGCTGACGCTGCGGCCTGAGATACTGGGCTGAAGCGTGGAGAGGAAGCCGGCAGGCTTGAGCGCTGGGCGGAGGCCAGTAGACTAGAGCGCGGGGAGGAGGCCGGCCGCATCGGGCTGAGGACAGCGGTGGAGCTTTGGAGGATGACAGGGGATAGGAGACTGGGATGGCGGTTCGATCCGTTAGAACGGTATGTGGAGGTCCTCGGCTTATGGCAGGCTGGCGCGATGTGCTGTGACTGTGAGGGGACTGGAAGATGAGACCGACCAGAATTTGGAAATTCTTCAACTTCAAAATCAGATTCATTCAAATAGAGAATCAGGTTTATTAGCTCGATCAAGGGGAAATGACAAGAGGGAAGATCGCAGTGAATGGTCTCATCATCCAGCCTCAAAACAAACACAGCACCAAGAGCAGCCTCGTGCCAGCCTACCTGATGGGAGAGCTCGATGAAGTCCTCCACATATCGCTCCAACTCACGGCCACCTTGCCGCAGTCTCCTCAGAGCTGCCTCAGCCCGACTCATCTTCTTGTTGGGTCCGTCGTTCTGTCACATTTAGCAGGATGAGGAGTGCAGATGAAGGAGGAGCAGGAACCGGAATAAATGATAAACACTAATATTTATTAAGACTGTAAAAGATGAACACAGAGCAAACAGAAACCATGTAACTTTAACGACGGACAACAGGGAGTGAACAGCAACAGACTTAAATACACTGAAGACAGGGCGTGGTTACAAACAAGCTAACAAGGCTAACGAGGGGGAAATACAAATATGGGCATGACTAAACCAACTAGACTAAACCAAAAGGGGAGACAAGGACTAAACCAAAAGTACTGGAAACAGAGGGGGAAAAACACTAGGAAAACAGAACAGGACAGGACAAAATACTGACAGTATAGTATGAAACTCAGTACACCTATTATTTAATAAAAACAAAAATAATAATAATTTGACACATTTTAATCTTGAAAAACAGGTCCAATTTTATTTAACATACAACTCTTAAATCTGCATGAAAGAAATGTCATAGATCATTGTATTTAGTATTATATTGAATTCCAAAATAAATTGGGCATGAACATATTTACTTGAAACATATATTACCCAGCAAAACTTTAAGTTTAACCAATATTTAGCCAAAGTTTAACCAACATCAAGTTAACCAACATGGTCATAATTAAATGGTTCTAAATACCACAAAGACAGTGATGAATTTTCACAACTTCATGAACAGTCCAACATGGCCAAACAAAAAGGCCTCAAGTGAGTCCGACAAAACTTCTGATCAAAAAAGGGGAACAGTTCAGCTCCAGATGTTGCCCCATCCCAGGATGCAAAGAGTGGCTAAAAATATAGAAATTAAGAAAAAGGGCAATACATTAGATATTTTACAAAACAATTATACAGTCAGACACAGACAGAGGGATGACAGATACAGCCAAATGCAGAGAGAGTGATGTGTGTTACAGTTAGATCAGTATGATTTTTAATGTTCTTTAAAAAAGTTGTGTATGTTCATCAAGACTGCATTTATTTAAACAAAACAGTAAAACTGGGAAGGATTATTACAATTTAAAATACGTTTTATTTATACTATAATTTCAAATATAATTTCTGAGATGCAAAGCTGAATGTTCAGCATCATTACACCACTGTTACATGATCTTTTAGAGATCATTCTCATTTATTATCAATCTGCTGATTTATTGTCAGTGTTATTGTCAATATTGTCAGTGCATGTTTTGGAGCCTGTGATACTTTTTTTTAGGATTCTTTGATGAATAAGTTTAAAAGAACAGCAGTTATTTAATAGATATATTTTATCTAAAAATATAAGTCTTTACAATCACTTTCAATGTAACATACTTGTTGGATAAAAGTTAAAAAAATATTAAATGAGAGAATCCTGAAAAAAGTACCACAGGCTATTAAAAATATTAAGAAGCACAATTGCTTCTAACATTGATAATAAATCAGCATATACAATGATTTCTAAAGGATCATGTGACACTGGAGTAATTAGAAGAATAGAGTATTGATGCTGACAATTCAGAAATAAATTATATTTTAAAGTATATTAAAACTGATAAAACATTTTAAATTTTAATAATATTTCACAATATCACAATATTTCACAAAATATATTTTTTCTGTATTTTTGATCAATTAAATGCAGCCTTGATGAGTAGAAGATACTTATTTCAAAAACATATATCTTATTTCAAAAACACAAACTTAAAAGGAAAAAGGAGATCTTGGTGTATGTGTACTTACATGTCAGTAATTCCGCTGAAAATCCTTCACATTGCAAAGAAGACTGGCAACTTGGATTCACTTCTGCTGGTTTCTTCTTTGCCCTGTCGTTTTTCTCTCAGGATAAATATCTACAAAACAGTCAGGAAGCAGACAATATGTAATTCACATTAGTTTTAGCTTTTGTACATCTGAATTATTCAACCTAAAAAAATGTCTCTCTTCTGGAGTTGAGAAACATCTTTTATCATATCTACATGTAAAATGCAGGTACTCAGATTGTTAGAATTAGGGTTGTGCCGATAGACGATAGTATTGTGTATCGACGATAGTCAAAGATATCGCCTGTTGCTGTTGCCTTTGACGATAGTAAGACGATAATTATTATTATTATTATTATGCATCAAAAAGGCACCTAACTTTAGCGATGCAGCACGGAGAGTCGGTTGGATGCTTCAGAAACTTGCCGCGGTATAAACACAAGCATAGAGTCGCGCCGCAGATGTGTGCAGTGAAAATGTTTAAGAGATTTATTCATCATACAGTGTACATAGATTAAGTGTAGACAGTCATTAGGATAACAGAGGTAGTAAAATGTGGTTTAGGCTGAATTAAATACGATATATGAGAATCCGTCTGTATATAGTAAACATAAACATTCACCTCAGTAACGTCTGTATGCGTTAACTAGAATTACGATGCGATAAAATGGCACTAAACATACGCACGTGAATTACACGCACATCGCTTCTCCTCATTCTATATGAACTGAACTACAACATGAACTGATGACAACAATCAGACATACAGCGGTAACATTATCGCAATAAGACGGGTAAAGAAAGATACATTCATTTACACTCACGCACGCACATTTACCGCTCCCTGAAGATAGCAGAGAATGAAACCGAAAGTAAACTTGAACCTATCCAACAGAACTACCATCAGCGCTCTGTACACGCACAACTGTCACAAGTCACATGCACTACCCTTACAAAACGAATAAGGAATTTATTACATATTGACATATTTACATATCATTAAAAAAATTAGCACGATAGTATCGTGTATCAGCGATCTCACATGCTGACGATAGGACGATATGAAAATTGTGCATATCGCCCAACACTAGTTAGAATACAACTATTACCTTTGGATGAACTCCAAATCTCCGTCTGTCTCCTCCTGGTAGGCCTAACGTTAGTCCTGAATATGTAATATGCTGCGAACAGGCCAAACAGGGAGATAGGCTGTATTGACTCGTTATTCTAATCAAAGTTAGCAGAAATCATTACCGTTACATTCAAACAATAAGCGAATAAGCAAGTTACCAAAGGTGCTCGCACATTTCGCTGCTTACGTTAACCGCTTTAACAGCACAGTTTAGAGTTTACATGACGCACACATCCTCCGTGAGGGGCTGACCACGAGTCGCGAGCTCTAAATACGAGTTTTATTTCAGCGCCCGTGTTAACAGATGGCTGCCTGTGCAAATTTGTTTGACGTCATAAAATAATCACGAGAAAGATATTTTTACAACACTAAGAAGGCTCGACACACCATGACACTTTGCTCGAAGTATCACCTGGGTCTCTACACATGAACTCGAGCATTGAGAACATTGTTTGTGTACACAGAGTTTACTAAAAGGAAAGGTTTTGAACGACTCACTTACACTGTTTGGGTTTCCGCTCGCGGCCGTCTTGCCAGTCAAGAAGTGTCGATCTCCGAATGCAAATGAATGGACTCCACAGGACGAAATATTAGGCTTATATGAGGCTCTTTTTACAACTAGAAGTTTAATATTGTTTTTCACTTGCAACAAAACAAAGAATTAGCCGTGCATTTATATGGAAATATGCTTTAGGAGCTATCCATCCTCGCACTCGGAGATCGACACTTCTTGACTGGCAAGACGGCCGTGAGCGGAAACTCAAACTGTGAAAGTGAGTTGTTCAAAACCTTTCTTTTTAGTAAACTCTGTGTACACAAACAATGTTCTCAATGCTCGAGTTCATGTGTAGAGACCCAGGCGATACTTCGAGCAAAGTTTCATGGTGTGTCGAGCCTTCTTAGTGTTGTAAAAATATCGATTTTGATGCGCTCAAATGTATGCCCCTAGTACTCCCATTCACCGGCCATTGACCACAAAACTAAATCACGGTCAATCTCAAAAACGGCTCGTTTGTCGTAATTATGCTTTTAGATATAAGTTTGTCTCATTTACGGTAAAAAAAAAAAACATCCCAGGTTGCATTTTGGCAACAGTTATCCTTTAATGTAGGAACCCAGAGATGTTACGCCTATAGCCGATATAAGGCCGGGGAATGTGTGAAATCCTCCCACGACCGCACTGCCGAATCCCCGCACAAGTCTCTCTCGTGCTCCGTGGACGGAGGATTCATTAATCTGCAGTTACCGCAAATGTTTATGACACCTTAATATACATACATACATACATATACATATAAATACAGTTAGGAAACATGACAAATAAAACAGAAATAAGCCAATTACCACAGTTGTGAATCGTTCTTCTTGCTGCTCCCGAATGTCGACCGTTGAAGATAATCCCGCCTCTTTAGATTTAAAATTTACAGCATAATGCTGTATGTTTGCATCAAACCACCGCATCACCCCAGAATGCATTGCGCTTACAGCAATATGCTGTATTATAAGAAATACAACCCGCTGCTGTAAAATATTGCTGTAATTTTTACAGCAATTCGTTACAGTGTAGTACCAGTGATTAGTAGTACAACTTTAATTTTATGAAACTACCAGAATACATTTTTGCGCAAAGAAAACAAAAAATAATGACTTTATTCCACATTTTCTTCTCTACTGCGTCACTTGTCAACGTGCATTCACAAGAGCACCATGATGCTTGTGTGTGGCGCTGATTTGGATCCGGTGTATTGGCGTTGAACACGTGCACCATGCCTTGTTTACATGCGGAGAAAAATACACACTGTATGAAAGCAATTAAAATCTACTGATCTGGGTCAGCGGCACCATACACACTCGTGGAATGAAGTTGTTATTTTAGTTTTCTTTAAGCAAAAAAGTAGTCATGGTAAAATTACAGTGAATCACTGATGTGACATGAACTACTTTGTCGAGCATCTTGGTACTTTTCTGGGCCTTGTATGTAGTACTACCCTTGCTGTCTCTGGGAGGGTCCTCTAGGATTTCATCAAAAATATTAAATTGTGTTCTGAAAATAAACAAAGGTCTTACGGGTTTGGAACAACATGAGGGTGAGTAACTAATGACGGAATTTTCATTTTTGGGTAAACTTTTGATTTTTTTTTTTTTTTTTTTTTTAATTGGTTGTTAGACTAGTCGACTAGTCGGTTCCAAAAAGTTCATGACAATATTCTTGGTGGACATTCCTAATAATTTCTACATTGAATCTCCAAATGAATGTGGAAACAACATAAATACAGTATTTTTAATACTTTATATTTTAAATGTCTGTAAAATGACACTTTTGCTAATGCCATTTATTTATTTTCAATTTCTGAGATAAAATTATTAATTCTAACCATTACAGTATAATCGAAAGCAAGGCATAAACTGCAAATTAGTTTTTGTTTTTCATTTATTATCAGTTAATTAAAGTGGGGAACCTTTATTATCAATATTTCAGTATCACAGATATTGATTCTTAGCAGGGTATTAATTGCAGAAATTGACACATTATTTTTCCAAACCCTGGTAATACTGCCATTAATTTTTAATGCATTAAGTCATAATTAATCACAAATTGAACCATACTGTAACACTGAAACTGAAAATGCTTCTCATTGGCGTATAACATTCATAGAGCTTAATGCACATCTAATGTACAATGAATTTAATGCATGTCCTGTTGAGCTAATGGACAGGAGTGCTGCTCATCGAAAAATCTTTTGTGCTGTCAGTTCCATTAAAAATAACTATACCTCATATGCGAATGTCATCCTTTGTGCACTTGCGGCTTTGTAAATATTCCAGTAAGCGTCATTTATGTAGTAATCTACACAAATACAGCTCAGTGCTTTAAAAGATGTTTCCAGTGAACTAAAATTGGACATTTTGGAACAATTAAATTCACATTCTTTTCATGTCATTTCCACTTTTTGAAAAGGCAGAGCTGATTCCTTAACAATCAAAACGAAGAAAACAAACCTCCGTTCCGAAGTTATTGTTGAAAGCATCTCAAGGCATTGTGGAGGCACCGTATAGAAGCATAAAAAGAGAGTGTGACAGCCCAAAGACACTTATGGATGCAGACAGGCAGTGAAAAGGTACCAAAACAATAGTGTTGCACTTCAATGAAGGGCTACCGAGCGTGTGCCACGGCTTCAGACGGCAGCGAGCAACCAGGATTGAGATGAAAATGAGGAAAAGAACATGAAGGGAAAAGAAAAGATGCGTGCGGGCGTGCAGAGAAAGAGAGAGAGCGATTGTTTGGAAGGGGAGGGGGTTACTTGAGGGGAGCAGGGCTGGCTAAATAGGAATCATCCCTCTTAGCCAATGAGTTTAAAGAGGGAAGCAGATGTCACAGGAGTGAGAGGGACCACCTCCGCAAGCTCAAGCACCCTCAGTGAAAAGAGTGCAATGAGCTGTGCGCTGTCACATCGGCAGTTGCTATCTCCTCTCTCTCTCCCCAACGCACACGTTCTCACGCTCCCGCTCGCTTTCGCAGGCTGTCAGCTGGAAGCATCAGCGTAGGTAAGACTCGCTTGTTACTCTCTGCCTGTAGATTAGCAAAGGATGCCTGAATGGTCATTAAAGTGTGTCTGATTTGCCGTTTTGTGGGAGTTAGACGGTTTCTTCCGATAGAGGTGCACTCAGAGAAACTGAGGAGGTTCTTATGTAAGTGCCGTGGCTCAGAGCTGATTTTACGCAAACTTTGATAGGAGACGAAAGGAGAGAGTCACAGCGGCAGCTCTGAGATCTGCTCTTCCCGAGTGCATGAATCATAAATAAAGGAGGGCTCCAAATGAATAGAGTCACTTTGTGTGGTCTCCAAAACATGCCGGTTCAGGTGGTCCGGTTCATAGGCAGGTAAATCGCCGTTCAGATGCTGCAAACCTCAAGTTAAAACGACAGCTGTGGAATTTTTTTCTTTTGCTGGCTTTCACTGCATTCGGTGTGTTTTATTTTTCTCCTGACTGTAATAAATGCTGTTTTGCGGCTGCCGGCTCACGCTCAACCCTAAATCTTTTTATTCGAGGGGGGTGTGCTTAGACTAATCAATTGTATTATGTGTGAAGCAGACAACAGTGTGGAAAGGTGTATGTCTACTGCAGGGTTTCTCAAGCTGACTGTGCTTGTCAATAGTTGTTACTATCAATGCATAAAGCATTAATGCTGAAATTGTGGAATATCTCTAAAATTTCACCGATCAGCAAATGTATTGTGGGCTGTTGTTGTTTCGGAGCGATATTTTTGTCCTAGGAGTTGGATGTTGAAGCATGTCTTTGAACTTCCATGACTCACTGACGCTTACCTGCCCTACTTTGAGAAAAAGGATGATAAAGTATTATTCATACTTCATGTAGGAATTCAGATGAAAGCCTCACAATCTATTACCTCCGTTGCTTTTGCCCCATTTTTTCAAGAGTGCAGTACTTGAAAGTTTTATCGAAATATCAGAAGGGAAAATGCTTTGTGTTGTTTAGTCAAGGAGACAGCTGTGTATAGAGTTGTCCGTTTTGTGTTGCCTTTTAACGGAAGTTTTGAGGTCCTCGTTTTCGTCATATGAGTTCGGTGCAGCTCTGACAACAAATACACGCTGAAGTCAATACTTTTTCACACTGTTTCCTTTTCTGATGAATAAATAAATTCTACTCGCTACTGAAAATAGCTCCATTTGGTCCTCACGCTCCATAAGTAATGTAGGTGTGTCTTATATTTCATTTATACTCTTGATGTCGTGTGGAGGAAGAGCGCTGTTCTGCAGCAGCATTTCGCCTTAATCAGCATCAACCGTCAGACGTTTGATCATTGTCTAAACTGAACGACTTTCAGCCAACCAGGACGTAGACTTACCTCCCCTCTTGGGAGTCATCTCTAACTGTGATTAACCAAGCACAGCTGAGCTCTCCTGTCTCTTAGAGTTAGTGGATATGCGTCCTCTCGCGCCGTTTGTTTTCAGAGCGGTGAATTAAAGCTGAAAATGAGAAACTGTGTCTTATGCTTGCGCTCATTGCTGCTTGCTGTGTTTTTGCAGTCGTTTCTGGAGGTGTCTCAGGTGTGACAATCAGGCAGAGTAATGGCAGGTGTGGACTGATGCATATTCACTGGCTTGAATCATTCATATAAATAAGATGGAGAGTTCAGGGCCTGACAGTGCCGAGGCACAGAGACTGACTGTGAATCACTCTAACACCCCGTCAACTCTGAGAGCCAGCGTCGGTATAAAACTAGAGCGCTTCCCCTTAAAGTCAACAAAGTTGTCTACAATACTAGAGTGTGATTTGCAGTGTAGGACGCTTCAGTGATTATATTGAGAATGTGGTCTAGTTTAGTCACATTGTGTCGTGTAACTCGCTTACCGTGTAAAGAGCTTAAAGAAAATAATTCATTAATGAGATCTCTTTAATCTCAATTGTCTCTTTATAATCTCAAGGTTTTCTCTTCTGTTGTTCAAATCAAATTGATCAAATCTGCTATTACTAGAGGTTTTAATACAAACCAGGAATTTGAATGAAATTGAAGAATGGTGAATAATGGTCCTATTTTAAAAGTGAAAGTAGTTATTTTATGCTTTTTTAACATTGATGCATTTGACTGATCTAAAGCAGCAGTGAAGACATAATGTTATAAAAGATTTCTATTTCAAATAAATGCTGATCTTTGAACTTAATTTTAATTAAAGAATCCTGCAAAAGGAATGTGTTACTGCTTCCACAGTAAGCAGCAGATGTGTTTCTTCAGCAGCAAATCAGCATATTAGAATCATTTCTAAAGGATCATGTGATACTGAAGACTGGAGTAATAATGCTGAAAATTCAGTTTTGCCATCACAAGATGAAATTACGTTTTGAAATATATCAAAAGGGATAGTTCAGTCAAAAAATTAAAAACTCTGTCATTAATTC
The DNA here is from genome assembly GCF_049309525.1 of Garra rufa. Classification (NCBI taxonomy): domain Eukaryota; kingdom Metazoa; phylum Chordata; class Actinopteri; order Cypriniformes; family Cyprinidae; genus Garra; species Garra rufa. Next base: position 3,604,766 of record NC_133368.1, on the reverse strand, counting down.
TGTCACCTTTGTTCATCTTCGGAGCTTAAATTCCATCTCGGTATGAAGACTGACATGGAAGGGAAGAATTGGTTGAATGAAGTTTTTGTTTTCATTGTGCACAAAAAGTATTCTTGTAGCTTCATAACATTACGGTTGAACCACTGATGTCACATGGACTATTAAATTGACATGTACTTACTTTTCTGGGCTTTGAACATATCAGTTGCATTTCTGCCTATGCAGGGTCAGAAGGTTCTTAGATTTTTTCAAAAATATCTTAATTTGTTTTGCGAAGATGAACGAAGGTCTTACGGGTTTGGAATGGCGTGAGGTTGAGTAATTAACAGAATTTTTTGAATTTTGGGTAAACTATCCTTTTAAATTTAAAACAGTTAATTTAAGTTGTAATAATATTTCACACTATTATTGTTTTTATGGTATTTTTGATCAAATTATGCCATCTTGGAGATCATATGAGACTTCTAACCTCAACCACAAACATCTCATCAGATCCCAAAACCAAATTATCTGATTTATGCTGTCCATATTAATTGTGACCCTAGACCACAAAACCAATCTATATCTACTGTACAAGTTAAAGGAGTAGTTCACTTCCAGAACAAAAATTTACAGATAATTTACTCACCCCCTTGTCATCCAAGATGTTCATGTCTTTCTTTCTTCAGTTGATAAGAAACCTTGCTTCTTGAGGAAAACATTTAATCAATTATCTCCATGTAGTGGACTTCAATGGTGCCCCCAAGTTTGAACTTTTAAAATACAGTTTAAATGCATCTTCAAATGGCTCTAAACAATCCCAGCCTGGGTAAAAGGCTCTTATCTAGTGAAGTCAATTTATATACTTTTTAACTTTGAATGCTCGTCTTGTCTAGGTCAGCATGAACTCCTTTTCCCCCCAAAAAAGTCAAAATAAGTCAAAATTATCAATTTTTATTTAATGCTAAAACTCATTAGGGTAATAAATGAAGATCACGTTCCATGAATATATTTTGTACATTTCCTACCGTAAATATATCAGGACTTAATTTTCGATTCGCAATATGCATTGCGAAGAACTTCATCAAAGCGATTTTTTTCAATGTTTAGATTTTTTTCCACCCTCAAATTCCAGATTTTCAAATAGTTGTATCTCACTTATTTATTCAGCTTTCTGATGCTGTATAAATCTCAATCTTCAAAAAAAAAAGAAGAAAAAAAAGACCCTTATGACTGTTTTTGTGGGCCAGGTTCACAATTGTGTTGCTGTACATACTTAACTTTGTGTCAAAAATTCTCATTTAAAATAATTTTATGAGAAACATCAAAAATGTGTTTCTTCTGTCTTTGTTAATTGAATGTCACCTCATCTGTGAAATGTACAACTGTAAGTTTTGGTACAACTAAGATTTTTTTTCACGCTTGCTGACCCACATCGAGTTGATTTCTACCTTTTGCTGCAAGACAGACAGAGTGATTGAAGTTACAACAAAGCATGAAACAATGAAACAAGTGGGTGCTCAGTCATGCATTCTCTCTCAATACAAAAGAATGCTGTAATTTCATTGAAATACACCTCACGTGAAAACTGTAGGTATTTTTCTGCCATTGCTTGTTCATGACGCCCAAAGACTCATTCGTCTGTTGATGAAAGCGATTGATTAATACTCGAATTAAATGCTGAACACATCTCTGCACGCATATCGCTGAGATGTATTGGAGCGTTTAAGGTCTAGGCAGACGGGTTCCTCTGTGAGTCGGTAATGGGCGAGGAATGCCAGGAAAGCCGGAGCCCTCACCACCCCCCCGCCCTCACAGATAAAAACGATGTGTCCCTGGTGGCCCGGAACATGATTTCAGCCCGTATGAGGTTTCAACGGCTTTCTCCATCTGGCTTCTGTGCAAACAGTGTTGCACCCCCTTCTCCAGTGTTTATCGATTGAACCGTTCACTCTATCAGTCATCTGATCGTGCTCTCCTTCCTTAGTTGCTTCTCTTAAACATCACAATTCTACTTCTGAAAATCACAGCAGCCAGCTGAGGACAAGACAAGAGAGAAACGCAGAAAGAACATCAGCAATTATTTGCAAATACATCCTTTTGCCAGAACTACTGTACGTCTGTCAAGTCCATCAATGTCTTACTTGGAACCATTCTCGGAAAAACGCGTAATATTATTAAAATGATGGTGATTTTCTGTGGCTCACATAGCTTGATTATTTATCCTCCACACCGATCTGCTTAACTTCAGATGACCCTTACAATCTGAGCATGTTGAAATATAAGTACACATAAGTGCAGCCTCATCAGAAACCAGGAAATGACACGTTTTTCCCTCCTCCCGCTGTTTCTGAGTGCACTGTATGTCTTCAGGGAGCTTGTTTATGGCGTCTGCACCTCACAGGCTGTTTTAAAGAGGCCTCAAGTAACATTAGAAAGTGAAACACAGCAACCGAAATGAATATGGTGATTAATTGTGTTTCTGAAGGATGATGTTGACCAGTAGAGGACATTTGAATGTCTCTTTGAACTGAAAGGCTTGCTTTTTTCTATCCAAACTAAAAAGTCAGCTCATAAGGTCTTTTTTTATCTTGTGTGTGTGTGTCTGTGTGTGTGTGTGTGTGTGTGTTTGCGAATCAGAGAGAGCTTTGCTTGTTACCCTACGATGATGAAAGGAAGACGAAGCCTTCGTACATACATATTCAGGTCTCTCTGTAATGGATCCGTGCATGGATGCTTTAGCCGACACAAAAGCAAGGAATAGGCATGTGGAAAGCTATTTGTCAACGACAGCTGAACTGACCAGCCTGATTCCTGTGCATTTTAATGGCCTCCTCTCCACGTGCCGCTGCCTCTGTAGTGCGCACAAGGTACAGATTGCTTTATCATTTTAAATGAAACCTACTGATGTGAAGATGTATTGCCCACAGCTGTCTCATAAATCTGGGAGACGGGATAATTTCTCTGAAGCCTGAAGAGTTTTATGAAGAAAATCTGAATGGTATTTGCTTGTGCAGAAATCGCTGCTATAATGCCTAGGGTGTTCTTTCTTTTTCTTTTGAAAGCATATAATCCAAATTTACATAAAACTTTTAAAAGTAATCTTTAGGAAATGTCACAATGAATATTCATTTTTAATACTGTAATGTGATGCCTACATTTATTTATAGCATTTAAAAAACAACTGACTTTCTTTTTGATGAAATCTTTTATTTATTTAACAAATCTCAAAAAGAATATCCATTTTCATACTGTACATTATAATGCCTAAATTCATATGTAGCATTTAATATGATTGATTGTTATTTTTTATAGCTATTTAGTTGGTTGAGGTAAGATTGATGAGTTAATAACCTGGTTCTAATCTTTAGCAAATATATATATAAAAAAAATTTACTCACTTCCATGTCATCCAAGATGTTCACGTCTTTCTTTCTTCAGTCAAAAAAAGTAAGGTTTTTGAGGAAGACCTCCCAGGATTTTTCTCCTTACAGTGGACTTCAATGGGGATCAATAGGTTGAAGGTCCAAATTGAAGTTTCAATCCAACTTCAAAGGGCTCTACACAATCCCAGCCAAGAAATAAGGCTCTTATCTAGCGAAAAGATTTGTCATTTCCCAATTTTTTTTTTTAATTGATATACTTTTTAACCACAAATGCTTGTCAGCGTCCATGACTTCACACATTACGCACACATTAATCATGTTGGAAAGGTCATGCACGCTTAGTTCTTCATCTGTGTATTCTGGTTCAAAAAGGTAGGGTAGGGCGAAAAAACGTATATATAGGGTGTTTGACTTTCTTCGCACGTTTGCTTTGTAAACACTGGGTCAGTGCTTCTGTCTACGATTACGTAATGCGTGAAGTCGAGCTAGTGTAAGACAAGCATTTGTGGTTATAAAAGTATATAATTTTTTTTTTTTTTTTTTTTTTTTTAGAAAATGACTGATCATTTTGCTAGGTAATCTTATTCCTCGGCTAGGATCGTGTAGAGCTCTTTGAAGCTGCAATTTGGACCTCCAACCCATTGAAGTCAGTTATATGGAGAAAAATCCTGGAATGATTTTTTTCAAAAACCTTAATTTCTTTAGACTGAAGAAAGAAAAACATGAACATCTTGGATGACATGGGGATGAGCAAATGATCAGGAAATGTTTATTCTGGAAGTGAACTAATCCTTTAATCAGTTATACACTGTGTCTGGAACAGTGGAAAGTCTCAGTGCTGTTGGACTGTATATCAGCAGTTTTGGTATGCTGCTCAACCAATCAAATTCAAGGACCGGAACTAATTGTTATATTGAATACTACTATTGAACACTGGTTCTGCCCATGGATCAACAGTTCCCTACGTTATTTGTTTATCAAACCCAATTTCCTGCTCGAATTACGCAGGATGGCACAATCTCCCGCTCTTTACAGTAAAAGCATGAGGTTGCATTTGAATGCAGTTCCACTCTGTCCTTTTGGAGGTGTCACTTTTGCCCGATATATAGATCATGTTTGTCCAGCGTGCTGTCGGCCAGCCTGTGGCATGCTGTCTCCAGCTCTGGATAATTAATAGCAGAGGGAGCTGGAGGCGTGGGGTGGTTTCACTCAGGCCATACTGTAGGTGTGTGTCAATCTAGGCTGATGGGTGCTGCCTGCAGCAACATTAAGATTGCAGGCATGGGAACCAGAGATACCCATTTTCCATCATGCCCTCTGACCAACGGATCAGAGGAGTCCCAGACACACAAAATGAAGGTCAACCTCTTTTAAATGATAGATTTGTGACACACAGCTTCCAGGCACTGCCTGTGTGTAGCGTACATCCTTTGTGTATTTATGCATGCGCATAACGGTTCAGCGCTAAAACCTAGTAAGCAGCCTAGGAGGCAGAGTTTTAAAGCATCAGATTGCTTGCCTACCTTTTGGAACGGCATCCAGAGCATCTAAGAATTTTTTTTTTTTTTTGCCAGACTATAAACCAACATTACATACAGTGGAGATCAAAATCAGAGAACAGACAAATACTTGATATTTTTCTTAAATGTCATTCTTTGTCACTCAAAATTTGAAGGAATATTAGCTGTAGGTACACCACTGTTCCACTACCATGTTTGACAAAAATAACAAAGGCATTTAAACAAAAACATTATTTTGTAGAAAACACGGTAATCAAAATTAGAGAACCGTAACCACTGTGGCACGAAAGAAGATTACAACTGTAATTTTGGAGGGTTACAGCTGACTTCTTTAAGCACTTGGGCTTTAGTCTTTCCCCAGTTTGACGCTGAACAAAATGTTTCTCATCAGACCGAAATAAATTAAACTTGCTCTCATCACTAAAGCGAACTTTGGACCAGTTATACTCTGTCCACACAACATGATCCTTAGCAAAGGTGAGCTTAGCCTTTTGATTCTTTCTGCTGATGAGAGGCTTGGTCACTGCAGAGTGCGCTTTCAGTATATGACTTCAGTATGCCTTCTATGCCTCAAAAAGTCTTTACCCTGCACTGAACAGCAATTTCAGCTGCAGTGTTGAACCCGTCGATTCCCCTTTGAGAATCTCCACATTATCCTGTCTTGTCATGCAGTTGTGTCATTATAAACTTGCAATATTTGAGAAATCAGAGATTTTGAATGACCAACTTCTCTTGCAGTGGCTTAAAGTGTCATTGCTTTGGCCTTCATCTGGACAACCTCCTGTCGCAGAGTTTCAGTCACATTAGAGAAACTTGCCATCTTACAATCTCAGTGAAAATTGGTGGAATGCTGCCAATTAGATAGGGTTTGTCATATAATTAAGGAAATTAGCAGCAGGTACCAGATTAACACCAAAAGGTATCTGTAAGTTTTCTTGAATTTTAATTAGAGCTCTTTTTTCTACTGTGCCTCAGAAACAAAAAGAAAAATTATGAAATATGCCTAAAAAACAGCCCTTCTACTTCTACCTGTTATGATACCTTTAAATAGGACTAAATAGTGACTCAAAATGTAGGAAATTGTGGGTTGTTCTCTAATTTTGGATTTCCACTATAAGTCCTAAAAGGTTAATGTAGGCCCAGAAAAAAATGTTTCTAAGATGGTAATATTTGATTATAATTGTTTCATACAAAGAGTCAATAAAACATAGTAATGTCTAAGTAAAAGTTGATTGTATGGAAGAACACGTCTTTGAGAAGGTTTTCAATTTTTTTCTTTTTAATTTTAAAAAATGTTGTAAGTTAACATATCTTTCATAGTCTCTATTGAAATGTACTTATGTAGTGTTTGCAAATGTATCACTTATTAGAATAGCATGCTGCCTTAGAAGGTATAGTTGCCTACATAGGCAGTAGTAAACAAGGTGGTGCACTAGATTTTGAAACAGATCCATAGCGTGTGTTTGTATTTGTGCAGGTCTTTGTCTGTGCTAGGTGTCTTGGTAGCAATTACCCTGGAGAGCTGAGCTGCATGACTGGATCTGCAGTCTGCTCCACACTTTTCAATTACATCACTCCCCCACCACCACCACTAGACGTCGGCATGCTAATGCCGTGGCGGGTGGCGACGTGATCTCATGGGCCCTTGTGCAGTTGCTGTCTTATTGGTTCAGGGATCTCCTGGCCGTAGTAACAGGCCCTACAATCCATCCACTGACACTAAATTCAGCAGGCAAGACACTGGGGAGAAGCCACCTTTATGCACTCAGCACTGCATAAAGCCCTGCGTGTCCGTAACCTCTATTAGTTCAGGATCATAGACACTCAACAGAGCTCCCTGATGCTCAGAGAATAATCATTTTGAGCGACTGCATTCTACCACATTCTCATTTATTGTCTAATTGCTTTTCATCCCTGAGCACTTGATCTTATTGGGTGCCGCAAGTGTTGTTAGTGTCGAAATGCTTTGGAAGCAGGATGAAAGCATCTTTATACTTGTCAGTATTGCAAGTCTGTGTCTGTTCAGAATCGAACATCCGCCAAATGTTATTGCGTGAGGTTTCTAGAGGCTAATTTGTCTTTTGCACCAGCGATTCAACCAGTGATGAGGGAACAAATGTAGTCTGAGAAACAATATATTATCTTCAGTAATATTCAGAACAAAAATAACACTTTGGCATATTATTGTAGCAAGATTCATGTAGTTGACAAGATACATTAACCGCAATTGATATCTGAAGGCCCTATTGAAGTAATACTAAAAGTTTGCTCGTTCATTAAAGGAGTTCACTTCCAGAACAAACATTCGAAGATAATGTATTTGCCCCCTTGCCATCCAAGATGTTCATGTCTTTCTTTTTTCAGTCGTAAAGAATTGTTTTTTGAGGAAAACATTTCAGGATTTTTCTTATACTATGGTTTGAACTTTCAAAATGCAGTTTAAATGCAGCATCAAATGATCCCAGCTGAGGAAGAAGGGTCTTATCTAGCGAAACTAAAATAAATTACAATTGATATACTTTTTAACCTCAAACGCTCGTCTTGTCTTGCTTTGCCTGTTCCAGTGAAGTCGAAAAAAAAAAACTCCCATTAGACCATTCTTATGGGAGTTTAAAGTCACATTTAAATTGCATTTTGGAAGTTTAAACTCGGGACACCATGGAAGTCCGCTACATGGAGAAAAATCCTGAAATGTTTTCCTCAAAAAACATATTTTTTTTACAACTGAAGAAAGAAAGAAAGACATGAACATCTTGGATGACAAAGGGGTCATTACATTATCTGTACATTTTTGTTCTGAAAGTGAACTTCTCCTTTAAATCATTATATATTTGTAAACTACTATAGAATTAGAATATGTGCCTTTTATCAGTTTTATATTTCAAATGTCATGTTTTGTATCTTTAAAGCAGGTTGTGCTGATGTGTCTATGTGGATACAGATAGGAAACCATGTTAGGGTACTAGAGGAGGAATATCTTTGTATTCAGGCGATAGCTAAAGCAGTTAGTCTTTTTAATGTTTGCCTGTCTGCTATATATCTTAGCATCTGTTAATTACCCTTATTATTAACTGCCAGTTTTGGCACTCCATAATTATGTGTAAACAGAAGAACGCCCACATACAGATGCATGTATTACCATTTTCAGCAACCAGTTTCCATTTTTCTCCATCATGTAATCACAACGTCATTTGTGATTTTGGTCTGAATACAATAGACATATTGGCAATTTCATGTCTTTTTTCCATTTTCCACAACAGCTAATGGATTGTATACCTATATACCTGATGCTTTGTGTGAAAGTTTGCTTAAAAAACAATCTTACCTCAGAAATGGCTAGTAAATTTGACAAACAATTGCAAAGAAAAAGCAAGTAACACACTGGATTACTGAAATGGTATTTTCTTGCAAAACATACTACAGTAATATTTCTATTTACAACTTCCATAAATAATTTTACAGTATTTTCCGTTGCATCTGAAAACCATTGCAAATGTAGTTTGTTTGCACAAGCCTATCCGCTAAATGATTAGTGTTTTCTGAAAAGAAATTCTTCATCAACACTACAAATTGAAAAGTCAGCATTCACAGCATACAACCTATTATAATCAATAACATTTGCTTCTGACATGATTCCTTATTGACACCCCCTCAAGTTTCTCCACTAGCAATATCATGTTAATACAATCATTCCTACAGTACATGACTTGAAGGCAGCATGCTGCGTGATTTCTTATGCTTGTCCTGTACACACACATGCTTGGTTTTTTCACTGACTTCTATCGTTTCTTAATGTTGTGCTAATGACATTTTCTAAAACTCTCCTGAAACGAAATCTCACAGAAACCGTTTTGTAATTTTACCAGGACCTTATTTAGTATGGTTATTAAAGTGGTTGTGTGGAGTGCTGGTGTAGCTGATTTCAGATTTTACTGTCCTTGTGAGGACATTTACTCCCCACAAAGTAGTCAAACCTGGCACGCACACACACAAAATTAGTGCTCCGCTCTTTGTCTCCATCCTCGTTCCTCTATTAGCCTCATTCCTCTGAAGTTTCGAATCCCTGTCAGGTTTGGAGGGGTTTGCGTTCTCCTTTGCATCTTCACCCCTCCTCCCTCAGTGCAGAAGTGACAGACAAGCATTCAGTTTAAGAACTTAAAGAGATAAGACTTATGGGAATAAGAAACGCTTTTGTGCCCAATGTGAATTTTTTCCTACAGTGGACTGAATCCTTTGGGTGCTTTGCTGACCAAAAACCTTGGACACATTCTGCATGACAACTATATTTTCTGAGCGAATCTCACCACTCCACCGTGCATATCTTCACCTGCATAGAAAAATACAGGCTCTGTTCAAATTTGATTTGAAGCACAATAGGTTTAAGATAGTTGTTTCAGTTTAGCGGACAGCTTTGAAGCACTTGTCAAATCCTGATAGCGGTCTGTCCACTGAGGGGACTGGAGTTATATCTGCGGAATGAGAAAATGACTTGCAATTTTTGGAGTCTGGCAGATGTGAAGCTACTTCTCCGGAGATACGTGGCCCAACCGCTGTGAGCGGCATTTGTTTATGGTGATTGCGTTAGGCCGCCGGCCTTCCAAAACCTGGATGTTTTCAGACCGATCCCCTCTTGTACGCTCTCTGAAGTTGGCCATGCCTCTCACACGCTCGCTGTGGGCCTATTTAAGATACTGTTTTTCCCACTTTGCCCTGGAAATTCTCCCCTGGTAGATCATTACTTCAGGCTGCTTGTGCCCGGTGATGGCTCTTAACATCCTCCTTAACATTTGCTGCGCCTTGCATCTAATTAGCACATAGCCTGCCTACAAACAATGAAATAATGACTATAGCTGCCTGCGCGCTCTCGTTTCCCAGCCAAATGCCTTGTGCCAAGAAATCGGGGAACTTGTGTCATTTCCAAGGTCTTGGGGGTGTGTGGGGGGAAAAAAAAGTGTGGCGCTGTGGCCATTAGCAGCTACACATTGAACTATGCATCCCTAATTTATACTTACAGGGATTGTGTGGAAAGAGAGAGGCTATCGTAAAGCCACCTGGGAATACAGTTTTAGCTGGCAGTGTTGCTCTGTATAAATAGCGACAGACTGGGATAGCAAAATATCGGTAGCTACAGAACAGAGCAAAGTCGGCTTCCGTGAGTGTAAAGCCCTTGGCATTAGTTCTAGAGATCAAAGGAAGCGTCTTCACAATATTGTGAAAGCAGGATCCATTGCTAGAAAATGTTTCCACGGCTAAAAGAATTGGCCCTCGGCATCTGCCTGATTCGTTGTTTACGAGGCAGCTTTAGAAGCTAGTGGACAACACGCAAACGTGTTGACAAGTCACCTCAGATTTTGAGAAAATTGCATCTTTTGCAGTTTTGGTGAACAATGTGCGGGTCAATAGCTTGCTATGTTATATTGATTGTTTTCCCTTTGGAGTGGCGGGATGCGTTTTGACTGCAAGCGCGGGGAGATGCATTACAAACTGTTTCTGTATGAAATGGCTCCGCGGTCCCCAGCTGTTCACGGGTTCCTCTCTGTGTGCTCCGATTAGGTGGCAATAGAGAGAATTTAGTTTTCTGAGTGAATAATGGCGATCTGGTCTTGGCTTCACTGCTGAGCCAGCAATTTAAGGTGTAATTCTGTCGATTTTTTTTAATACAGGAGGGAATATACCAGCTGCCTGCAAATTGAAACACTATTCATTCTCTCATAGTTAAGTATTTCGCTCTGCGCTCCGCAGTGTTATATCATATTGGAAAATTACCGGATTGGATTGCATTATGTAATTGCGATGTTTACTGTCAGAAGACATGAGTGCATTGGGAGTTTTGCCTGTTATTATAACCTTAAGAAATACAGACATTCTTTGACACATACTGTTTAAATTTAGCTGGTGTTTCAGTTTCAAATCCAGCTCTTTTATACTCATAATTAAAAGTGGCTTTTTTATGTTCCTATCAAATACACTACCATTTGAACAACATACAGTAAAAACAACAATGCTGTGAAATTGACAAATGTTTTAAATAACTGTTTTTTTATTTGAGTGTATACATAAAATGTAATTTATTCTTGTGATAGCAAAGCTGAATTAGTCTTCACTGTCACATGATAATTCAGAAACCTTTTTAATAAAATATTTGTCTTCCCCCAGAATTTTGAATCAGAGTCTATGTCTAGAAATATCATAGTTTAAAAAAAAATATAATTCTAAATTATAATATGATTAAAATAGCATAATTCATAGTTATAATTAATTAATTATTAATATAATTTGATCTTAAGCAGATCATATTTCTGAAACTTAGTTGTAGTCTTTTAAATTAGTCTTAGTCCTGTGTCAAATGTACCTTTTAGTTGTCATATTTAGTCAACCTTGTACTATTTTTTGTTTAGTCAAGTTTTAGACTAAATGTCTAAACATTTTAGTCTAGTCTAGCATTTTAGTCACATTTTCATTTGAGAAATGTATTTTTGTATTTTTTTTTAGTCACCAATAAACACAAATCAAGAAATCAAAAGAATGTGAACTCATATACATAGTTTAATTTACCTCATCTAGTGTACTGATTAATTAGAGGCTATTTATTATATAAATTAAATTCTCTCTGTCTAAATTATGAAAACTGGTAAAAAAAAAAAGTAGAACTACAACTAGTATTTGGGGTAAAAATATATTGTCTTTTAATATGTCATAAATTGATTTTTGTTGTAAATATGCCTGACAAGATTACATTTTAGTGGGTGTCTTTTGTAAATTAGGTAAAATGTATTATATTTATTTTTTGCTCAGAAAAACAAAAACAAAACTGCAATTTAATTAAACAGATTTTTTGGGGGGAAAAACAGCAACAATTTAAAGCAGAATTATACTTATTGTTTTTATACTTATTTTATTTTATTTTTTATCTTTGACGCATATATATTGTAAGTGAATTTATTCAGCAAACACAATCACAAACAATATAGTCGAGATCTAATGACAGAACACATACTGACTGAATGAGACTGTCACATGTTTGTTCTGTTGTGTTCCTGTCTGAGTTAGTTCCTCATTTGTTCCCATGGTTTTTGATTAATTGCTACACACCTGTTTCAGTTCTCCCTAATTAACCTTCTAGTATTTAAGTCCTGCGTTATCCCCATTTCCTTTGTCTGCTATTAGATGTTCCCATGTGTGTGATTCTCCTTGCTCTCCTGTATTTTCGTTGTGGATTATATTAAAAGACTGCATTGGAATATTCTTGCTTCGTGCTCTTCCCTTAAGCCACACTACCCGTGACAGAATAGCAGACCAAACAACAGTTTATTTGCGGCGTTTTTTCTTCCTTTTGTTTTGGTTTGTTTCTTTTTTTTCTTCCCTCTCCCGGAATGGATCTGCCAGCAGTCCAACTCCTCTGCCTGAAGCAACAGGACCGTTCGCTGGAGGACCACACAAGGGACTTTTTAGATCTGGCGTGTCTTACACACTTCCCGGATCGCTCGCTCAGTGTTTTCTATCACGCCAGCCTGAGCGAGCCGTGTAAGGCACGCCTACCAGCGAACGGTCCAAGGGAGGATTTCGCCGCCTTCGTGGAGTGGGCGCTGGAGAGTAATGGACTGTATTTCTCCGTCTGTCCTGTTCAGGAAGACTTCTCCAGCCCCACTCCCGATCCAGAGCCCAGCCAGTTATCATCACCCTGCAGCACGGAGCACCAGCCAGAGCCCGCCGCAGCCGCAGCGCCACGATCTGCCACTCTTAAAGCGACAGAGGACATCGCGACTGACCAGGTGTGTGAGCCGGCTAGCATCACCGAGGGAGTTCTCGTGGAGATCGAGGGCTTAGAGGGAAGCCCCGCCCATACTCCTAATCCTGAGGGTGAGCTGCAGCTGAGCTATGGATATTATCATAAAGAACTTTTGGAAATATTTGAAGTGGATCTTATAGACTGGTTTGGGGAGATATTATCCAGCTCTCCTGTGTCTCCGCTGGTTCCGTCCAGCTCTCCTGTGTCTCCGCTGGTCCCGTCCAGCTCTCCTGTGTCTCCGCTGGTTCCGTCCAGCTCTCCTGTGTCTCCGCTGGTCCCGTCCAGCTCTCCTGTGTCTCCGCTGGTTCCGCCCAGCCGTCCTGAGTCCCCGCTGGTTCCGCCCAGCCGTCCAGAATCTCCGCCAGTCAAGTCCAGTCTTCCAGACCCTCCGCTGGTCCCGTCCAGCCGTCCAGAGTCTCTGAAGTTCCCACCCAGCCTCCCTCTCCCGCCTCCACTCAAACCAGCCAGTTCCTCAGCCCTGTCTCTGCTAGTGCCTGTCTGTCCCTCAGCTCACCCTCAGGCTGCGCCATCTAGGATTGTGGATCCATCTCGGGACTTCCAGGCTCCAGCTCCGCCTAGGCGGGTCGATCCCCAGTCTCTACCTCCAGCCTCCGAGTCCTGGACTCCACCTCGGTCCTCCGACCCTTCGGCTCCGCCTTGGCTCCTGGCTCCCTCATCTCCACCATGGCCCGTCATCCCACCAGCTCCACCGGGCTCCCTCGTCTCTCCGGCTCCGCCTTGGTCAGTCGTCGACCATCCGCCGCCTCGGGACTCCATTCCTCCGGCTTCGCCTTGTCACTCTGTCCCTCCGGCTCTGTCAGGCTCCTCCTTCCCTCCAGCTCCGCCTTTGTCCTCTGTCGCTCCGGCTCTGCTGCGGTCTTCCGGATCCACATCTCCGCCTCATTCGCCTGAGCCATCAGCTCCGCCTTGGCCCTCTGGACCCTCTGTGTCACCCTGGCTCTCCGTCTGCTCGGCTCCACCTGGGTCACCTCTGCCAGTAGCTCCGTCTCCATCGCTCGTCCCCAGGGTGTCATCTGCCATCTCTCCACCATGGCTCCTCCCTCCTTCGACTCCGCCCTGGGGCCTCGTCCTGGCTGGTCTCTGGACTACCATCTGGCTCCTCCTGCTTCTGGCTCCTCCCTGGCTCCTTCCTCCATCTACTCCACCCTGGCCTCCTGAACTTTACTCCTTTCCCATTGCCTGCCCTTCGCCTGCCCCACGCCCGCCTCCTGAACCCCCACCCTCCCTCCTCTGTTGGACTCTTTGTCGGCGCGAGGACGCGCCTTTCCGGGAGGGGGCGAAATGTCACATGTTTGTTCTGTTGTGTTCCTGTCTGAGTTAGTTCCTCATTTGTTCCCATGGTTTTTGATTAATTGCTACACACCTGTTTCAGTTCTCCCTAATTAACCTTCTAGTATTTAAGTCCTGCGTTATCCCCATTTCCTTTGTCTGCTATTAGATGTTCCCATGTGTGTGATTCTCCTTGCTCTCCTGTATTTTCGTTGTGGATTATATTAAAAGACTGCATTGGAATATTCTTGCTTCGTGCTCTTCCCTTAAGCCACACTACCCGTGACAGAGACTTTTATTTAAGCTGATAATCTCACATGGAGCTAAACTTCATCTTACTTATTTGTCTATGTTTTCAGATCATAGTCTATGTTTTAATAATGAAAAGTGAGTGTGTGCAAATGGTTGCCAGATTGCAAAAATTAAGCGAAACACAGGGCAGAAACTGTATTTTTTTAACAGAGAAGCTCTGATTTGGTGATTTGAACTTTTGATATCTGGCAACCGCACAGTAGAGGTATGTACAGCAGTCCTAAACATTATTTTGTGTCCTTTTTTTCAACTAAAAGTTTTTATTTTTAAAATACATTTTCTCGTCTTTTATCATCAAAGATATTCAATGTTGATATAGTCACAAGCATCGTTTATTGACCTTATTGTCATCTTTTCATTGTCTTGTTTTAGTCATGGGAAAAAAGTATGTCAACAAACATTTTTCTGTTCATTTAGTAAAAGTAATAGAACACATACAGCATAAAATGACCTTGTGTTCTATAGTATCATGAGCTCTTAGAGCGGGATGCAATTGATCATGTAATGGTGAAATTTACAGTCAGAAGACATCATTACATAGTGGTTTTTCCAGTCATACTAATGTCAATAAATCAACACTAATATAGTCCAAATTTGCTCATGTTTCAGTTATAATTACCCTAGAGGAGGATAGAAAACGACCGGTGCCTTCATTCTCTAACACAAAGCATCATACGCTATTTAAATTACCAGTATAATCTATTTTACTATATAATTAAGAAACTCGCAGCTAGAAGATATCAATATATTGTGGTTTTCTTGTAGTTAAATAAACTTCTGTCTGCATCAGAAGTGAGTGACTGATACACTACATGGTTTTTCAAGATGTGCTCGAGTTTCATTGAATCGATGATTGAGTGAGAAGAGCACAGCAGGCTGGTGTCACAGACCATCATGAGGTTCATGTCAAGCAGCGGTGTGCTGTTAAAAGTTCTGCTTGAGGTGTTTTCACTGGTGCTTTAATTGAATGAGTTACTTCTGCTGCAGATCCCAGAATAAGCCGCTTTTAAATAAGAGTGGATGAAAATACCTGCTTGAATTTGAAGGTTGTAAGTGACGGAAGAGAAATGCTACTTGACCTGCGCTTTCTAATTTACTTAATGATAGCTTTGAGCTTTAAAAGAAAGCCATTGAATCTGCAAGTACAACAGAATACAAAACAAGTCATCTAAACCCATTTGAACACAGTTATGCATATACTACTTGCTTATTCTTCCTGCACACACCTGCGTGTGCAATGGGCCTGAACTTGGTTTCAGTTGTTGGTCAACATATAGTGACTCAGCATGAGCAAAAACAAATGGATCTGTGTAATTTTAATTTAAGTGGTCCCTTTATGGGGTCATTTGACTGATAAATATAATGTCTAGTGATGTCTGAGATAGATAGAAACAATCTTGGCTCTCTGGTGGCTTTGGTATCTCCTAATGCACAGTGAGCTAACATGTCTAGTTGTGGTTGTCTGGTCAGCGCTTTTAAATATATTTTTTCTTCAAGTAAAACGTTGAATAATCCCCTGTGGAGCACAATAACAGTGACCATCCACTTTTTTTTCCAGCTGCCTTGGTTCTGGATGTATTGTTTCCCATTTATTTTCTTCAGTGGAGTATCCAATGAAACTTCAATAAAGAGGCGGTGAACCAAAACAACCAGTTCTGAGATCTATCACAACATTACAGACTTTAAAGAAAAAAGTTAAAAGTAAGACAAAGGTATGAGACTGTATTTAAATTAGTTTATTGAATTAGGCAATGAATATGCATCCCAAGAACCATTACAAGTGACATAATTTGAATGTAAAAACGTTTTGTTTATTTATTTATTTTGGCCAAGTATTCAGATATAATGTATGGAAGCCCGTTTCTGCCACTGAATATTAAAAAAAAAAGGTAATTGCGACTTTTTTCAATTCTGACTGTTTTCTCGCAATTGTACATCTCACAATTCTGCCTTTGTTTTCTCTCAAAATTGTGAGATATAAACTTGCAATTCCATGTTATAAAGAATTGTGAGATAATAACTGTTTTCTCACAATTTTTGTGAGTTTATATCACGCAAATCTGAGAAGAAAGTCAGAATTGTGAGATAAAAACTCACAATAGTCTTTTCTGCAATTGTGAGTTTATATCTCGTAATTCTGACTTTTTTCTCAGAATTGTGATATAAACTCGCAATTTTGAGAAAGTATCTAATTTATATCTCACAATTGTGTTTATTCTCTACAAACGTACAGTTCTGACTTTTTTCTCAGAATTGTGTCATATAAACACGTAATTGTGAGATATAGTAAAAATTGTGAGACATTCTGAGAAATAAACTTAACTTTTTTTTCAGAATTGCGTGATACAAACTCAAAATTCTGACTTTATCAGAATTGTGAGATATAAACTCACAATTGTGTTTTAAAGTCAGAATTTTGGGATTATAAAGTCACAATTCTGAGACTTAAAGCTGTAATTCTGAGCAATTGAAGTCCATTTTTTTCATGCAATTGTGAGTTTATATCTTGCAATTCATACTTTTTTTCTCACGATTCTGGCTTTTTTTTGCTTGCAATTGCGAGTTTATTTCATGGAATTCTGAGAAAAAACTGAATTGTGAATTTATATCTCGCATTCTGACTTTAGAACTTGTAATTATGAGTTTATATCTCACAATTCTGAGAAAAAAAGAATTGCAAGAAAAATTGCGAGATCAAAAATTAAAAATTATTTT
The DNA here is from genome assembly GCF_049309525.1 of Garra rufa. Taxonomy (NCBI): domain Eukaryota; kingdom Metazoa; phylum Chordata; class Actinopteri; order Cypriniformes; family Cyprinidae; genus Garra; species Garra rufa. Next base: position 3,587,775 of record NC_133368.1, on the reverse strand, counting down.
TTTTTATTTTTGGAAACACCATAATCATGTGTGTAGTGCATAGATTAATTAGTTTACATCATTTCCAAGCTTCCTGAGAGTGTGCAATTCCTGCTGAGCTCTTTTGGTGGGATTCTGTTTCTACAGTACCAGCTGATTGGTGTATATTTCTTACGGGTTCTGGATAGTGTTGTATGTCACCTGAGAATGTGGCTACTGCATTTTTTTTTTTAAAGACTTCTTTTTAAAGAAATGGCTTGTACAGAAGCATATATGTGACCCTGGACCACAAAACCAGTCATAAGGTTAAATTTTACAAAACTGAGATATATACATCATATGAAAGCTCAATAAATAAGCTTTCTATTGATGTATGGTTTGTTAGGATAGGACAATATTTGGCCGAGATACATCTATTTGAAAATCTGAAATCTGAGGATGCAAAAAATCTAAATACTGAGAAAATCACCTTTAAAGTTGTCCAAATTAAGTTCTTAACAATGCATATTACTAATCAAAAATTACATTTTGATATATTTATAGTAGGAATTTTACAAAACATCTTCATGGAACACCATCTTTACTTAATTTCCTAATGATTTTTGACATAAAAGAAAAATCAATAATTTTGACCCATGCAATGTATTTTTGGCTATCGCTACAAATATACCCCAGCGACTTAAGACTGGTTTTGTGGTCCAGGGTCACATATCATTGCTTAACAATTGTGGAGCTCATGGTAGGTCTCTCTTGAAAGATTTATACAGAATCGTTAAAACTCAATTTCTCTGGAGAAGATGAATGGGATGTTTCCAAAACCAGACTCATTTATATCTCACAATTCTTTCTCAAAATTGTTAGTTCATTTCTCACAATTCTGTATATCTCTACAAACTCACAGTTCTGACTTTTTTTCTCGGAATTGTGTCATATAAACTTGAAATAAACATTCTGAGAAAAAAAGTCAAGTTTTTTTCTCAGAATTGTGAGTTGTCTTGCAATTTCCGACTTTATAACTCGCAATTGCGAGTTTATATCATGCAATTCTGAGAAAAAAAGTCCGAATTGTGAATTTATATCTCGCATTCTGACTTCATAACTTGCAATTGTGAGTTTTTATCTCACAATTCTGAGAAACAAAGAATTACAAGAAAAATTGTGAGATGAAAAAGTCTCACAATTACTTTTTAAAAATGTTTTATTCAGAGGACAGAAACACCATAATAATGTGTATAGTGCCTGGACTAATTTGTTTACATCATTTCCAAGCTTCCTGAGAGTGTACAATTACCGCTAAGCTCTTTTGGTGGGATTCTGTTGCTACAGTACCAGCTGATTGGTGTATATTTCTTCCGGGTTATGGATGGTGTTGTATGTCACCTGAGAATGTGGCTACTACATTTTTTTTTAAAGACTTCTTTTTAAAGAAATGGCTTGTACAGAAGCATATATCATTGCTTAACAATTGTGGAGCTCATGGTAGGTCTCTCTTGAAAGATTTATACAGAATCGTTAAAACTCAATTTCTCTGGAGAAGATGAATGGGATGTTTCCAAAACCAGACTGTTGTGCTCTATTAGACGATCCTCATTAGAAGCACCTTAAAATGATTTGTGAAATAAAATACCATGCATGTTACGTTTTGATTTATAGATACAAATTCCAGTGTGAAACGTATGAGTGGCAGCAAATAAGCAAATTCTGTACAATGCGAAGCTAATTCTGTCTAGCCGTTCTTGTTCCCTTCCAGTCCTGACAGCGAGTTCACTGATGTTTTATAGTGGTATCATCTGAACTGTCAGCTGCAGTGTTCTGGGTAACAGTGTGTTTATACTATATATTATGTTGGATCTCAGTATGGTTTTCTGAAAAGGAAACGCACATTTTCTATCTATCCTGCTTCCTCTATCTTGACATGCAGCGCACAGACTGAAGCAGGTTTTGTGTAATCCTGTCGGTTGCCTTGACGTTTCGTTCATCAAAGCCATTGATGGTCATCCTTTAGTTGTGTTATTTCTTTCTAAAACATCAATACCCTGAGAACATCCAGTCGCAGCATGAGACCAGTAGATTCACCTTAGAAGTAAAACAGATTCAATCTATATAGAAGTATGGCATGTAAAGATTCCCACATTGCACCTGGCAGTAATGCACCAGAGATGAATTGCGCAATCGTATGGATTTTGTGAACCGCCTCCCTCAAAACCGCTTTAAAGTAGAGTTGTGTTTTTGTAAAGTAGATTAACTCTGACAGATCAGCAATGAGGATGGTCTGTATTTATCTCAATGGCAGATTCATAAATTTGAACTGCTCAAGAAAAAAAAAACAGCGCAGTGTAAGCAATCATCGAGTGAACATCTTGCTTTCTATTTGCCATTGGGCTTTCGAGATATTGGCACTTGGAGTTTTAGAGACCTAACAGCAATGCTTCAGAAACAAATTACTGTGTTATTTTTCATCTCACCTCCAGACCTCAATCTAAGAAAAGGTACAATCAGGTGGTGACTGATTGAACCTGTCACCTAACCCTCCTCCGATTGAATTTACCCCACAGTTACTTCACCGCAGCGCTACGGTGTCGTTGGCAGCAGGCGACTCAAAGAATCGAAGGAAGCTTGATAATGTCTCCTCCTGTCTCGTCTAGGTGGCTGTCCACAGCAATCACATAAAAGAGTCACTCGTGGTAGACGGATGACACCGTGTTGTGTCTGGTGTCTGTCATAAATGCAGTCGCACTAAGTCGTCTGCGTGTGACATGTTTGCGATTGGAGATGTCACGTTCGCTTTCAGGCTGTTATTTTTTAAATGGGAGTCTATTCTGGTCAAAAATGAGTCATTCGATATTTTGCATTTAGTCGAGACGAGTGTGATTAGATTTTGTGCTGTGAGTGTAATCAGAGCCTAATTAAAACATTGGCGGATACGAGGACGAATTGAAATCGATGCCTGTTATAGAAACTTGAGTTCTTCATTTCTTCAGTTGCCCTGCTCTAGATATAATGCTCTCATGTCATTTTTTCTGCTCTTTCTCATGACATTGCTTTTGAAATCTTGTCGACAAGGCCATTTTAAAGTGAAAGACTAAATTTATTTGTGACACTTACCACAGATAATACAAATTGCACATGTACAAGAATGTTCAAATGTTTGGGTTTGTAAATATTGTAATAAGTCTCTTATGCTTATTTTTGGTTTTAATATATTTTAAAATGTAATTCATTCATGTGATGGCAAAGCTGAATTTTCAGCATCATTACTCCAGTTTTCAGTGTCACATATCCTTCAGAAATTATTCCAATATGCTGATCTGCTGCTCGAGAAACATTTCTTGTTGTTATCAATGTTGAAAACTCTTGTGCTGCATATTTTTGTGGAATTGTGATACAGGATTCTTCAGGATTCTTTGATTAAACAGTTCAAAAAACAGCATTTATTTGAAATTAGAGTTCCATTTTTGGAATATCATGGAATTTTAAAAGGTCTATTCCAGACATTGGAAGTCAGGAACTTTGATATATTTTTTTATGGTTAGGTTATTTTTCAGCACCATTTTATTCCCATCCCGTTCGTCATCTGGCAGTCACTTAAAGGTTGTATCAGCGATTTCTAGTCTGAAGCATAAAGTGTCAAATTCAGCTGACCTTTCTTCACGATCCGCTCGCTGCCTGCCCCATAAATTGTCTGTGAAAAAAACCGCGTCTCTCTGGTCAGCCTAGGGTCCGAGATATGCCGAAAAAACAATCGGCACTACCAACCTTTCCACAGAAAAACAAACAGTGTTCCAACCAATCAGCGTCAGGGGTTTGATGTAGTGGACTTACGCTCCGCCTCCCTCACATCCCAGCACCAGTAGGAAAGTCCACAACACCAAACCCCTGACGCTGATTGGTTGGAACTCTGTTTGTTTTTCTGTGGAAAGGTTGGTAGTGCCGATTGTTTTTTTGGCATATCTCGGACCCTAGGCTGACCAGAGAGACGCGGTTTTTTTCACAGACAATTTATGGGGCAGGCAGCGAGCGGATCGTGAAGAAAGGTCAGCTGAAATTGACACTTTATGTTTTAGGCTAGAAATCGCTGATACAACCTTTAAGTCTAATGCAGTCACCAGGCTGTACCTGTTAACTAAGGCAAACATGCCAGGAAAATGTAATTGTTAAGACCTTTAGCTAGAAAATGACCACTTCGAATACTGGGTTAAAAGTAAATGATAGAAAAGCAAAAACTATATGTGAAGAAATAAAAAGATTTAATAATGAACTTGATTACAAACAGAAATTCCTTCAGAGCGTTTAACCCTTGAAAGCATAAAAACCATAAATTATTTTTTGTAGAAATAGATAACAAACACAGAAAAATATCAAAGTGCATTTAACAGGTAAAAGCAAAAAAAAAACATAATAAAGCTTACAAATGGATGGATCTTTTTATTATAGGTCATGGAAATTCAGCTTTTTAGTCAGTGAAAGTCAGGGAATTGGACATTTGGCTTAAAGTGGGAACACTGTGAAATTGAGATCTTTTTAATAGTATAAATTAAAAATGTAATGCAACCTTGATGAATAAAAGTATTAAAAGTATTTTTAAATAGTAAATAGTAAAATCCTATTGACCTTAAACTTTTGAATGATAGACAGCATACAAGCATAGTTTTAAAAGTATATATTTTTAAAGGGTTAGTTCACCAAAAAATAAAAAATTAGCCCATGATGTACTTACCCTCAAGGCATCCTAGGCGGATATGACTTTCTTGATGTGTTTTTGTAAGAAAAATATCCATATTTAAAACATAACAATCACTTTTCTCTACTTAAGTGTTAACTTAAGTAGGTGTTAACTCAAAAGTCACGAATGCGGATACATAGTGGAGAGGTCAAAACAAAACACTGGTCAAGAATTAAAAAAAGGAGGATTTGTGAAGAAAAATGTTGGAGGATTTCAATATAAGCCAAGATGGAGACTGGTTTGTCCTTTGCTAAAGTAAGGAAACTGCTTCCTTTGCTCCTGTTAACAAACGTTGGTTTTTCGCAATGCGCAATGCATACATCCGACGTCATCTACCTGGAATGGCTTGCATCTCTGACACTTAGCACAAGCTAGAGAAAAGTGATTATTATGTTTTAAATATGGATATTTTTCTTACAAAAATGCATCAATTCACTACATGAGGCCACCCCTCAGAGCTGTGTGGAGCACTTTTTATTAAGGATGAATGCGCTTTATTGGACCCACCCACTGCCATTATAAAGCTTGGAAGAGTCAGGGCATTTTTTTAATATAACTTTGATTGGATTTGACTGAAAGAAGAAAGTCATATACACGTAGGATGCCATGAGGATGAGTAAATCATGGGCCAATTTTCATTTTTGGGTGAACTAACCCTTTAATGAATCAGTGAGCTATTAGAGGAATTTACTCTACAAATCTAACTAGTTTTAACCAGGCCAAGCACAATAAATGTATGCTTTTATTATAATCAGTTTTTCCTCTAATCGCTGCGACAAACAGGGAATTGCATTAGCCGTTTAGTTTTTATTTGTTGCATCCTATTGTCATTGACATGCTGCGTATCCTTGCCCATTATGAATTCTCATTATCTCATAATCTTGCTTCCCAGAGCTGGAGTCCTACAGTATATTAACATCAATATGTTCTGATTGTGTCGTGTCGCACCGCATTTTCACTTTCAGCGTGGGCAGACAAGTTGACATCACCTTGAGTCTGGTCGAACAGCATTAGAACATGAAAGTGAGCAGGGTTGCTTCGGGTCTGAATAAATTAGCTCTGTATAAATTAAATGTTCTGACCTTCTTGCATTTTGTCTTTTAGGTCTTTAAAGGTCAATAGGCTGGAGAACAGCAAGGGTTGTGTGTTATGTGAAAAAGTTAAACTGTTTAAGCGGTCTAAAGTGCCCTTTTATTCAAGTGTTAGCATTAAGCGTGAGTCATTTAATCCTGAGCAGCTTGTATTCAACATACAGTGAAAGAACTAAAGAGCAGATTAAACTAGCCCTTCTGTTCCTCTTGCTCTTCATTATGGCATTACTTGTTGGCTTTTCAATTACTATTCCGATCACAGCGGGCTGTGTATTCCCTCAGTGCATTAAGCACTGATTGCATTATTTATTAACAACAGCCATCAGTTCATTGCTGTTGATCCAAGTTGCTCCATTTCCGACTTTATCCTCAATTATTGAGAGATAACGCCAGCCGAGATGATATCTAACAATGAAAAAAGCAGCTATTTACATCTTACTGCCTTGCTTCTGTGCTTTTCACCACTTGCGTAGAGTTGTTGTGCCGTAGCGAATGTGAAAAAGTATCAGAGAGTATATTTAGACATAATGGTTAGATGTCGTCCTGCTAAAGCAGACAGCACAACTGTTATTTCTACCATTAATTTAGCTTTCACACTCATTAAAATGGTCTTCCAGAGGAGTCGCGGTGCGGACGCCGCTCACCTGTGCTTATTTGTCTTGCGTTACACCTAGAGCTAATCGCGAGACCATCGACGTCATAAAACAGCTGTAATTATACTAGTGCTCTCGCTCTCGCTCTCGCTGTCCGATTCTGCTGACACATCTAACAGAAGACCTCATTAAGCGCTCAGTCCCTCCCTTCTGGACCCTGTAAATACATCTCCACTAACTCAAAGATACAAACAAGAAGTTGGAGAGTTATTTTGGTCTCTAATGGAATTGGGACCTTATCTGGCTTTGTTATCAGTTGATTAAGTAATGCACTGCTCCCGTGGAGACGCTTGCCGTCTGAGTTTCTCAGAGTTCTTTAGGTGAAGTCAAGGTCAGATGTAATCCAAACTCCTGCATACTTTTAGCTTCTCTAAGTCATGCCTACTGGCCAAATGCAATTATATTTAGTGGGATTTTTCAAAAGAAATCAGAAGATACATTTTGAGCACACTAAAGCTGTTGTAGGATTTTGAAATTTTGAAGCAACTTTATCTCCAAGTTTATATCTGAATGCTAAGTAATAGAAGTATGTGTGGCTTTTATGACTTGTAAAACCTGTATAACTTACTTTCTTCTGTGGAGTATAAAAGAAAATATGTGTAGACAAGATTTTTTTCCTATACAAGGAATGTCTGTGTTCCTCAGAAGAAAGAAAGTCATACTTGTTTGAAATGCCATGATGGTGAGTAAATGATGACAGATTTACTTTGGTTTGATTTTGATTTTGATTTTTTTTTGGACCATTGGGGCATCATATAACAAATCACATGACTACATGAGCAGTGTTACTAGACTATAATAAACTATTTATTTCCTCTTTTAATTTTCATTAGTTGACCGATAACATTGGTCATTATAAAAGGAACACTCTTTATGTGTGATTCAGTTTCAAATTGAAGAAAAGTTTGTTCAAAGCACTTTCTCACTTCATACACAAAAAAGTGCTAAACCTTGCCAGAATTTATTTTCTTGATGATTTGATATATTTTATAGGCTATTAGTCATTTTATAATTTCAAAATGTAAAGTAGAAATGAATGACTAATAAGCTGATAAGTGCTCCTCTTCTCCCATCTACTGGTTTTGATTTACTTTTTTAAAATTTTACATGAGTGTTTGTTTAACACAAAGTATATTTTGGTCATTCCATTAAAAATAGCATTTAAACTGGATCAATTTTAGAGCTTTATAGTTGTGTGAAATGCTTGAAAGTCATTGAAAAGTGCTTGAATTTCTCTGTCAGAATGTTGTGCAAACCTTGAAATGAATAATGTCATAACATTCACCTATTTCTGACACAACACCATGGTTATAGTTAACGTTACTACTTCTGGTTTTCTGACGTACGTCAGTGCTGTTTATAACAGACAATTCTGTGCAGTGTTTGAATGCTTCTCAGTAAATCTTGCAACAACCTTGTGCATTCTACGATGAATTCAAATGCTGGATCTCACTGGATCCCGCAGCTCACTCAATTATTTGTGTTTCATTATGTTTTTGTTTCGTTGACGTTTTATGTTTCTAATATGTAACAGCAATGACAGCGCTTGTGAGTTGGACAACACTGCACTGAATAAAGGTTCCAAAAGGGTGTTTTTACAGTAATGCCATAGAAGATCAATTTTTAGTTCCCCAAAGAACCTTTCAGTGAACAGTTCCTAAAAGAACCATTTTGAAGAACATTTTAAAACCTTTTTCAACTATAAAGAACCTTTTCTACTTTCGAAAGGTTCCATGGATGTTTAAGGTTGATGGCATTGATGCCAATAATAAGAACCTTTTTTTTAAGATTGTGTGGTCGCACCATTGAAATGAAAAAAATGGTTGCAAATTGCGACTATTTGTTCGCAGTCTGGAGCCCTGATGTCGACCCATGAACACCACCCATACTATGTATTTTCTATTTGAATATTTCATTTCAAAACCTTGGGCTTTTTGTAGGGTATTGGTCGTCTATTTTCTTAGGAAGGTTTTCCACTAGATGTTTGAACATGGATACTGTAATTTGTGCCCATTCATACCAGAGCATCAGTGAGGTCAGGAAATGATGTTGGATAAAGGGATCTGGCTCAAATTCCCCATTCTCATTCATCACCTCAGAGGTGTTCAGTGGTTTGTGAAATCCAGTCAGGTTCTTCCACACCATATTGTCTATGCTAAACCAAAACATGCCACATTATGTTATAAATGTTAGTCTAAGGAAATAGTTTGAATGTGTGTTTGATTTCATGCAGCTTTTAGTAATTAGTGTGACTGAAATAGGTAGTCCCGTTAATTATTATCCACATACTTTCTGCCATGTGGTGTATCTACAGTATTAGCATTATGATTTTAGCACATCAGTCATTCCCATGACATGAGAAAAAAAAGATTATTTTACATTCATTGTGCAGTGTAAAAGTTCAAATACTGGTTATACTCTGTTTTAGGTCAAAGCAGCATATTTTTGCATTTATTGAAGTAATATATTATCATACATTACTCTATCCCTGGTTCATCAATCAAACAGAGATACATATTCCAGAGAATCATTTTAAATGAGCTACTTTGCCTATCCGTTTTTCACATGCATGCTTTGCAGTTCGTTCTGTACTGTTTATTCCCTTTTTCACATTCACACCGCACACTCGATCCTTGACATGTGTGCACACACACACACACACACACACACACACACACACACACACATTTATAAGCCTGTTTCCTCATGGGGACCTGAGAAATGTCCCCACAAGGTCAAAATCTACTGGTATTCCTATCCTTGTGGGGACATTTGGTCCCCACAACGTGATGAATACCAGGTACACACACACACACACACGCACACACACACACACACACACACACACACACACACACACACACACACACACACACACACACACACACACACACACACACACACACACACACACAGACACTGCATAGGTAAAACCAAAGCTCAAGGCTTACTTGTCATCTCTTCATTTATCAAGCTCAAGACAAAGAGATTTTATGCTCGTCTCCTGCATTTTTTTAGCATTTACATTGCAAGTGAGCCACCAGACGGAAGTTGTCAGAGGGTTGTGAGGAGTTCTGCATTTGATGGAGCTACTCCTCACTGAAGGAGCCCTCATATTTACTGATGAAAAGACTGCCGAAATGACACATCATAAGCTTTGCCTCCAGCTCCGAAGGAGGGTGGTGATTTATTGAGCAATTTCTTGTGTTTACCCAGATGCACTATTGCCGGGGATGCTTTAGTGTTTTAGTTTCTTTTGTTTTGCTTTTTCATTGCAGTGCTATTAGTAGTCATTAATGCATTTTTTTGGTCAATAATCACCCTGGATTATGGTTGAAGCTCCTAGTGGAATAATTACAATCTTTTAAAGAGGATTTTAGAGCACGTTTACGACACGAAATGTGTTTTATCAGCACTCGTTGAAAACACTCAAATCCTTTTACATCTGTTTAAATGATGTAGTTGCTCAGAGCATTGTCACCTATTATGTTAGCAATAAACGCTCCCTCAAAACCGCTTGAGCTGCTATCTTACACCGGCAAACGACAAAAATAAATTTGTGTGCTACAGCCTTCATCATCATAATGAACTTGTGAATAATGCAATTATGACAGAACTCCTCTCCCCTGATTGTCGGCCATCATCATACTAAAGAGTTTGCATCATTTCTGACGAGCCTTTAATCCAATTCGCCCAAAACTAAATCCAATCAGCCATATGGCAAAGCTCAGCAATATTTCCTGCTGCCTCCACACATCTGAGAGATCTTCATGGCACAGGGTCAATGCTTCTCGATGAAGGATCCCACTCAGTGTATATATCTCCCTCTAGAAGGTGTGTGAGAGAGAGGTGCACTCATGTTTCCTTGCGCCCTGCGGGGAGCTCTTATTGAATTACTGCCACGTGGGTGCAGCAGCTGTCCTCCCAGCCACAGCGGGCCGCAGCTGCTAATTGCTGCGTAATAGGCCCAGCAGCAGGGAAGGTCAGAGGGGCGTCCGGCAGCCGTGCCCGTCGCCTTTGATAAGGGACTGAAGCATTGTTGAGATCTTCATATCCTGCGGCGGTGTGAAAACAAACAGCAGCCTGCTGAAATCGGCACACCCCGGGAGAGATGATTGGCAGTCGTTGAGTATATAGCTTCAGCTGGACGGTTGTGTTTGCAAAATTCTCTTGGTTCTTGCGAGATGCATAGACTGGGGATAAATATTGGTGGTTCATCTGTGATTGGGGTTTACTTGCAACCGTTGCAAGTAAAGCAGCCTTCACGCCATGTTGTAATTACCATAATTCTAAAATGACAACATGTGATATTCTACTCGAAGCTGAATTATGTGTTTCTAAGGCAACACAGTCAACGCCAAAGCCTTCACATGCTCCAGAAATCGTAATTGCAACTTGTAAGCTTGGATTGTTCTGAGAGTTACGACTTGGACCATGTGACAGATGTACCACCTGACCGCCGCCAGATTAATTTAGGCACTACTTTGGCTGTACCTCTGAGTCCAAGAACATTTGCAGTGCTGTCATCTTGAAATTGACCCATTGCAAAAACTCGCCTGCCTTAGTTACTGTTGTTATGTCTGACAAACAATGCCTCTCTCACACTACACATCACGTTCTCACGCAGTGAAAAATACATTGTGGAACCTGAGAGTATAATTGTCATAGTTTGGATGTTGCTGTTCCAGCCGCGATGTCACAGAAATAGAAACTGTTTCTAAAATAGAAATTTTGCATGTCACCGTGATGGCTAGTTAGGACAAAAACTTGATTAAACATGGTGAAATACTGACACAGAAGAGAAGAAATTGTTGAATAAAGTCATTATTTTTGTTTTCTTTGCGCACAAAAAGTATTAAGGTTGAACCACGTATGTCACATGGACTATTTAACAATGTCCTTACAACCTTTCTGGGCCTTGAATGTGTCAGTTGTGTTGCAGGGGCAGAAAGCTTTTACATTTTTAATTCAAGAATATCTTAGTTCCTACGGGTTTGGAATGACATTAGGGAGAGTAATTAATGACAGAATTTTCTTCTTTTTTTTTGTAAACTATGCCTATAAGGCATTTTTATCTTCAAACCGTTGCTTTCAGCTAAATGTCCTCTATCCATAATGTTTTTCCAGTGAAAAAGTGGTTTTGTCTGAATCAGAAGAGAAATATTCTCAGATCAAGCACTGTTTACAAGCAAAAACGGCCCAAAAGAGTTCAAAGGGTAAACAAACATGTCAGCCTATTTTGATAGAGGACAGCAGAGGATGGACTTTTTCACTGGTGGAAGTGTTATTATGGATTATGGTCTTGTGTTTTGGCTAGAAGCTGCAGTTTAAAGTTACTGATGGATTTGTTTCTTCTAAAGATTAAGCTTTTCACTTCAAAAGATGTTTTGCTTGAATTGATCAACTGGAGTCATGTGAATTACTTGTGTGATATTTTTATCAGCTGTTTGAACTCTCATTCTGACAGTACCCATTTAAACCAAATACAAATATGAAATCACTTTGAGCAAGATCGTGACAACACCATCCGCAGAATGTTGGAGGGAGTTTCCTCAGCATCAGGTATGATGAAGTGCAAAACCCGGGGAATTGAAAATTGCCATCTTCGATTCTACACCTCTGAGAGTGGATAATTATGAGCACAGCCGTATGAGTACACGGCCCCTGACATCTTCCCAGCAGGGTCACTGCTCAGAGAACAGCCCAGTAAAATGATGTCCAGACCACCATCAGAGAAAACACAAAGCACAGTAAGTTACCGTAGGTCTCAGAACCCACCCAGAGGCCACTAGTAATCAACGCTATGACACATTCTACCTGATCTCATGATGAAAATGTACCTGTGGGAACTTTTCGCAAGATGCGAAGTACGTACCAATACGTACATATCACTGCAGTTTCCAACAGAAATGAACACTAGAGGCGGTAAAACAGCGAGCACTTGTTATCATTTTTGCACACAGTTTTAATTACAGCTTCATATGTTTCCACTTTCACTTTCCAGATGTAGCAAGCTTGCCCAGTAGCTCAGCCGGCACAAAATTGGAATCCTTGGGTACAAATTCCATGAAAAACACAACTCACGATGAAAGAGCTGAAAGGTGACAGATAAAAAACAAGCTAAAACAGCATGCTTGCGATTACATTTTTACATCACATTCACTTTTGTTCGTACTATTTAGGTGTGGTGCAGATGGTACCTTATTTTAAAACGTCACTGAGCATTAGAGTTATAGCGCCACTCAACGGACATTTCAAGTCAGATCTGCGGTGACGTACAAAACAAACGTCAGATAAAACGTACCATATGGACGTTCATCTGTTCCGGGGGGAAAACAACAACAACACTCTTTTAGTGCCACTCAGTGGACATTTCACATCTAATATGTCACGAAACGTACATGGCAGTACATATTTTGCGTCTTGCGGAAAAGTACCCACAGGTACATTTTTGTCATGAGACAAGGTTGGACACTTGCCTTTCAGGAAGTATTGCATCACTTGGCTTGCACCGTCTCATTCCTAAAACTGAGGATGATGGAGTAGCAGCCCGAGTTTCCTCAGAGATCTTCTTTTTCCCTTTTTATTTGTCTTAACATCTGTTTCAACACCTAAGTCATGCATTTTTAGTGAATTTTTACCGTTGTTCTTCTAAAGTGCAGATCAATATTTCTGTTCACACATCTTGTCACTCATATTTTTCATTCTAGCCTCAAAAATCAGTTGATAGTGCTCTAAAATAAGACATCCGATGCGATATACAGGTATGTGAAGTTTCATATTGACATCTATTTTTTCTTTCTCTCTCTCCCTGTGGGGTCACAAAGGAGGGCAAACACATTTCATGCCATTTCATTTTCAAAGCCCTCAATAACTAAAACAGCATGAATTTTTGACCTGAAGCAATCAATGTGAGTCCACTAGGAAACAAAAGTGTGTTTTTGTTGTTGTTGTTGTTGTTGTAAACTGCAATCCTTTTTACCAATGTGGTAAACTCAAGATTGCGTAGATCAATACTAAGATTTTGTTGTTTGGGGTTGTGGCTGTTGGAAAGGGCTGTGAACTATCCTTAATGTAAGAGTAAAAAATTAGATTTTGGTTGTGTTCTCTATCCTCAATTCATCATGTCGTGCAAAACTCTCCAAAAGGGATCAGGAAATGTGCATAAAGGGTTAAAGTTTAATCCTCCATTCACTAATACAGAAGTCAGATCAAGCCATGAAGAAACAGTCTATCTCCAGACACAGGCAGTACGCCAGCTGCTGTGAACTCTCTTGAGGAGCTGGGGTCTCACCTGCCGCCCCTGCGGTCCGCTCTTATAGCCAACTTTCTGCACGGCTGCCAGGCATTGCCACATTTACAGATGCTAATTGGCCAGTTTGCATTTAAAATTAGAATTTGCCTAAAATAACTGAGAAGGAAGACAGAACGAGAGACTTGTTTATCTGTCTGTGGTCCGATTGTTGGCTGGGGTTTTATTGTGGATTGATTATTGCTCTGTAGACACATTGTTGCTGAGAAATGAAAAACAATTCCATTTTTTTTTTGTTTCCTTTCTTGTACCAGTTCTTGGTGGTGACAGGCTCTAATTTTGTCTCGTTTGGTCTAGAAAAGCCTTCTCATATCATATAAAGGTTAACTAAAACTATTAAACATGCATATCAAAGCTTTATTTCAGAGCAGAGGGAAAATGTACTCTGGAAATGATAATGATATTCTCACACTGTGTAATCAGCTCAGTCCCATCATGGTGCAGTTTAAAGGTCACACATGCTCCTATTGACATTCAGAATATAGAGAGAATGAAAATGATGATTTAATTTTGACATATTAACGCAAAATAAGAAATGTACAATCAGCATTGCAGTGAGAAAAATAATTTCTTTGGAAATGTCTTTTATCATAAGTTGCATGCTACACGCTCAGCTTCAAAATATGTTTTATATGATGCTTGTGAAATGAAGATTTTGTTTCATCTAGAGGCAAATTATTGCTTAGGCAGGTATATGAGGGTCTAAACATCTGTTCTTGTAATAAATAGATCATATGATTGTTTTCAGTAATATTTTATACATTTGAAGTCAAAAGTTTACAAATGCCTTGTTAATTAATGTTAATTAATTTACCAAAATAAGAGGGATCATACAAAATGCATGGTATTAGGGGCTAAGCACCGAAGGTGCGTAGGCACCTATTGTATCCGTTAACGTTCTTTTTCTTCCGCTCTGGAAGTCTATGGCAGCCCATAGAACCGCTTGAGGGAAAGTTGTATAATTTGGCACACTGATAGAGGACAGACCCAACATTAACCATAGCAAGTTTGGAGTCTCTAACTCAAACTCTCTAGCGCCACCACTTGTCCAAAATTTTACTTTGTTTTTGCTAATAACTTTTGAACCGTAAGCCGCAGAATCAAAATTCTTTTTTTTTTTCTGAATCAGTGGCTCATACCGAGCCAAATTTCAAAAATCGTAAGGTTTAGTTTTTTTTCTGTAATTAATTGTTTGAAAAACCTACTTTTTCGAACTTGTCCTAGACGGTTTGTCTAATTTTCACTAAAATTGGCACAGATCATCTTCAGACCACGCTGGCAAAAAGTTATGGAATTCAAGATTTTTAGTTACACCGTTCTCAAATAATGTGTGAACAAATTCTACGAAAAAGATGCAAAAATGGATGTAAGGCTATATCTCCGTAACGGTTTGGCATATTGAGACCAAACTTGCTGTGAGTCATAACAAGCATGACCTGAGGCTACCTGCAGTGTTTCGGCACAGTGCCACCTAGTGGTCAGGAGTTATGAAAAATGGCTTTTTTTGCTCATAACTTCTCAAGGGTTTGGCCAAAAATCTTGAAACTGGTCTCATTAGATTTGGAGGAGCATGCCAAGTCATACCATATCCAATTTTCCCATGTTGTACATTTTGTGTGTCGGCCATTTTGAATTTTGTTGTAATATGCTATATTTTACGAATAAATTGACATATCATTACGAAACTCGGTACGTACCTTTAGCATCATGCCCTGACAGTGCTCAAAAAGTTTGGAGGCAGCACCACCTTGTGGTCAAACGTTATAAAGAAATTCAGAAAAATGTTAATATCTTGATATATTCCTTGGATAATGCTGAGAACATCGATACCACTTATGTCAGAATTGGAATAACTTCCTGTCCGCCATTTTGATGTATGTTGAAAACCTTCTTTTACGTACTCCTCCTAGACCGTTACTCTGATTTTCACCAAATTTGGCTCGGATCATCTTCAGACCGTGCTGACAAAAAAATCATCGATTTCGTGTCGATGCCCAGTAGGAAACGTTTTTTGTTTAGTGCATCAACAAATTTGCTGAAAAGATGCCAAACTGCATCTGAGGCTGTATCTCTGCAAAGCTTTGACATATTTGCACTAAACTTTGTATGTGCGTCGATACCTCACTCTGACTACGCCACATCAATTTGATAACAGTGCCACCTATTGGTCAAGAGTAGTAAACCATTCATTTACTATCAATTATAAAATATCCAAAAATGCTAATAACTGTAGATAGCATTAGCCTATTGTAATAAGTCTCAAAATAATCCTTGGGTCATGCTGACCACATAGATACCAATTATGACACAGTTGGTCAATCTTCATGTCCGCCATTTTGGTTAATGTTGAAAACCTACTTTTTCGAACTAGTCTTAGACCATTCGTCCGATTTTCACCAAAATCGAGTCAGATCATCTTCAGATGGTGCTGACAAAAAATTATGGATTTCATGTTGATAGATGAAAACGCTTTCGTACAGCGCCTCTACAAATATTAGGCTTGATGCCAAAATGATTCTGAGGCTTTATCTCTGCAAAGCTTTGACATAATGACACCAAACTTTAATTGTGCCTTTGTCACCTCACACTAAACGCACCACATCGATTTGATAACAGCGCCACCTGTTGGTCAAACGTAATAAGCCATTAAATCATATCAGTAGGCGTTCTACATCATTTTTCTGTCATTTTGGCTAAAATCATCTTAAAATGGCTTCCTTTTGCTCATTGTTGCAGTTGGTTTGCTGTTCCTGCCATCCTTAGCTCCTCATTTTCCCCTTTGAGTGCTTGGCCCCGTAATTGGCCCCATAATTTTTTATTTAGTACTGTCCTGAAAATTATATTTAAGATAAAAGACGTTTACATATAGTCCACAAGAGAAAATACTATTAAAAAAATACTAATTGATGAGAAAATAGTAATTGATAAAAATGACCCTGTTCAAAAGTTTCTATACACTTGATTCTTAATACTGAATGATCCACAGCTGTGTGTGTTTTTTTTTTTTTTTCATTTCTTTTGTTTAGTGATGGTTGTTCATGAGTTTCTTGTTGATTCTGAACAGTTAAACTGTCTGCTGTTCTTCAGAAAAAACCTTCAGGTCCCACAAATGTTTTGGTTTTTCAGCTTTTTTGTGTATTTAAACCCTTTCCAGCAATGACAGTATGATTTTGAGATCCATCTTTTCAGACTGAGGACAACTGAGGAACTCATATGCAACTATTACAGAAGGTTCAAACACTCACTGATGCTCCAGAAGGAAAAACAATGCATTAAGATCTGGGGGGTGAAAACTTTTTGAATTTGAAGATCAGGGTAAATTTAATTTATTTTGTCTTTTGTGAAGTACCTTCTGTAATTTCTGAAGGGCAGCACTAAATGACAAAAAAAAAAAAATGATATTTGGGCAAAATAAGATATTTTGTTTATGCATTCATTTTAGTATTCTGTTTAAAAGTTCACATCCCTAGCTCTTAATGCATATTTTTTCCTTCTGGTGCATCAGTGAGCGTTGGAACCTTCTGTAATAGTTGCATATAGGACCCTTAGTTGTCCTCAGTGTGAAAAGATGGATCTCAAAATCATTGTTGGAAAGGTTTCAAATACACAAAAACACTGAAAAACCAAAGAATTTGTGAGACCTGAATTATTTTTCTGAAGAACAGTGAGCAGTTTAACTGTTCAGGACAAACAAGGGACTCATGAACAACTATCACTAAACAAACAAAAACAAAAAAAACTGCCTTTGTGGTAAAGCACTAAATATCTAATTTTTACATTGTACTGCACACTTAGCTAACTAATGTGTTGAGGCTACTGGTGGCATTAAAAAAAAAAAATATATATATATATATATATATATATATATATATATATATATATATATATATATATATATATATATATATATTTATATATAAAAAAAAATATATATTATATATATATATCTAATATATATATATAATATTATATATTATATATATATTATAGAGATTTATAATATATATATATATATATAAGTGTGGTCTCTTAGACACAGACACTTTAGGGTTTAATTGTCACATTTAGCCTATAAAAACTGAATGAGAACTTCATTTTGACAGTTTAATTTCATAGAACATTAAAATGTGCTCAGAGAGCAAATATTCCACTGTGCCCTCATTCTAAGAACATTTAAGGGGATTTCAGCGAGAATGAGTTGCGGCTGCTGATAGCATAATTTATTCACAGCCAGTGTCTGTGTTGTTTTAAGGCCTAGAAGAATTATGCAAATTAGTAATGGTGCAAACACACAAAGTTGAGCAAGTTTGTGCAATCTGATCGTGGTTTGCAAAGGGCGGTTTGTAAGGAGGCAAACATATAAGTAGGCAGAAGGCCACATACAGTATACACAGACCTGAACATGAGTGTGCATATGTAGAAAATTAAACATAAAATACTATAAGACATGTCTGACTATTCTGACAAAAATTAAAGAAAGAAAATGGCATTCTCTTTCAATGGCTTGTTTTCTGTAATATTAGTCAAGCCATAACATTTTAAATCCAAGTACAATTTCATATTGTGGTTACAGTGTGACTAATACTAAGTAAATCAGCGCTTGATTCATTCATTTGAATCATGAATCATTCATTTTAATTTGGGATAAGAAAATATGCCATTTTTGACACTATCTGATGTTTTATATGGCCAACAGCATATTTATTTATTGATTTATGTTACCTGTGTCTCACCATGAATACACAGTATGTTTACAGATTTCTTTTAGCCCTAAAACACAACACAATGCATTGACAATTTGGGTAACACCTGTAAAATATTAATACAGAAAGTCCCTTGATATTCACACAGTGCATTGGGCTCTATTTTATTTATTTATTAATTTTTTTGACATGTTTCTTATAGTGTACGCACAGTTGATCAGGCTACAGTTACTTCTAGAACTGGATTAAGTTTGATTACATTTCTCTCATTTGTCTCCTCAAAGAAAATGCTTTAAAGCTGACAAAAAACATTTTGAATTTATCAATGCTTGTAAAGTTTGGTAGTTTTAGTGCTTTCTGAAGTGTTAAAGGGATAGTGCACCCAAAAAAATACCCTATCATTTATAACCCTCAAGTCATCCTAGGTGTATATGATTTTATTCTTTCAGACGAATACGATCAGAGTTATATTTAAAAATGTCCTGGCTCTTCCAAGCTTTATAATGGCAGTGAATGGGTGTTGAGATTTTGAAGTCCAATAAAGTTCATACATCTGTCATAAAAAAAGTACTCCACATAATTAAAAAAAGGCCTTCTGAAGTGAATTGATGGGTTTGTGTAAGAAAAATATCCATATTTAAAACTTTATTAACTGCAATCTCTAGCTCGTTCACAAGAGCGTGGCATTCCAGCAGATGACAGAGGTGTAGCGTAAGCTCCAGTGAGAAGTGACGAATGCAGAAGCACAGAGGAGAGAGCAAAACATAACACCGGTCACTAATTAAAAGTCCAAAGCATGGGATAAAAAGAAAAATGTTGGAGAATTTTGATATAAGCCAAGAGGAGACCTTGGAGAGAGAGGTTTTCATTTGTTGCAAACAAAACTTAGTTCTCGCTTGACTAGCATATTCACACCAGAATTTACGCTACGCCTACATCCTACGTCATCTGCTGAAACACCACTCTCTTGTGAACATGCGTACGATGTAGCAGAAGCTAGAGATTACAGTTTATCAAGTTTTAAATATGGATATTTTTCCTACACAAATGCATTGATTCACTTCAGAAGGCCTTTATCAACCCCCCGGAGCCATGTTGAGCACTTTTTATGATGGATGGATGCACTTTATTGAACCTAAAAATCTTAACACCCATTCACTGCCGTTATAAAGCTTGAAAGAGCCACGACTTTTTTAATCTAACTCTGATTGTATTCGTCTGAAAGCCATATACATCTAGAATGGCTTGAGGGTGAACAAATCATGGGGTAAATTCATTTTTGTGTGAACTCTCCCTTTAATGTAAAACGTAAGTGACAATGTTCTTTTTTGGATCTCAATCTGATCAGTCACACTTTGAATGCAAGTATGAATCCAATCTGGCTAAACTCATCTTAAAGTCTCAAAGAAATGCATGCAGCGCAAAGTCTTTTCTTCCATATTGCCATGTACATCAGAGCAAAAATAGATTACGAAAATACCGAACATGTAGAATGGGGCTCTCGGTTCTATCCGCCAGTTGTCGATTGGATGGAGGCAGATTTTCTTTTTTGTCAAAAAACGAAACATGCACAGATGAATTGTTCACAATAAGATCAATAACAAGCATTTAGAAAATAGATTGGGTGACTTTCATTTCATGCCAGGTGTAAACGGAGCCTTTACCAGCAGACACACCGCCTGGCTATCTGAATAAGAAGCAGTAAAGGCCACATGCTGAAGTCATGCAACTGTTGGCATCTTAGTAGCTAATTTGCCAGGCCTTATTTTGATGATTTTTCAGGTGTTTATAAGATTATCCCTTCACACAGACAGGCCGTCTGTCACCTCGAGAGCCAGGCTTTAATTTCACCCATGGCTCCCCTCTCCTGGAACTCGTCCCCGGCATAATTGACTTTAACAGGTTTGAGCTCAGCTGTGGCCTGTCTTGGGACTCAACTCTTACTGGCTGTATCTCTCTCTCGCTCTCTATAGCACCTGATTAGTGGTCTGCTCCGGAGGGGAGGGCTTCTGGGATTTTTCTTCAACCAGGTGTCTGTTCAACCAGGGGGCCCAGTGTTATCAGGCAGCCGTACGGAACAGACCCGCTTAAGAATAATCCCGCTTCCCCCCGGACACGCAACGGACAGCCATCAGCTTGTAGCCTTTCCTGTTGCTCACCTAGAGTTATCATATCACATAGAGGGCGGGGAGGATGTTTTCGCCTGCGCTGTGTTAATTATAAATTGCTTAACGAGACGAGGCAGTCAGGTGGAACAGCGGTGCGGAGGGTTTAATTACAATTTCGCTTCTTTCTCTCTGCTGTAAACTCAAACCTGCATGTCTCGCCTGTGATTTTTTTTTTCTCTCGTCCTTTTTTCGGAGGGGTTTCGCACAAACACAAATTTAAATTCTCTTTCACACACACTCGCTATCTCTCTTGTCACACAGCGGCTCGCTCTTTTCCTCTCTGCCTTCTCCTTGCCAGATATCAGCATTCTGAGTGAACGGATCATTTATTTTTGGTTTCTGCTTCCTGTCTAGATGTTCTCCGCTCTCCCTCGCATGCGCCCCAACCTCCGCTGCCACTTGAAGGGAGGTGCTTTCTTCTTCCCTGATAAAACCAGCCACCTCAAAAGCGGCCAATTAAAATCAGCGCTGACAAGTCTTTTTTTCATGTGCTGACAGGATCACTGTCCCTTCACCTGAGGGGGCTCCAGGTGTTTGTTCTCACGTGTCATACCTCTCTTTTATATTTTAACTAGTTCTTCAAGAGACATCGCACTTCTCTTTTCCTGCTCCTGCTCGCAGACACTCATTATTTTGGTCTGTTTTTGACTTTCACATTTGAAAGCTTTTAATGGCAGCTAATGAAGACCACACATCACGTTGGCTTCTTATTTGACATATTCAACACCCTTATCATTAATTGTTACACTTGGCTACTTCTTGTCATCACATTGAGAATCCTTCATAGAAGCATTAATAGAATGAGGAGAATGTCAAATGGGGTGGAAGGGTTGTATTGTCATCCCCGAGGGATATTTAATGCTCTGAGATTTCTCTTTCATAGTTCGGGAGATTTAATGGAGTTCTCAATTATGATTCATTCAAGTATCAACTTTATCTTAGATGTTTCTCATAGAACTTTTCTTATTATTTTTAGGAATAGAAGCAGGTTAAAAAATGTTTGTTCCACAAACAAAAGTCCCACAGTTTTGAAATGAGTAATTGACAACCATAGAAACATATTTATTAACTGAAATTAAGCTGACATAATATAAATATTAGATGAAAAACTTGAACTTAAAGGAGAACTCCGGTGTGATTTTGACCTAAAGTGTATTGAATCATGATACCGAGTGTGAACGTACCTTGCATATCTCATCTCGGTTTGTGTCCTGCTGTCCGAAATCTGGGGTCAGTTAGCCGATGCTCACAACAGGTTGTCAATGAGAGTCAATAGGGCATCGAAGAAGCCATGTAAATAAATCACTGTTTTACGCCATTTACGAGGCACAAAGTAGCTCCACACTTCATTGGTAGACTTCCAAGGGCCCTGACATTTAAAACGAGACATTGAGATAAGTCACGATAAGTCGAGTGTCGAGCACGAAGGAAACTACAACCTGATACGTTGATAACCTGATAAATTCCTTGGTGCTCGACACTCGACTTATCGTGACTAAGTTCAAGATGGCGGCGACCGGATTTTCTCTTCCAGGTACTGTCTGTATAAATCTTCTCGTAAATAAACTACCGGTGCTTTTTCAAAGTTCTCAATGTCTCAATGGCAGAAGAGATCGCAAAATCTGCCCGGCCATTTACCGAAGGAGAGTTTTTGAAGAGCTGCATGGTTAAAGTGTGCGATGTTGTGTGTCCAGACAAAAAAAACAAGCATTTTTAAATGTAAGCCTAAGCAGAAATACCACTGCTGATCGGGTGTGTGATCTTGCCACTGATTTACAAGGACAGTTGATAGAAAAGGGAAAAGACTTCATTGCATACTCCGTTGCTGTGGATGAGAGCGCTGACACGACTGACACTGCACAGCTGGCAGTCTTCATCCGTGGAGTGCACTCTAGCTTATGCGTTACAGAAGAACTTTATGCATGGCACAAACACAGGAAAATACATATTTGAAGAAGTATCTAAATGTGTAAATGACATGAAACTGCCCTGGGACAAACTCACGGGACTGACGACTGACGGAGCGCCCGCAATGTGCGGGGAAAAGAGTGGACTAGTTGGAAGGATGTGGGAGAAGATGGAACATGTAATGAGCACTGTGACACAGACAGTTAACTTTATAAGAGCCCGAGCCTTAAATCACTGCCAATTTCAGTCTTTTCTGGAGGAAATAGAGTCAGAACTTGGTGATGTACCCTATCACACAGAGGTGTGATGGCTAAGTAGAGAAAAAGTTCTCAACAGATTTTTTGAGTTGCGTGAGGAAATCTGCCAGTTCATGGAAAGTAAAGGAAAAGACTCCACAGTTATCCGGGATGAAAAGTGGTCACACGAGTTAGCATTTCTGTGTGACATAACTAAGCATCTAACTGCACTAAACCTCCAGCTGCAGGGATGGAACCGTGTGATCACGGACATGTATGATGCAGTGAAATCTTTTCAAGCCAAGCTACGCCTGTGGGAGATTCAGATGCAGCAAGGAAATTTATGTCACTTTCCGTGTTGCCAAACAATCACATTTTTCTTTGATGAAGATGAACAAAAACGCACACAGAAGCCGTCTCACTTATGAACACCTCCACTCCACTCTAAGAGTTTCCATAGCTCAGAACCTAACCCCAAACATTAATGAACTTGTAGCCAAGAAAAGATGCCAAACATCCCACAAGGACAAAATGACATAAAAAAGAAAAGAAAATATTTTTGTTATTTGTTTATATATTTTTATTTTTTTGCACCTTTTCCTGAAATCAAAATACAGTTTTATTTGCAAGATTTGCACAATTTTCACAAGCTTGTTTATATCTGAAATGTCCTCTTTTTGAAAACTGATTTGAACAAAATATTTTTTTTTTTTTTTTTTTTTTATAAAATATATTATTTTATTATTTAATTTGTGTTATTGAGAATATTTACAGTATTCTGGTTGTTCAAATTCAGATTTCTGATTAAACAAAAAGTGATTTTGGTCTGTTCAATAAAATGTTAACCTGTTTGGCCCGTGACTTACACTGTGTTTTAAATTTTGGCCCCTTCTCTGATTGAGTTTGACACCCCTGCTCTAATGCATCTTTTTGTGTGTAGTATGAAAGATTGAGATTTGTGATACATTCATCTACCTCTTAATATGCAGAGAGAACTGTGAGTAAGCCATTCATTGATCGATTCCCCCAAAATGTAAAAACTATAACTCGGTGGTGCTATCAGGGCATTGCTGGGTTTGTATGAGAAACAGATTAAAATTTAAGTTGTTTTCCTACTGATAATCTTTCCCTCCAGTGAGCTGTTAATGGCTGCAGCCGGCTCAATGAGTCAGTGAGTTGAACTCAAGAACCGGATCGGTCCAATTCATAAACAAATTGGTAGGAGAAATACCAGAATTTTCGAAAACTTTGGGAAACGAGAGCAAAAGTCTCCATTTCCCCTCAATTTAATCTCACTACTGTCTAGGAGAAAGAAATGGGATTAAAGAGATCTCATTTGTGATTTTTCAACCCTCTGGGAGATTGCACAGCTATATGCAGACAGCGTGGAAAACAGACAATGTGTAATCAATGGCTAGCACAAGCTATTCTCCGTCCATTCAAATGAGCGAATGCATTTATTGGGATTAGCAGGCCTGCTCTAGCCCAAACGGGATTCTGAGATAAGACTCAGGAACGCTTCTTTAGACTGCTGGAGATAAAGATCGACCTATAGATCTCTACCCTCTGACCATAACTTATTTTTAAATCAGCATTTCATTGAAAGGCAAAGTGGTTTATTGTGGCTCTATCAGTTCAATGCTGAATTCCAGCTGCTTTCTGCCGCACTGGGAACACGCTGTCTGAAATCATTAAAGCCATT